>NC_092715.1:188946951-189250478 GCF_047496885.1 Scyliorhinus torazame | reverse complement strand
GACTGAATGGCTGGCCGTCGCTCAGCCCCGAGGTTCGAGTCACGGGATGTGGAGGCGCTCCTGGACGCAAGTAGCAAGTGAGCCGTCGACAGCCCGTCCCTATATCCCCCCTCCCCTATATCCCCCTCCCCCATATCACCTGATCACTGCCTGATGTCTAACCATGCATGCTTCATTGTGTATCGCAGGACCAAACGTCCAGGCACCCATCGCCGCAGATGCAGACCGCCCGCAGGATGCCCCTCGGAGGCCACAGGAGACGGAGAGACCCGGACCCTCCGGCATGCGACGCCCGCAGGATGCCCCTCCGAGGCCACGGGAGGCGGAGAGACCTGCACCCTCCAGCAGGCGACGCCCGCAGGATGCCCCTCGCACACCACGGGAGACGGAGAGACCTGGAGCAACAGGGAGACCACACCCCCGTCACGTGCGGGAGCGATCACCCAGCGACGAGGGGGGCAGCCACAGGCCCCCGTCACATCCAAGCCAGGACACCACTACCCAGGACACCACTACCCAGGACACCACTACCCAGGACACCACTACCCGGGACACCACTACCCGGGACACCACTACCCGGGACAGCAGTACCCGGGACAGCACTACCCAGGAAGACGAAATACCGGACAGTGACTCAGAGTGGATGGGTGGAGACGAACCCCCACACCAAAGTGCCATGGACTCAGAGTGGGACGAAGAGCACGACACAACGCCACTGCTGTCACCAACACCCTCCACCATCGCAGAAACACTCACCTCGGTTGGGCACTTTAGTGATGAGGCGTCTGGTACACTCACTGGTGCGCACAACACAGCCGTCCCGGTACAGCAGGTGGTGGTAGGAGCAGCAGAGGGGCCGGGCGGTCGGAGGGCAGCCCAGCCCAAGCGAACGTCTGCCGCCCAGATGGATCCCGGGTTCCTGGAGTTACCACACCCACACATAGATCCGATGCAACCACCGACCCGGAGACAAGCGAAGAGGGTGACGGGCGGCTGCGGTCGCAGGTGGAGGAGTCCACCCGCGTCCAGGAGCTGGGAGTGGTGCCGGCCATGCATGCCACCCAGGCCGACACCGCACGGGTGGCGTCCGCGGTGGAGGCAATGGGTGCGACGGTGTCAGACATGGGGAACGGTTTGCGAGGCCTGGGGCTTTCCATGCAGGCGGCGTCTGTGGCCCAGGAAATGGCTGCCCTCTCACAGGAGGCCATGAGCCAGTGCCAGCGCCAGATGGCAGAGGCGCTCAACGCCATAGCCCAGTCTCAGCAGGCCATGGCCCAGTCACTGCAGGCCGTGGCCCAGTCTCAGCAGGCCATGGCCCAGTCTCTGCAGGCCATCGCTGAGGGCATCGGCGCCAGTGGCCATGTGCGAGCCGGCGTCGCATTGTCACAGACAGGGTTTGCCAACCCCCTGGGCTCCATGGCTGCAAACCTGCAGACCCCTATCGATACCAGCACGGGCCTCCAGGACTGGCATCGCCAGATGTCGGGGGGGCGTCGGATGGCCAGTCCATTCGCATCCCCCACCCATGTAGAGGCCTGGGGGCCATCGGGCACCCCGAGGGAGGAGGAGGTGGTGTGGTCCGTCCCGGCTCCCTCTGTAGGGGAGGTCCCGGTACACCGCGACACCTCGGACTCCCCCCCTTCCGTCCCAGGTGCATCGGGTGGGCAACGGGCAGGACAGGCTGGCAGCTCGCCATCCCAGTCGCCCGGGCCGCAGCCTGGCCCATCTAGGCCAGGACGCCCCAGGAAACGCCCGCCAAAGGGATCCAGTGTCAAGAGGGCAGGAATCACAGGAGTCCACCTCCAGTTCTGCTGTACCGTCTGGGGAACCACGTAAACGTAGTCAAAGGGCCCGTAAGGCCAAACAATTAGACACTGAGTAAGTTGGCACGGTTGCAGGGCACAGATGAGTATTAGGGGCTAGGGCACGTGCATGAACTCCTTTGGTTCTTAAAGTCAATGTTACACCTACAGAAGCTGCCTTTGTGCTCTGTCCAAAGTGTGCGGGGGTGTCATGTACGTTGAGCGCAAGTGTGTGTGTGAGGGGTGGTCTTACTTCAGCCCCAGGTGAGTCTGCCCCCTTCCCCCTGGGCCGCCATCAACATCCCCCGGGCAGAGGACGGGACCGTGCGCTGCAGTGTCACAGCCGCATGCAGGGATGGTCCGGGTGGATGGTGGTACTGTGGCCATGGGTCAGACATAGTCCAACGATGTAGAGCCAGGAGCTCACCGCAGGGCGGGTTGTCATCATCCTCCATGGCCTGCGATAGACACGCGTCCACCCGCAACTGTGTGAGCCCGGCCCGTTGTGCCGCAGGTGGATCGGCAATGGGGGGGGGGGGTGGTGTGCATGCGGGTGGGGTGGGTGGGGTTGGGGAGGGGGGTGAGGGTGCTGGGTGGGTGGATGGGTGGGGGTGTGGGTGATCAGCTGTTGCCATGGTGTGCGGTCTGTGGCCATACTACCCGATTCCCACGCCCATCTAGTCAGTGAAGCGGTCGTCTATCAGTCTGTCCCGTGCACGCTGGGCCAGCCGGTAACGGTGGACAGCCACCCGCCTGTGTCTACCCCGTCTGCCCTGACCATTACCCCCATCCCCCTCATCTGGGGAGGACTGCGCCTCTTCCTGCTGCTCCTCCACTCCGCCCTCCTCTGCCTGCGGCACATCGCCCCTCTGTTGGGCTATGTTGTGCAGGACGCAGCACACCACAATGATGCGGCTGACCCTATCTGACCGATACTGGAAGGCGCCCCCAGAGAGGTCCAGGCACCTGAAACGCATCTTCAGCACGCCAAAGCACCTCTCTATCACTCCCCTTGTCGCTACATGGGCATCATTGTAGCGGTTCTCCGCCTCATTGCGTGGCCTCCGTACAGGCGTCATCAGCCACGATCGCAATGGGTAGCCCCTGTCGCCCAGCAACCAGCCCCTCAGCCGGGGATGGCGTCCCTCGTACATGCCGGGGATGGATGACCGCGACAACACGAATGAGTCGTGTACACTGCCTGGGTGACGGTCGCAGACGTGCAGGATCATCATGCGGTGGTTGCAGACCACCTGTACGTTCATCGAATAGCTCCCCTTCCTATTAGTGAACACGGCCCTGTTATCTGCAGGTGGCCGCACGGCGACGTGCATCCCATCGATCGCGCCCTGGACCATGGGGAACCCGGCCACGGCAGAGAAGCCCACGACCCGGGCATCTTGGCTGGCCCGGTCCACGGGGAAGCGGATGTAGCGGTGCGCCATGGCATATAGGGCATCTGTCACTGCCCGGATGCACCGGTGCACCGATGTCTGCGATATGCCGGACAGGTCCCCACTCGGTGCCTGGAATGACCCCGTTGCATAAAAGTTCAGGGCCACCGTAACCTTGACGGACACGGGGAGAGGGTGTCCCCCGCCAGTGCCAGGCGGTGACAGGTATGCCAGCAGGTGGCAGATGTGTGCCATGGTTTCCCGGCTCATCCGGAGTCTCCTCCTGCATTCCCGATCCGTGAGGTCCTGGTACGACTGCCTGGGCCGGTACACACGGGGCGCCCTCGGGTGCCTCCGTTGCCGTGGGTCCGCGACGTCCTCCTCCCCCTCCTCGTCCTGTCGGTCGGGTGTCCCTCCAGCCTGGGCGGCTGCCGCCTGCCCCTCTGCAGCAGCCTGCGCCGCCTCTCTGGCACGCTCCTCCTCCTCCTCCTCCTCATCCAGGGCAACATAGACATGAGCGGCTGCCGCCACGGCGGCCAACATCGCTGGATGATCTGAAAACATGACGGCCTGGTGCGGGGAGGGGAACGACGACATGTCATCATTGCCCATATCCCCTCCTGACCCCAGCCAGGTGGCATGGACCGCATGGGTCCAACTGTTGGAGGCTGGCACCTGGCCAGGTGGACCAACTCACTTGCCCTCCCATCCCCCTCCCCAGCAGGGACCCCCCCCCCCCCCGGCACGGACCCCCCCCCCCAAACTCCACCCCGGCACGGACCCCCCCCCAACCTCCACCCCGGCACGGACACCCCCATCCCCCTCCCCGGCACGGACCCCACCCATCCCCCTCCCCGGCACAGACCCCCCCCCCAACCTCCACCCCGGCACGGACACCCCCATCCCCCTCCCCGGCACAGACCCCCCCCCAACCTCCACCCCGGCACGGACACCCCCATCCCCCTCCCCGGCACAGACCCCCCCCCAACCTCCACCCCGGCACGGACCCCCCCCCAACCTCCAGCCCGGCACGGACACCCCCGTCCCCCTCCCCGGCATGGACCCCCCCCCATCCCCCTCCCCGCACGGACCCCCCCCCCAACCTCCACCCCGGCACGGACACCCCCATCCCCCTCCCCGGCACGGACCCCCCCCATCCCCCTCCCCAGCACGGACCACCCCCATCCCCCTCCCCGGCACGGACCCCCTCCCGGCACTCCCCCGGAGCCCAGCCTACTCTAACCACCCCCCCCCCCTCCCGCCGCACACACACACACACAAGCCGAGACACACCTCTCCTCACGCATTCAGTCTGCGGCCACGCCATCGCCTGCCCAGAGCCAACCCCGCATGCCGTCACTCACCTCCACGCTGGTCGGCGTGAGCCTGGAGCACAGGGTCACGCCGATGAAAAGGAGGTTTAATTTACGTCGACGTGAACGGTCATCACGTCGACGGGACTTCGGCCCATCCGGAAGGGAGAATATCGGCAGGCCGAAAATCGGATGCCTTGCGCAGACCCGTGACATTCTCCGCGGCAGCGGCGACATTAACGCCCCGCCGACCTTTCTCCCTTTGGAGACTTCGGCAACCGGCGGGGGCGGGATTCACGGCGGCCAACGGCCATTCTCCGACCCTCTGGGGGGTCGGAGAATGACGCCCCTGGTATTTACCGGCGGGACCAGGCGGCGTGGGCGGGCTCCGGGTTCCTGAGGGGTGCGCGGGGCGATCTGACCCCGGGTGGTGCCCCCACTGTGGCCTGGCCCGCGATCGGGGCCCACCGATCCACGGGCGGGCCTGTGCCGCGGGGGCACTCTTTCCCTTCCGCCTCCGCTACGGCCTCCACCATGGCGGAGGCGGAAGAGACTCTCCCCACTGCGCATGCGCGGGAAACTGACAGCGGCCGCTGACGCTCCCGCGCATGCGCCGGGAAACTGACAGCGGCCGCTGACGCTCCCGCGCATGCGCCGCATTTCCGCGCCAGCTGGCGGGGCAACAAACGCCATTTCCGCCAGCTGGCGGGGCGGAAATCCCTACGTCGTCGGCCTAGCCCCTCGATGTTGGGGCTAGGCCGCCAAAGATACGGAGCATTCCGCACCTTTGGGCCGGCGCGATGCCCGTCTGATTGACGCCGTCTTTGGCGCCAGTCGGCGGACATCCCGCCGTTGGGGGAGAATTTCGCCCCTGGTTCTGAAACCCGACTGGTAAGTAAATACGACAGCAGTCCTGCTTTCCTGGCCAAATCAGGTTCCCACCAAGTTCTCCACATCTCCAGGCTCTACAATTTACTGGTCATACTGATAAAACTTATTTTATAGAACAAAAGAAATAAATAAAATTATTTGAACATAAATGGATGAGATGACAGTTCAAATCAAAACTGAATCAGAAGTAGCACTAATGAAAGTCAGTAATAAGTGACATTTTCTGACATGTGGGACCAGTGGGGATTTGGACCAGCTTTTTTTAAAACTCTCAGGTGCTCTGCGCATGATTTTCTAATACATCTACTGTTTCAAACCATCCTACCCCTGTCTCAGAATATTTGGACCAGTTTTTTTTTGGTTAACACTGAGCAAAATGATCACGATCAGAATATTCAACCATGCTTGTGATGCATAAAGCTGGCACATAATTCTGATCTGGTATTAACCCAGTATAATACGTCCAGAATGTGTTCATGCCCCAGTAAATATGCAGCGGACAAAAATAACAATGTTAACCTTTGGCATAATTTGAGTGAAGTTTCAGCAGGTGATATGGAGGAGTTGTTGGAATCCTACATTACCAAATGAAGATCTGACAGAGTTGGAGATGAAAGCAAGTTTGGAGGAGGATGTTGATGGTGAAGACAATGAAGAAACAGAAGTAACTCATCAAATTACAATGAAAAATTTAAGTTATTCAGTTTAACTGATGAGATGCAGCCTTGCATTCAAGACATGGGGCCCATGGTAAATTGTAACTTTAACCAGGTCTTGGATGAATCGATGGAATATTATAAAGCAGGGAAAGGCAGAAGTTTGCTCTGCAGATTAGAATGGACCATGGGCGGGATTCCCCGATCCCGCGCCGGGTCGGAGAATCGCCGGGGGGTGGGTGCGAATCCCGCGTTGCCGGGCTGTCGATTCTCTGGCGACTGGAGAATCGCCACCAATGGCGCCGGCACGGTCAGCGCGACGCCGGTTGAGGGCCGTTCAACACGGCCCGCCTGGCGATTCTCCACGGTCGGCAGGCCGAATGCCCGCCGAGTCCCGCCGGCGTGGTTCGCGTGTGGTCCTATCCGGCAGGACCTTGGCATTCTGGCTGTGGGGGCCGTCTTGTTGGGGGGTGGGGGGGGATCCGACTCCAGGAGGGGGGGCCTCCACGTTGGCCAGACCGGCGATCGGGGCCAACCGATCGGCAGGCGGGCTAATTGTGGGGGGGGGCCTATGTTCCTCCATGCGTGGCCCTGTAGGGCTCCCACCATGTTGCACGGGGGCCGGCGTCAACACTTAGCCCCATTATCAGAGAATCCCGCTCCTTATTTTGCAAGAAAAGTCAACCGTCAACTTGAAGTCGGTTCAAACATGAAGGGGATAATGCCCTCCTTCAGCACTGTAGAGATTCTATGGATGATCCACCCTTATCACTGTTTTCTTATGGGAAAGTTATCTTTGTTGACCACATCGGCCAGGCCCGTAAGTTTCGAGTATCAAAGGAAAGCCACAGGCCGCCAATGCTCGGAGAGAAAGTTGCGCACTTATCTTTTCGTGAAAAGCGCAACAATCTGGCTCCAGCGGCAGCTTCAGGCCTCCAGCACGCCAGTCTGCACAGGCTCCGGTGCGGTGTAATTTTGATGTAGCCACGCCCTCTTGTGATGCAGCAGCCGCGGGAATGCCCATTGAGGACAGGCATTGAAACTGCAGATTTATATTGAAGACAACAAAGCAACAAGTTTTACAAGTGTTTTAAAGGTACATAGAACTGTTTAAACAGTCTCGTTTTGCTCTTTCTTTTATGCAGGCATTGCTGTTGTTATTTCTTCTTTTAAAGTAATTTTAAATTTTTTATGATTGAAGGTGATTATTATTTATTTATGTAAACATAGGTTTTGTTATTTGTTTTAAATCTGTGAAACTTTTTAAATCTGTGCTATGTTATCATATAACTTTATGGTCACAAGATTTTAAAAGCACCCCAGGGCTTTTACTGATATTTTTGATTTGTGTTTCTAGAATCAGTGCAGAAGAAAGCCATTCGGCCCATCGAGCCTACACCAATACTCCGAAAGAGCACAGTACCCAGGCTCACCCTTCTGCCCTATCCCCGTAACTCCACCTAACCTTTGGACATTCAGTGGCAATTTAGCAAGCTAATCCACCCAACCTGCCCATATTTGGACTGTGAGGAAACCGAAGCACCCGGAGTAAACCCATGAAGGATGAATGTGCAAACAGTATACAGTCACCCAAGATCCAAAATGTACACAGACCTCTGCTGTTCTGAGGCAGCATATCAATGTGTTATTATGTTTCTGCCTTGTTTACTTCAATTATCTTGTTCATTTACAATAATCTTATGATGAAATGTTGTGTTTTGATGTTTCAGTAAGCCATTCATAAAAGCTTGTAAAGTTTAATGGAAAACATTTCTTTAACAAAAATAATGTTACAAACTTTTGATACCATGCTAACATTTAATGTAACGTTTAACATTTGCAGCTGCAAGATGACATTTTCTTTGATAACTACCACAATTTTTCCAAACACTTTGCAATAAAATATATCTTATCACTTTAACATAGCGATCAATTTTAATTTTACTTGGACACAATGGTTCTGCTGTCTTTCTGTAAATATGGAGGAAGGGGCAGGGGAAGAGGGAGGGAAGAAGAAGTAAAGGTTCAGTGTCCAAATGTAGCAATTGCCGGGTGAACACACACTGCCGTCGGAGTCTGAAATTGAATTTAACTTGGACTCAGAGCCCGACTAAGTACGAGACCACTCCCGTGTACAATTGTGTTCAAACAAGAGTCACCCATCATTGAGTTATCAAAATGACAGCTGAAATGACACTTAACCAGATATTAGATGCAGCTACTTCAGTGGAATATTGAATTTCATTCCACTGGGGCGCTCTCCCTCTCTCACTGAAATTCGTCTTTCTTCTAACTTCTATGGTCTTTCTGTTTCCGGTATCATTGAAAATCAGGGGCAGGTTTCTCCATTGCCTGACGTCGATATCGTAATAGCCAATCGGGCGGAGAATCGATATCGGCGCCGTAAACGGGGCCGGCGCCGGTTTGATGCCAGTTTGCGTGACTCCACCCCCTCCAAACCGGCATCATCATGACGCGCGCTGTGCGCAGTCGTAATGCCATTGGCGCCTCATCGGCCAGCCCACTCGCGATGGGCCAAGTACCCGACGGCGCGGGACACGTGTCCTCACAAATCGTGAACCCGGCATGGTGGCTGCGGACTCTATCCAGCATCGCCACACTCGGCCGGGATCCATGCCGCTGGGCAGGAAGGCTTCAACAAGGACTGTGGGGACTGGTGGGGGGTGGGCAGGGGGATGGGCTGTGGGATCACAGTTTGCGGGTCGGTTCAGCGCACAGCCGGCGCCATGTTGTACGGCGCTATTGGTGGAGGTCTTCAGCCAAGCGCATGCGCAGCCTGGGACCCGACCACTCTCCTGCAGTTTTCAGCATGGGAAGCGGGAGTTTTGGTCGGCAGTAGTGCTAGATTCTCACCGGTACCGCAATCGGTGAAGGGTTTGCGCTGATTGTTTTTGCTTAGACCTCCTGCGGATTCTCCATTCAAGCCAGCACTTAGCCGCAGGAATGGAGGATCCCGTCCAAGGCCTTTTTAACCGTTTCCATATCACAGCCACAGCCTACCCAGTGGCAACCCTGAACTATGATTAGTTCATGCAGTACATGATTAGCTTCTGGCTGGCTAGGTGAGGCATGTACAGTGCATGGTCATCTCCTGATGACAATTCTTCCAGGATAGGAAGCATGATTAGCTCATAGCGTATTTAGTGTGAATTTAGTATTTTGTGTGAATTTAGCGTGATTTCCGAATTAAATCAAACATTTATCTTATGGTGTCTGTAAGTGTTGTTGCTTAGATCAGTTTTCAAATGTGTGTCTGTTTTTTGGACGGTCTGCTGCTGGGTGACATATTTTCTGTGACTGTTGTGTTTAGAGTAACTATTTTACTTTTAGGACAATTTGCAAAGCTCTTTATAAAGGTAGGCTAGGTAAAATATCTTACAAATTCAGTTCTGGTCGGTTCAGTCACAGTGATTAAAGTCAAATGGATTAGATAGTTCCAAAACGAATAAACTTCATTGCAAAATGCATGTACATCCTTTGCTTCTGCATCATAACTAAGTGAAACTACTAACAAGGCCCTTGCATCACCTGGAGCCTGGGCTTGCACATCTTCACCAGGATGTCTGCATCAGGTTTCACATTGCCCTCCTCTACGTCTGATGGCAAGTCATCTTCTGGATGAATGCTCAGTCCATGTTCAATGGAAATGTTGTGCCCTACACACACAATATAAGTATCCAGAGTTTCACCTTCATTGTGAAGGCAGTGCTGCAGTTAGAGTTCATCTTCAGGTCTTTGTTCAACATTTCGCAAAGGCGTCCCATTGCTTCCTTGCTGAAGCGCAGTCTCCTGGCACACCTAATTTCATAAGATGTCCTTTGCCTGTACACTCTAACGGGATGTGAAATTGATTCACCTCCTCACCAGTCGGACATATAACTTGACTCCAGATTTTGAATCTGCATTGGATTCTGCAACACCTATCAGAGAGATAGTTCAGATTAGCTTACTGGAGGTTTCTATACTTTAGCTAATGCATTAATCTTTGATAAAGCATTTGAAGTAATCACTAAGGTTTGTAAGTATCAACATTACATCGGGGAACTGAGATAACACTGCTTAAAATACATTGCAAAATCCAAATGTACTTTAGCTCTGCATCAGCTGGAAGGACAGGTGGAATAACATTAATATCCTTGAAGGAGTCAAAAGCACCAGCATCAAGGCCATGATCATCCAAAACCAACTCTGCTGGACCGGCCATGTGCTTCGGATGTCAGAGTCCCAACTGCCAAAGCAAATCTTCTTCTCCCAGCTCAATGAAGGATCCCGAACAACAGGAGGACAAAGGAAGCACTTCAAAGACACCCTGAAGGTTTATCTCAAGAAGTGTACATAGATGTCAACACTTGGGCAACCCCTGCTCAGAACAGGCCTACTTCGTGGAACCTCCTGTTTGAAGGAACACAATATTGTGAGGATATCTGACGGCAAGAGGAGGCCCAGAAAAGGAGCCTGAGAAAGGAATACCTGTGACCTGGAGTCCAAGAACTGAGCCCACCTCCCAGAAACACGTGCCAAGTGTGCGGTAATGATGCGGCTCTAGATCGGGCTCATCAGTCACAAAAGGGCTCACAGAACCCATGACCAGTAACACGGAGTTTCATAGATGGACAATCATACTCGTTAGCGACTGATCACCAAAGATTACATACATTCCATAACCATTCTATCCATTATAGTTTTTTTAATGGAATTAACATCTTCATGACAAACCAATATTTTTTTTAAATCTCTTTCATTTTGTGACTCCAAACTCACGCTATACAATACAGTACTTTTTGCTGGAATTAACAGCTTCATGGCAAACCAAAGTTTCACTTTATTTGCATTTTAAACATATTTATAAACAATAATATTATAAAACATCAATCCACAAAAAAACCCTGGCTCCCGGTGACTCCTGCCTCTGCTCGATGATTGTGGACCGCGAAAAAAAAGCCAAATAAAGTGTAAAAACGTACTTAACATTGTGGCAAGTCGTCCAAGTTAGCGCTGTCCCTGGATTTTTAATAAAGGCTTTTCAGCACAGCGGTGAAAGGAAATCAGGTGAAAAAAAACAGACTGGTTTAAACGTAGCACCCTTCCAATGCACATGTCCATGCACGGGAAGTACACATCATCCTGACGTGTGGTAGAGAATCTCCGCAAATGAAAAAAAGGAACGGACGTTACGGGCCATTATCATTTAGCATACCACTTTTCAAGAACATAGTAGGTGCACTAACGGATTGTCTTCACAAATGGAGACCAGGCATGATGACCATGCCGGGGGGCTCAGAAGCTAATCTACCCCCCGGGTAGTAATGGCCTGGCAGGGCTGTGTCCTGGTATTGACCCCTGGTACCCTGGCATCCTGGAACCTTGGCACTTCCAGGAGGCGCTGTCAAGGGGTGGGGTATGAGGGCCAGGGCATTTAACAACACCTTATTGCTGTGTCACTCCTCAGGGTGGGGCACTGGCATGGAAGATGGGCGGGGGCTACCGATACCATATATTGATAGTGGCTGATAATGGCAATTGGCAGGGGGCTGATGCCAGCAAGAAGGAGGAAGAGTCTGCAGTGATATTCTGAGATTGAGACGCCCTTTAAAAATAGCGCCCAATCTCTGAGGAGCCTAACCCGCCGTCATGTTTAGTCCCCACTCCACTCAATGTCGGTGCAAATTACACCCCCCTCTGCAGAAAAATGACTATGTACAGGAGGATCTTGAATGGAATTCCACCAAAACAACTGGCATAATTCGCACTGATTTTCGCACCCAAAATGACACTTGGGAAAATGTCACCCTTTGCGCTGCAGGTAGCATGTTGAATTTGCATTGGATGCTCTTTTAAATGAGCACTGCTTGGAGTCAGCATACCCCAGCAAAGTTCATTTATTGCATCAGCAATCAGACCGATATTGCATTTGGCCAGTGCGACTTTAACGAGGTATGTGCTTCTTAAAGGCGAGATGCATTGTGGTTATAGGAAGCGGTGGGAATTTCCATAATATCAAAAGAGGCTGTGATATTTGAAGCAATGGCTGAGCACGAGAGAGATTGAGCGAGCGTCAAGGTTTTCAGAAAGGAGCAAAGGCCTCCTGAGCTGGACCTTGATATGGGCAGATTGTATAAGCAGAGAATGGAGTTTCTGTGAGGAAGGCTGAAAGTTTTCTTTTGATGAGTTTCCTACCCGGACTTCAGTCCGATTGACAGACTTGGCTTCAAGTCAGGCCAGAAACACCCTACGAAGTCACACTTGTTTCTGCTAGTGGGTGTAGTATAATGGGTTATTATATCAGGGATGACATATACTGTGTCCTGTTAGCATATCTTACGGTTAGAATTAGCTTCTTATACTACAATAGGAACATGGCGAGGGGGTAGGTGGTCCAATCCTGACCTCAGGTGGGGGGTGGTGAGTGGTGCATCTGATCCTCAACCCTCAGGAGGTGCTTCTGGAGCCTGGTGTATATGGGGATGATGGTGGTCTTGATGGTGGCGGGGCACTTGCAGAGCTGGAGGGACGCACTTACCATCACCCTGAAAACTATCAATGTTTTGCAACCGCTGTCAGGTTTCCTAATGCCTGGAAAGCCCAGCCAATCACGTTTAAACCTACTGTAATATCCCGTAAGGAACCTACGGCATGGGAATGCTGGTCTTCCCCATGCTCCTTGCGGAGAACAAGCTCCCCGCTAGGAACGTGTTATAAAAGGTCGGCCAGATCAGGAACCAGGTAGGGATCTACTGGGTAGTGAACATATCGTTGGTGTAAATAAAACTTTGTTTGTTATTTCACTTGGTGTGGACTTTCCGTGTCCTTATTAAGCCTATAAAGTTGGTTAAGTCAGAGGCTGCCAGCCTCACTAAAATATTAAACTGGCCAACATGCCGAGTAGGAGCAGCTTGTTTGCCTACTCCTTGTACCACAGGAGTGTGCAGACCAAGGAGGGTTGAATTAAAGTTTGAGAGTTTAGCCATCTCACCCAACCCCAAACCCTCCCATTTTTGATTATTAGCATTCAGCCCCATGTCTGCAAGGGTGTTCGAGGCTCTCCCATCACATGCTCATGAAGCAATGGGAGCGAGAGGTGATGGAGGTCTGTGTTACCTCAAGAACAGAAAGAAATTCAATGATTGGACAGGAGATGTCATGGTGAGTGTTTATCTTCAAATGGCATATCATGTAGCACTAGCCTTATCCACTGCTCAATTCGATAGACCCCATCATGCAATCTTTCTCAATCAGTACGCCGTTCTAAGATGTATATGTTTTACTCCATCTTCACACAATCAGCACTGTTGCAAGCCTCACACAAACAACACTCAGCCTGCAAACACTAGCAACTATTCAATCACGATGACTACATTATCCATTGAATTGCCGGACGCTCACTGACACAGTTCCCTCTTCCTTGCTAAAGACATGGATAATAGTGGGCAATGGGAAAGAACTGGCAGAGGATAAACATGCCTGCCATGCCATGCCTCCAAATATCAAACAAATGCTCGATGAAGTCAGGACACGTGTCCGACATCTTCCTGCGCAATTTCACGCAATTCTGGGTTGGGTGCATGCCCGTCTGAGCAATGTATAATTCTTGCCCCCATTTGGTTCTTCTGATCTGAGATTCTCCCTTACTAATGTACTGATCCCATCCCTTATTATCAATGCAACACCACCTCCTTTTCCTTTTTGTCTGGTCTTCTTAAATGTCAAATATCCTCAAGTATTCAATTCACAATCATGGTCACCATGTAGCATTGCTTTCTTAAAGGTATTCTTAAAGGTAATTAGATCAGACCTATTAACCTCTATTTTTGCCTGTAATCATCTACCATGTTGCGAATGCTGCACGCAATCAGGAAGAGTGCCCTCAATTTTGTCTCTGAAATTGATTCGCATTCTAAGCCTAGTTGATGCTTGCCTTTTTTTCCACGTACTTTCTAATTTCACATGCTGCTTTTCTACTTTCTGTTAGCAGCTTTACTTCCTTCTGATCTGAGTTACCCTTTAGGTTCCCATCCCATCCCACTGACCAGCTTGTTTAAACCCTCCCAAATACCTCGAGAAAATCTCCCTGCGAGGATATTAGTCCCAATCATGCTCAAATGTAGTTTGTTGATTTTTCACTACCCTAGAACTGGCCCCAATGTCTCGAGGAATCTGATGCCTTCCTGTTATAAAGCGAAAAGGTGTGGAGGCGCTCACATTCTGGATTCTTACAAACATGGTGAGAAGTTGTATTATGGATGTTGCTCGTAAGATTGGGAACTGAAACCCATGCAAACATTCTGCTGACATCGCTACAGATCATCATAGAATCTATAGCACGGAGACAGGCCCTTCGTACTAAACTTGTCCATGCCAACCAAAAGGTCTATCTAAACTAACCATGATTGCCTGCATTTGACCCATATCCCTCCAAACCTTTCCTATCCATGTATCTGTACAAATGCCTTTAAAAAGTTGTCAATGTCCCTACCTCAACCACTTCCTCCGGCATACGTACCATCCTCCGTGTAAACAAAATTGCTCCTCAGGTTTCCATTAATTCTTTCCTCTCTTAACTTAAACCTATGCCCTCTAGTTCGAGATTCCCAAACCCTGAGAAAAAGACTGAGTGCATTCACCCTATCCATGCCTCTCATGATCTTATACACCTCTATAAGATCACCCCTCAGTCTCCTACGCTCCAAAGAAAAAAGTGCTAGCATGTTCAATCTCTCCCTATAACTCAGTCCCCTGAGTCCTGGCAACATCCTTGTAAATCTCTTCTGCACTCTTTCTAGTTTAATAACATATTTCCTGTAGCAAGGCGGCCAAAACTGAGCACAGTACTCCGGATGCGGCCTCACCAACGTCCTGTACAACTGCAACATAACTTCCCAGCTTCTATATTCAATGCCCTGACTGATGAAGACCAGCATGACAAAAGCCTTCTTCACTGCCCTATCTATCTGTGACTCCATCTTTAGAGAATGTGCATCTGAACTCCAATGTCCCTCTGTTCCATGATACTCCCTAAGGTCCTACCATTCACCATGAAAGTCCTACCTTGATTTGACCTTCCAAAATGTAACACCTCACACTTATCTGTATTGAACTCCATTTGCCATTTCTCGGCCCACTTACCCAGTTGATCAAGATCCTGCTGCAATTTTTGATAACCTTCCTCACTGTCTACAATATCACCTATTTTAGTGTCATCTGCAAACTTATGCCTTGTACATTCTCATCCAAATCGTTGATATAGATAACAAACAGCCCAACACTGACCCCTGAGGCACACTACAAGTCACAGGCCTCCAGTGCGACAAGCATATTTCCACCATTACCCTCTGCTTCCGACCATCAAGCCAATTGTATATCCAATTTGCCAGCTCTCCCTGGATCCCATGTGATCTCTCCTTCCAGAGCAGCCTACCATGTGGAACTTTATCAAACGCCTTACTGAAGGCCATATAGACTACATCTACTGCCCTGCCCTCATCAACCTTCCTGGTCACTTCATCAAAGAACTGTAACAAATTTGTAAAGCATGTTCTCTCATGCACAAAGCCATGCAGACTACTCCTAATCAAACCCTGTCTTTCCAAATGCCTGTATATCTCATCCCTCAGAATCATCTCTGGTAACTTACTCACCACAGATGTTAGGCTTACCGTTCGATAATTCCCAGGTTTGTCTTTGCAAGCCTTCTTAAATAAGGTTAAAAAGGTTATTGTCGTGTTGGGTGTTCCGCTATACAGACGAACCAACACGGTTGCAGATGGTACAACTCTGTTTTATTACTATCAATAACAACATCTGTAAACTTATGACTGTGGTTCATTCTTTACCCTTTAACCTGTGGACCAAGCCCTAACACTATCTTAGAGAGGCACTCAGCACATGGTGTATGTGAGTGGCTTGCTGTGAGCTCTCTGCCCTGAGCTGTCTCCTCCTGGAATCAGCGGGAACTGTGGTGGTCCCCGTTTTATAGTGCGTGTGCTCTGGCTTGTGATTGGCTGTGATGTTGCGTGTGTGTTGATTGGTCCGTTGATCTGTCCATCAGTGTGTATGTGTGTTTGCACCATGATGTTTATCTGAATATCATGACATCCCCCTTTTTTACAAGATTATGTGCCTATGTGTTAATAAATATAGATGTGTACTGAGTGCAGCTAAATGTGTGTGTGCAATATCTACAACATGTACATGAGGCTAAACTATATACATAGGAAGGTGTCAGGTGCAACATCGCAACGAGGTTGTACCATAAACAAAACAAGTGTAATCATCAAACATCAAAAACGAACTCCTGTAACGACAAAAAGAGAAACATATTAACACTGTGGCATAACACTTTAGTGAGTCCAATGTTCAAACAGGCTCATAAGTCCAGCCTAGTAGGTGGGCGACGAATTCGGGTTGACCGTCTCAAGGGTGGGCCAGGATCCACCGGCTGAGGAATGGGCCTGGCCACAGGCGACAGAGGAATAGGCATCGTGGCAGGAAGCTCCACGAAGTCGACATCAGGAACAACAGGAGGGCGTGGCACCGGTGTATGATCACGTAGCGAGCGTGGAAGCAGGCGAAGAGCCCGGCGATTACGCCGGCGAATGGAGCCATCAGGCATTCGAACCAGGAACTTCGGCAGTTGCTGATCAGCCACCCTCTGGTAGGTGGATGCGGGTGTTGTCTCCAGGCGCCAAGGCAGGAAGATCAGTTGCCCGAGTGTCATGTGCCACCTTCTGCTGAGCACGCTGCTGTTGCATCCTTTGCAGTACTGGAGCATGGTCGGGTGTAGGAACAAGAATGGATGGCACAGTGGTCCTGAGGGCGCGGTCCATCAACAGCTGGGCTGGTGAGAGACTAGTGGATAGTGGGGCCGAGCGATAGGCCAGCAGGGCTAAGCAGAAATCCGATCCGGCATCAGCAGCCTTGCAGAGGAGCCGCTTGACGATATGGACGCGCTTTTCCGCCTTGCCATTTGACTGGGGATGCAGAGGGCTGGACGTCATGTGTGTGAAGCCATACGAAGCAGCAAAAGAAGACCATTCTTGGCTTGCAAAACAGGGCCCATTGTCCGACATGACAGTAAGCGGAATGCCATGGTGAGCGAAGGTTTCTTTGCATGCTCTGATGACAGCGGACGATGTCAAATCGTGCAGGCGTATGACCTCTGGATAATTCGAAAAGTAATCTATAATGATGACGTAGTCTCTGCCAAGCGCATGAAAAAAGGTCCACACCCACCTTCGCCCAGGGGGACGTTACCAACTCATGGGGCTGAAGCGTCTCAGGGGGTTGCGCCGGCTGAAACCTTTGGCAGGTGGGGCAGTTGAGCACCATGTTGGCAATGTCGTCGCTGATGCCCGGCCAGTAGACAGCTTCTCGGGCCCTCCGCCTGCACTTCTCAACCCCGAGGTGGCCTTCGTGGAATTGTTCGAGGACCAGCCTGCGCATGCTGTGTGGAATCACAATCCGCTCCAACTTTAGGAGGACACCGTCAATGACGGCCAAGTCGTCCCGGACATTGTAGAATTGTGGGCACTGTCCTTTGAGCCACCCTCCCGTCATGTGGCGCATCACACGTTGTTGAAGGGGGTCAGCCGCAGTCTCCCGGCGAATACGGGCCAGACTTGAATCATTAGCTGGCAGATTGGCCGATGTGAAGGCCACATGCGCTTCGACCTGACATACGAACCCCTCCGAATCGGGCGGTGTGCTCACTGCTCTGGACAGGGCATCTGAGATGATGAGGTCCTTTCCCGGGGTGTAGACCAGTTGGAAGTCGTACCTCCGGAGCTTGAGCAGAATGCGCTGGAGGCGAGGCGTCATCTCATTCAGGTCCTTTTGTATGATGCTGACCAGGGGGCGATGGTCGGTTTCCACGGTGAACTGAGGGAGACCATACACGTAGTCGTGGAACTTATCCATGCCGGTTAACAAACCCAGGCACTCCTTCTCGATCTGCGCACAGCGCTGTTCTGTGGGGGTCATGGCCCGCGAGGCATAGGCGACCGGAGCCCATGATGCAGTGTCGTCCCGTTGCAGGAGTACCGCCCCAATGCCGGACTGGCTGGCATCCATCGAGATCTTCGTATCTCGAGAGGTGTCGAAGAACGCCAAGACCGGGGCTGTGGTGAGCTTAATCTTGAGCTCTTCCCATTCCTTCTGGTGTGCGGGCAGCCACTGGAACTCCGTGGTCTTCTTGACCAAGTGGCGAAGAGCCGTTGTGTGCGAGGCCAGGTTGGGAATGAACTTCCCCAGGAAGTTGACCATCCCGAGAAAGCGTAGCACTGCCTTCTTGTCTGCCGGCTGCGGCATGGCTGTAATAGCTGTCACTTTGTCGGCATCCGGACGCACCCCTGACCGGGATATGTGGTCCCCCAGAAACATTAGCTCAGTTTGGCCAAAAGAACACTTGGCTCAGTTGAGGCACAGGACGTGTTCTCGTATCTGAGCAAAGACACGCTGGAGATGACTGATGTGCTCCTGTGGTGTGGTGGACCAGATGATGACATCGTCAACATAGACGCGCACCCCTTCGATGCCCTCCATCATCTGTTCCATGATTCTATGAAATACCTCGGATGCCGAGATGATGCCAAACGGCATTCTGTTGTAGCAGTACCTGCCAAAGGGAGTGTTGAAGGTGCACAGCTTCCTGCTGGACTGATCCAGTTGAATCTGCCAAAAACCCTTTGAGGCATCAAGCTTTGTAAAAATTTTAGCCCGGGCCATTTCGCTCGTGATCTCTTCCCGTTTGGTTATGGGGTAGTGTTCCCTCATGATGTTGTTGTTCAGGTCTTTCCAGTCGATGCAGATCCTGAGTTCGCCAGAGGGCTTTTTTACGCACACCATGGAGCTGACCCATGGCGTGGGCTCCGTGACCCGGGAAAGCACTCCTTGGTCCTGGAGATCCTGCAGCTGCTGCTTGTGGCGGTCTTTGAATGGTGCTGGGACTCTACGAGGTGCGTGAATGACTGGGGTGGCGTCCGGTTTGAGACGTATTCGGTAAGTGTAGGGCAGTGTGCCCATGCCCTCGAAAGCCTCCTGGTTGTGGGCAAGGAGCGAGTGGAGCTGTGCCCTAAATTTTGCATCCGGGAAGTCTGACGTGCCTTCTGGAGACAGAGTGTGTACCCGCTGAACGAGGTGGAGAACCTTGCACGCCTGTGCGCCTAGCAGGGAGTCCTTCGATGATCCAACTAGCTCAAAGCACAGTGTGGCTGTGTATGCATTGTGTGTTACCTCGAGCTGACAGGCTGACATGGCCGGGATGACATTTCCGTTGTGATCGACCATCTGACAGCGGGATGGCTGAACCGGTGGTCTGACCTTCAAGGCGTAGAAGGCTGACCATGCTATAAGGTTGGCAGAGGCACCAGTGTCTAACGGAATGTGATTGGTGATCGGTTGACCGTTAGGGTGGCACTCCATTCATCACCCGGATTAACGCTGTTCACTGGCATCGGCTGGTGGGTCCTGCTTGGGGACATCCGTTTCCTGTCAATGACCGCGACGTGGAAGGCTTTCCGGTCGTCGGTATCACCGGTCTGTACATCGTCAGGGTATGACTCGGTGTATGGAGGCTGAATGGCCCGCACGTCCCTGCGAGGCTGGCAGTATTGGGGAGCGTTGGCAGGCTGAGCTGCTCGACAGCATAGTGGCCCATCTTGCCACAGCGGAGGCATTGTCGATTCTTTGCTGGACATTGCCACTTTAAATGTGCGGATTCACAGTTGTCGCATGTCGCGATGTCATGGCGTTCATTGCGCCATCGCGCATGCGCAGTTTGGTCCTGCGTAGAGCGCCCCTCTGCGTCAATGTCTCTTTTGGTGCGTACAAGCGCGGGAGGCCGCAGAAAACACGCAAAATGGCTGCCCTCATCCGGGCTGCGGGCCGGGAGGAACTCAATCAACTGGACCTGCTCGGCCTCATGGGACCCCTGCCGTGCCAATTCGGCCGCCTGGAATTGGGAGTACCGGCTGGTTGCGTTTTCATGGAGGACGCAGGCTTCGATGGCGGTGGCTAAGGTGAGGTTCTTAATTTTGAGGAGCTGCTGGCGTAGGGTGCCCGAGGCGACCCCAAAAACTATCTGGTCCTGAATCATGGAATCGGAGATGGCCTCATAACCGCAGGACTGCGCAAGGATACGGAGGTGTGTCAGGGAAGATTGAAAAGGCTCATCCTTACCCTGCAGGCGCTGCCGGAAGAGGTACCTCTCGAAGTTCTCGTTCACCTCGACGCTGAAGTGTTGCACGAGTTTAAGAAGGACCATCTCGTACTTCATCTTGTCCTCACCGTCCGCGAACACCAGGGAGTTGTAGATGTGGATGGCGTGTTGCCCTGCCGTGGAGAGGAGGAGGGCGATTTTTTTGGTGTCCGAAGCATTCTCCCTTTCTATGGCTTCTAGGAAGAACTGGAAGCGCTGTTTAAACAGCTTCCAGTTGATGCCGAGGTTTCCGGCTATTTGGAGCGGCTGCGGCGGGCTGATGGTGTCCATGGCGCAGGATGGCGGATTCCTGAAAATGTGTAGGTAGGTCTCACAGTTGCTCGGTTCCAATCCTGGTACTATGTCGTGTTGGGTGTTCCGCTATACAGACGAACCAACACGGTTGCAGATGGTACAACTCTGTTTTATTACAATCAATAACAACATCTGTAAACTTATGACTGTGGTTCGTTCTTTACCCTTTAACCTGTGGACCCAGCCCTAACACTATCTTAGAGAGGCACTCAGCACATGGTGTATGTCTGAGTGGCTTGCTGTGAGCTCTGTGCCCTGAGCTGTCTCCTCCTGGAATCAACGGGAACTGTGGTGTTCCCCGTTTTATAGTGCGTGTGCTCTTGCTTGTGATTGGCTGTGATGTTGCATGTGTGTTGATTGGTCCGTTGATCTGTCCATCAGTGTGTATGTGTGTTTGCACCATGATGTTTATCTGAATATCATGACAGTTATATTTGTAGTGTTGCGGGAGGTGCGGGACCCAGGGGTAGGTATGTAATGGTGAGTGGGGTGTTGGCAGGGACACCGGTGCTTCTGGTCAATGTGTTGACACCCAACCGGGACATGTAGATTTTAATAAGAAACTGTTAGCATCCATTCTGGATGTGGACTCCCATAAGTTGATTCGGGGGGGAGGGGAGTATTTTAATTGTGTGCTGGACCCGAGGGTGGACAGGTTGATACCCAAGTTGATGGTTAGGACAGGGACCGTGGCAGGGGAGTTATGGATGTTTATGGAACATGTGGGAGGGATTCACCGATGATGGTTTTGGCAGCCGGGGGAGAGGGAATATTCCTTTTTCTCCCAGATTAATCAGGTGTACTGCCGAATATACCTTTTTGGGGTGGGAAAGGAGGTGCTGGCGGGTGTGGTGGGGGCGGAGTATGCAGGCATAGCCATTTTGGACCATGCGCCGCACTATGTAGATGTGAGAGTTGAGGCAGGGAGGGCACAGAGACCAAGTGGAGGTTCGATTCGGAGTTACTGCCGAATGAAGAGTTTTGCAAAAAGGTATGATTGGCCATAAAGAATTATGTAGAATTTAATCAGGGGGCAGCACGGTGGCGCAGTGCTTAGCACTGCTGCCTCACGGCGTCGAGGTCCCAGGTTTGATCTTGGTCCCGGGCCACTGTTCATGTGGAGTTTGCACATTCTCCCTGTGTTTGCGTGGGTCTCACCCCCACAACCCAAAGATGTGCAGGGCAGGTGGATTGGCCACGTTAAATTGCCCCTTAAGTGGAATAAAAAATTGGATACTCTAAATTTACAATAGTAAAAAAAGAATGTAATCAGAACAGGGAGGTCTCTGTGGCCACATTCTGGGGAGCATTGAAGGTGGTGGGGAGGTAATTTCTTTTAAGGCCCTTAGGGATATGGTGGAGAGGTGGAGGTTGCTGGAGGGTATTTTGGAGATTGACTGCAGATATTCGGCGGCCCCGACGAGAAAGCTCTTGGCGGAGAGGAAGGAATTTCAGGGGCAGTTTGACCGGCTGACAATGGGAAAGACGGTGAGCCAGCTTCGTAGGTTAGGGGTGCCCAGTATGAGTATGGTGAGAAGGCTACCTACCTGCTAGCCCAACAGTTGAGATGAAAGGCAATGGTGCAGAAAATTGTGCAGATAAGGGTGACGTATGGGGGTGTGGTGGGGGGTGGGAGGAGTTTGTGTGTGTGTGTGTGGTGATGGCACCAAAGTGAATTAATGAGACTTTTGAGT
This sequence comes from Scyliorhinus torazame, assembly GCF_047496885.1. NCBI lineage: Eukaryota > Metazoa > Chordata > Chondrichthyes > Carcharhiniformes > Scyliorhinidae > Scyliorhinus > Scyliorhinus torazame. The sequence goes on along the minus strand of NC_092715.1, from coordinate 189,228,201 downwards.
CCATTTATCGGGGGTTGTATAGTTCTGAGCCCAGGGCGGGAGGTTCGATTTGGGACGCGTTTTGATGGCTTGGAGTTCCCAGAGATGGGAGAGGAGAAGTGGCAAGCATTGGAGGAACCACTGGGGTTGCAGGAGATAGTGGAAAGGGTGAGGTCGATGCAGTCGGGGAAGAGGCTGGGACCTGATGGCTTCCCGGCCGGATTTTATCTGATGCTCTTGGGGTAATTGGCCCCACACCTCCAGGGTATGTTCAATGAGGCACTGGAGAGGGGGAGTTGCTGGGTACATTGGCACAGGTCTCTATTTCTTTGATTCCAAAGAAAGATAAGGATCTGCTGGAGTGTGGGTCACACAGGCCCATTTCATTGCTAAATATGGGCATGAAGATATTGGCCAAGTTGCTGGCAAGGCGATTCGAGGGGTGTGTGCTGGAGGTGGTATCAGAAGGTCAGACAGGGTTCATGAAGGGGCGTCAGCTGTCGAGCAACATTAGGAAGCTATTGATTGTGGTCATGACTCCGTTGAGTGGCTGGCCACTGGAGGTGATAGTGTCAATGAATGCAGTGAAGGGCTTTGACCAAGATAAGTGGTGGTATTTCTTTGAGACCCTGAGGAGCTTTGGGTTCGGGCCAATGTTTATGACATGGGTAAGGTTACTTTACGCATCCCCCATGGTGAGTGTACGAACAAAGTACTTCAGGCTACACAGGGGAATGAGGAATGGTTGCTCTTTCTCGCCATTATTGTTTGCATTGGCAATAGAGCCTTTGGCGAATGCACTCCGGGCATCGAGGGAGTGGCGGGGAATTGTGAGGGGGTTAAGGAACATAGGGTGTCGTTGTATGCTGATGACTTATTGTAATATGTGGTGGACCCATTAAAGAGTATGGGAAGAATTATGAACTTGTTGGCGAAAATTTGTGGCCTTCTCTGGGTACAAATTGAATGTGAGAAAGAATGAGGTCTTCCCAGTGAATAAGTACGAATCTTGGGGCTTTGCCATTTAGAGTTGCTAAGGTCAGGCAGCACAGTGGCGCAGTGGTTAGCACTGCTGCCTCATGCCGCCGAGGTCCCAGGTTCGATCCCAGCTCTGGAGTTTGCACATTCTCCCTGTGTTTGCGTGGGTTTCGTCCCCACAACCCAAAGATGTGCAGGGTAGGTGGATTGGCCACACTAAATTACCCCTGAATTGGAAAAAATTAATTGGGTCCTCTAAATTCAAAAAAAAGAGTTGCTCAGGTTAGGTTCCAATACCTGGGGATTCTGCTGGTGCACTATTGCGTAACGATGCACCGGTGGAATTTAATGGGCCTTGTGAAGGGGGTTAAGGGGGATCTGAGGAGATGGGACATCTTGACGTTGTCATTGACATGGAGGGTGCAGGCGTTAAGATGAACCTGCAGCCTAGGTTCTTGTTTATCTTCCAGTCTCTCCCACTTTTTCTCCCGAAAATATTTTTCCGAAGAGTGGATGGATTGATTACCAAGATTGTGTGGGGAAGCAAGACACCGAGGGTCAGCAGTACCATTTTTCAGAAGAAAAGTTGACTGTGGGGTTAGTGAGTGTGGGATCTATTACTAGGGAACAGTTTGCAGATTTGGCAGAGCTTCAGGAGAAGTTTGAGTTATCATAGGGAAGCGAGTTCAGATACTTGCAGTTTTGGGATGATGAACGGAAGAGCTGCCCACTTTCCTCAAATACCGGAGTATATGTTACTAGAAAAGCTGTTAGCTCCAGATGTGTGGGGGGAAAGGAAGATCGGTGATATTTATGGGTGGTTGGGAAAGAAAGAGATGAAGAGATGGCATTAGTGGAAAGGATCAAGGATCAAGGCAGGTTGGAAGAAGGACCGAGCTAGTGTGGGGAATATGGAGTGAGGTATTGAACTGGGTCAATGCGACATCCTCATGTGCGAGGATGAGCGCTATTCAATTCACGGTGGTGCACAGGGTACACATTTAAAAAATAAATTTAGAGTACCCAATTCATTTTTTCCAATTAAGGGGCAATTTAGCTTGGCAATCCACCTACCCCGCACATCTTTGGGTTGTGGGAGCGAAACCCACGCAAACACGGGGAGAATGCGCATACTCCACACGGACAGTGACCCAGAGCCGGGATCGAACCTGGAACCTCAACGCCGTGATGCAGCAGGGCTAACCCACTGCACCACCGTGCTTCCCTTTGCATAGGGTACACATGATGCAGGCCTGGATGAGAGGGATCTTCCCTGGCATAGAAGATCGCTGTGAGAAGTGTGGATAGGGGCCGGCAAACCATATATTCTGGCTCATATATTCTGGGAATGCGCAAAAAACGGAGGGCTTTTGGGAAGCAATGTTCATGGCTCTGTCGGTGATAGTGGAGTTCTAGGTAGCGCCATGCTCCGATCTTTGGAGTCTCGGAGTTCCCGAGGCTACAGGAGGGAAAAGGGGCCAACTTGGTGGCCACCATCTCCCAGATTGAAGGATTTTGTTGAACTGGCGGTCGACAATGCCACTGGGGATGGGGTGCGAGTGGGGGACTGCACACATTTTTGAGCCTGGAAAAAGTCAGGCTGAGTGGGTCGGAGGATGGGTTCTATGCGCAGTGGCGCCCATTGCTATCTATTTTCAAGGATCTATTTGCTGCCGAGGGTGAGAGGATGGGTGAGGTAGAGGAGGAGGAGGGGTGATGGTTGGGTGGGGGGAGGGTGGTTTAACAGGAAAGATGTTACAAGCTAGGTGTACTGATTGTGTTTGTGGGTGACTTTTGTAACCCAATCTTGTTTGAGTTTGGAATAAAATATATTAATTAAAAAAAGATGCAACACCAATCATTTGAAATTCCAAATGATTTGCAAACCTCCAATAACAATCAATGCAGTTCCTTCACAAACTCTGCACCAGGAAAAAGTAAGTCAAAAGCAACTCAGGTGTAAGTTACAGGAGTTGGAGTTTGGGAGCAGGGGTGGAGGTGGGGGGCATGGTTTGTGGCTGGGTGGCAGGAGGTTGTCCCTTGTCCAAGAAACGGCATTTATTACTTCACTTCATCACTTCATGGCTTCTGCAACATTAGCACCAACAATGCAATGGAACCCAAATTTGTAAATAGAAATTGCTGATACTTCATCACAGCTAATCCCTCTTGTGTTCTTACTCTTTTATCTTGATGCCCAAGTGCAACATGAATTTCTCCTGACAAAGTATTCCTTAGATTTCCCAGGTTGCCAGCAAAATAACAATCTTCCTGATTTATCTAAAGTTTTTTTCTGACTAATATTCATTCCTGTCCCTAGGTCTAGCGTTTCTAGTTGATTTTGACTATACTATTTAATATTTATGTACTTTGATGAGATTTCCACCTCAACCCAGCCTCCCAGATAAGCTGTAGAGCCCCGAATATGTGAGGTCTGCTGGCAGTTCAGAGCCTCGCTTGGAATGAATGTAGTTATAGAAATCAGCCATGCAGGATGCTGACCTAATCGGTAATCTGCTATATTTTGCAGCAAGGAGAAATCCAGGGATTATTCCGGCTGACCAGCAGAAGCCTTCTTATATAAACAAATTCCATCAAAATGCATCTTGTGCCTGGTTTTGCAGCTTACTCAACTCTTTTCCATTTATGCGGCTGCTCACCCATCTGAAACTGGCAGACCATGTATGGATGGCCTGGTATCTGCAAGGAGAATTCTTAAGATGAGTATGACTTTTAGATGTTGGTGAAAACATTTGCTTCATTTAGCTTCTGATATCAGTATTGATAATTTAAGAATGTTTTGTTGTGATCTTTTTCAATGCAAGACTTTTATCTCCAATTCTGTCTCTTCCTCTCGACTCTACCTACAGCAACTGAAGAGTGCAGGCTGCACATTTCTTTGCCGATTTCAGTGTCACTGCTGGATTAGGACAAGGGAGAGCATTTTTGAAGGGTGTTGTAGATAGGGTTGTAGGTCATACGTCCTGTACATACCCTTTCTTGCCCCAGGGCAGCCATTTGCTACCCCATTCCTGAGCAACTCGAGCAGACCTGTAGGCAGCACCTTTACAAACAGCTGCTCCATCTCTTGGAGAACCATCTGCAGATAACTTGAACCACAGGGACAGACTTTCTCATAGGTATGAAAGTCATTCTTACAGTGAATGTTTATACCACTGAATGCTTACAAGTCACCACTGTGAACATGTCAAATCACTCAGCTGTCTATAAATGCATCACAGAAGTGACAGAAACCTTCGACTGGCTTCGACTTAACGCCAGACTTACCTCTCAGAGGGAAGTAAGAGACTGCTGTGTGCTCTGTTTCACAGAGACATAGCTCACCCCCGCCTCCCCGGACTGTGCCATACAACCTGAAGGATTCTCAATTCACCGGGCGGACCGCACGGCATCATCAGGCAAAGTGACGGGTGGAGGGGTTTGCCTCCTCATCAATTCCTCCTGGTGCTTGGATGTGGCGACTCTGGCGACCTACTGCTCCCCAGACCTGGAATACCTGACCGTGAAGTGCCGCCCATATTATCTTCCACATGAGTTCACTTCAGCCATTATCACAGCGGTCTACATCTCACCCCAGGCAGTAGTGAGGAAGGCGCTGGACGAACTATACACAGTAATAAACAACTACGAAACAGAACACCCGGAGGCCTTGTTCATCGTGGCCGGAGACTTCAACAAGGACAACCTCAAGAGTGTACTGCCAAAATTCCACCAGCACATCTCCTGTCCCACCAGGGGCGACAACACTCTTGACCACTGCTACTCAAAAATTAAGGGCGCCTACAGTTCCATCCCCCGACCGCACTTTGGGAAATCAGACCATAAGACGGTGCTCCTTCTCCCGGCATGCAAGCAGAAACTCAAGCGGGAGAATCCAGCTAAGAAGGTTGTGCAGTGTTGGTCCGAGGAGACAGAAGAGCTCTTACATGACTGCTTAGAGACAGTGGACTGGTCCATATTTAAGAACTCAGCGACCAACTTAAATGAGTATGCCACCACCGTCACAGACTTCATCAGCAAATGTGTGGGCGACTGCGTGTCAAAGAAAACAGTACGTGTGTTTCCCAACCAGAAACCATGGCTCAATCGCGAGATTGAGTCCCTACTGAAGGACAGATCTGAGGCGTTCAAGGCAGACGACCCTGACCTATGCAAGAAATCCAGGTATGACCTCCGCAAAGCCATCCGAGATGCCAAGAGAGAATATCAAACCAAGCTAGAGTCACAGACAGACTCTCGGCGGTTGTGGCAAGGACTAAACAACATAACGGGCCACAAAGCGAAGCCGAACAGTATCTCTGGCAACAGCGCACCCCTCCCCGATGAACTCAATGTATTCTATGCTCGGTTCGAGCAGGTAACCAACAATCCGCTGGCGAGTGCCCCAGCAGCCCATAATTCACCCATACCCACCATCACAGCTTCTGAAGTCAGGTTGGCCTTCCTGAAAGTGAACCCTCGGAAGGCGATGGGCCCAGACAGGATCCCTGGTTGTGCACTCAGAGCCTGCGCGGGCCAGCTGGCAGAGGTATTCACGGACTTCTTTAACCTGTCCCTACTCCACTCCGTGGTCCCCACCTGCTTCAAGAAGACCACCATCATACCGGTACCAAAGAAGAACCAGGAAACGTGTCTCAATGACTACCGACCAGTGGCCCTGACTTCAGTCGTAATGAAGTGCTTCGAGAGGTTGATCATGAAGCGCATCACCGCCATACTCCCAGAACGCCTTGATCCACTTCAATTCGCATACCGCTGCAACCGGTCCACATCAGACACCATTTCCCTGGCCCTACACTCATCCCTAGAGCATCTCGAAAACAAGGACTCCTACATTAGACTCCTATTTATTGACTACAGCTCCACCTTCAACACCATAATCCCAGCCAAGCTCATAGCAAAGCTCCAAAACCTAGGGCTTGGCTCCCCACTCTGCAACTGGATCCTCGATTTTCTGACCAACAGACCACAATCAGTAAGAATGAACAACAACACCTCCTTCACAATAGTCCTCAACACCGGCGCCCTGCAAGGCTGCGTACTTAGCTCCCTACTCTACTCCCTGTACACACACGACTGCGTGGCAAAACTTGGTTTCAACTCCATCTACAAGTTTGCTGACGATATGACCATAGTGGTCCGGATCTCGAATAACGATGAGTCCGAATACAGGAGGGAGATAGAGAACCTAGTGGAGTGGTGTAGCGACAACAATCTCTCCCTCAATGCCAGCAAAACTAAAGAGCTGGCAATTGACTTCAGGAAGCAAAGTACTGTACACACCCCTGTCAGCATCAACGGGGCCGAGGTGGAGATGGTTCGCAGTTTCAAATTCCTAGGGGTGCACATCTCCAAAAATCTGTCCTGGTCCACCTACGTCGACGCTACCACCAAGAAAGCACAACAGCGCCTATACTTCCTCAGGAAACTAAGTAAATTCGGCATGTCCACATTGACCCTTACCAACTTTTACAGATGCACCATAGAAAGCATCCTATCAGGCTGCATTACAGCCTGGTATGGCAACTGCTCGGCCCAGGACCGCAAGAAACTTCGGAAAGTCGTGAACACCGCCCAGTCCATCACACGAACCTGCCTCCCATCCATTGACTCCATCTACAACTCCCGCTGCCTGGGGAAAGCGGGCAGCATAATCAAAGATCCCTCCCACCCGGCTTACTCACTCTTCCAACTTCTTCCATCGGGCAGGAGATACAGAAGTTTGAGAACACGCACGAACAGACTCAAAAACAGCTTCTTCCCCACTGTCACCAGACTCCTAAATGACCCTCTTATGGACTGACCTCATTAGCACTACATCCTGTATGCTTCATCCGATGCCAGTGCTTATGTAGTTACATTGTATATGTTGTGTTGCCCTATTATGTATTTTCTTCTATTCTCTTTTCTTCCCATGTACTTAATGATCTGTTGAGCTGCTCGCAGAAAAATACTTTTCAATGTACCTCGGTACACGTGACAATAAACAAATCCAATCCAATCCAATCCAAACCAAGCAGCCATACATTTGTAACACAGGTCATGCAGGGAGCAGAAGAATGGGATTAGAGCGTGAACCTCGTTCAACCATAACTCTTTACACTTGGGTCAGTCCTGGTGCTCCACTCTCTACCTTGTCCAATGCCTGTGTCTCTCTTCGGTGGCATACTGCCCAGAATGAACACTGTGCTCCGACTGGGTTAATTTGCTCTTTGTGTTTGAGCCAGTGGAGGTGCACTGAAGTGTAACAAATTTGTGTGTTAGCATTGATGGAGAAATTGCTAACTTTTGCCCACGCTTCTAAAATTACTGCTGGGAGCAAGCAGATATAATGTAGACCCTGCACTAATAGTGTTTCTGTTTTTGAAGAAGCAATTAAAGTGTTTCTTCCTGGATTCCTAAAGGCTTGGTTTTGAACAGAAAAGGCATATTGATGTCTGTTCAGCGCCTGCATTACATGCTTAATATGACTTGAAACTGACAGAATCAGCATGTGGGACAGTAGGGAAGCAGAAGTAAAAGCATAGAGTGGCAAGCAGAGAGGCGAAAATCACAGGCTGTCCTGATGGGAAAGTGCCCACATGCTGCAAACACTCCATGTGGGCGTCTAGGGCATATGTTAGCACTGAAGTAAATGTCATCAATTATATTACTGTGGCAAAGTACTGCTGAAGAGTTTTCTTCAAATGAAAACTTTGCAATGTGGATGGATGATCGTAACTAGTAATAGTTCAAGGCAGCTGGTCCACTTTACCACAGGATTCCATTGCTTCACTTCAAACAAACATAAATATAATTTTATTGCTAAGAACTTATCCAATCAGGGGCTGTTTAGCACAGGATCAGGGGCTGTTTAGCACAGGGCTAAATCGCTGGCTTTGAAAGCAGACCAAGGCAGGCCAGCAGCACGGTTCAATTCCCGTAACAGCCTCCCCGAACAGGTGCTGGAATGTGGCGACTGGGGGCTTTTCACAGTAACTTCATTTGAAGCCTACTTGTGACAATAAGCAATTTTCATTTCATTTTCATTTTCAATGTTTTCCTTGAAACCTATTAAGGTTTCTTGTTTGATCATCTGTTCTGGTATCGTCCTCTGACATACTGACCAGCCTTTTAGTTAAAGGATCCTCTTCTATATCTTATTTTCAAGATGCTCCCTTATGGTTCTCTCTCAATGTATTTTCAAACACAGTCCCAACAGAGGAAGGAATTTTTATAGGACTATGATTTAATGGCTCATCCTTGTTCCTTGTTTGAAAGATGAGAGTCAAAATTGCTACTTTCTAATCTTCTGGGACTTAGCCTGGCTCCACTGTCCTCTGAAAAACATCCGCGGAAGGATTGCAATCGTCTGAACCAATTCTCTCAGAATGCTGAGAAGTCTTCGATACAGCCAGGTGTCTTATCTACCTTCAGATTCGACAACTTCCTCATGCAACCTTGTGATTGCAAACCGAATACAGTTACGATTAATATTTCAGTAACAGGACTATGAACATTTTAAAACCCCTGTTGCCATTCAATCTATCTGATATGTATGGTTGAATTTAACTTTTACATAAAGTAGATTGAAATTGGGCAGACAGGATATCTGAGGATCAGCTACTAGAAGTTACAGCAGGATTGTTTAACAATACAGAACTTGGCTACTAGCACCAACCAGTTCAGGTGTACTTTTTTTGCTGTTCCTTTCTACATACAGCTTAAAACAGTAACCTATTTACAAGTACTATGAATATGCAAACAGGTTTATAAAAATTCTCCACTATACGTAAACAGTAAAAACTGAAATACACAACAGAACCCTCAGCATTTATATAAAACATAGACAATAAATGCAATGCCAGGGAGAGAAATTATGGGCCTGATGCTTCTCCCATTTCTCAGCCCCTTTATCCTCCTCCCCATCTTTAATATTCCTCCTCAGTCTTTCATGATATTTTTCCCCTCTTAACATTCAGCAATCAATTGACCAAACAATCACAGAAAGGTTGTAGTAAAAAGATATCATCCAATGTTGGCATCCGGTTATAAATATTATCCAATTATATGTACAGCATGTGTCATTAATATTAAGAGCAGTTTTGGAGGCCACAATGAGTCCAAACTGATTTTATTAAAAAGCAGCTGTAGTTCATTGTAACCTAAAGGTATTTACAATATACATCATATCCCGGTCGGGTCTGTCTGTTGGTTCCATCCTTGGCCCACTTTATAAAGAACTCAACCACGATCAATCTCAGCTCTCCGCCTCCTTAGCCAGGAGCTCGTATCCGATGAGACTCAGGGGATAGTAATTGCTCCCACTCCATACGTCTTGTGTGGGTTTTAACATCCCCCCTCACTAAAGTCTGAAGACTCTTCTAACGACTGTGGAGTAGGAAGGCTTTGTACACTCTTTGCACTTGGTTGTGTGTCCTGCACTCGCAGTCCCAGATCTGATAGCGCACACCGCTTCCGAGTGGAATGTTGTGGTAGGGATGCACTGTCTGAGGTTGCTGCACGGCTTGCTCCCCTTCAAAGTCCTCCGATGCCTGAGTTTCCCTGTCAAAATCCATCTCTATAACCTCTCTCATTTTGGTGTCTTGACCCCCTAGCATATTAGCCCCTACGGACATTGGATTTGGCTTAATGGTTACTTTCCTCTCACAAGGAATTTTATGTAGAACTGGCCACCTGGCTCGAATTGATCGAGATGCTTACACATGATTTGACTGCGTGCCTGCAGTTGATAAGATACCGATCCTATCTGGTGGACAATTGTCCCGGAGACCCACTGGGCACCATCTGCAAAGATTTTTAGCCGAGACTGCGTCACCTGGTCCGAATAGTCTGGGTGGTTTACGTCGAATAAGGCAACGCCCTCGCTGCTCCAGGCTGTGGCGTATTTTTCCACCTACATCAGGGAAAACCTTATAAGACCATAAGACATAGGAGCAGAATCAGTCCACTCGGCCCATCGGGTCTGCTCTGCCATTCAATCATGGCTGATATTTTCCTCATCCTCATTCTCCTGCCTTCGCCCCATCACCCCTGATCCCCTTATTAATTAAGAACCTATGTATCTCTGTCTTAAAGACAATCAGTGATTTGGCCTCCACAGTTCTACAGATTCCCCACCCTCTTGTTGAAGAAATTCCTCCTCATCTCAGTTTTAAAGGATTGTCCCTTTAATCTGAGATTGTGTCCTCTGGTTCTAGTTTTTCGTACAAAGGGGAAACATCCTCTCCATGTTCACTCTATCCAGGCCTCTTCGTATCCTGTAAGTTTCAATAAGATCCCCCCCTCATCTTTCTAAATTCCGAGCACGGACCCAGAGTCCTCAACTGTTCCTCATCCGACAAGTTCTTCATTCCAGAGTCATTCTTGTGAACCTCCTCTGGACTCTTTCCAAGGCCAGCACACCCCTCCTTAGATACGGGGCCCAAAACTGCTCACAATACTGCAAATAGGCTCTGACCAGAGCCTTATACAACCTCAGAAATACATCCCTGGTCTGTTCTAGCCCCCTCAACATGAATGTAACATTTCATTTGCCTTCCTAACTGACGACTGAACCTGCAAGTTAAGAACATAGAACATAGAACATAGAAAATACAGCACAGAACAGGCCATTCGGCCCACGATGTTGTGCCGAACTTTTGTCATAGATTAAGACAAATCAATCTACACCCCAGCATTCTACCGTAATCCATGTACCTATCCAATCGCCGCTTGAAGGTCCCTAATGTTTCCGACTCAACTACTTCCACAGGCAGTGCATTCCATGCCCCCACTACTCTCCGGGTAAAGAACCTACCTCTGACATCCCCCCTATATCTTCCACCATTCACTTTAAATTTATGTCCCCTTGTAATGGTTTGTTCCACCCCAGGAAAAAGTCTCTGACTGTCTACTCTATCTATTCCCCTGATCATCTTATAAACCTCTATCAAGTCGCCCCTCATCCTTCTCCGTTCTAATGAAAAAAGGCCTATCACCCTCAACCTTTCCTCATAAGACCGACTCTCCATTCCAGGCAACATCCTGGTAAATCTCCTTTGCACCTTTTCCAAAGCTTCCACATCCTTCCTAAAATGAGGCGACCAGAACTGCTCACAGTACTCCAAATGTGGCCTTACCAAGGTTTTGTACAGCTGCATCATCATCTCACGGCTCTTAAATTCAATCCCTCGGTTAATGAACGCTAGCACACCATAGGCCTTCTGCACAGCTCTACCCACTTGAGTGGCAACTTTCAAAGATGTATGAACATAGACCCCAAGATCTCTCTGCTCCTCCACATTGCCAAGAACCCTACCGTTAACCCTGTATTCCGCATTCATATTTGTCCTTCCAAAATGGACAACCTCACACTTTTCAGGGTTCAACTCCATCTGCCACTTCTCAGCCCAGCTCTGCATCCTATCTATGTCTCTTTGCAGCCGACAACAGCCCTCCTCACTATCCACAACTCCACCAATCTTCGTATCATCTGCAAATTTACTGACCCACTCTTCAACTCCCTCATCCAAGTCATTAATGAAAATCACAAACAGCAGAGGACCCAGAACTGATCCCTGCGGTACGCCACTGGTAACTGGGCTCCAGGCTGAATATTTGCCATCCACCACCACACTCTGACTTCTATCGGTTAACCAGTTTGTTATCCAACTGGCCAAATTTCCCACTATCCCTTGCCTCCTTGCTTCCTGCAGAAGCCTACCATGGGGAACCTTATCAAATGCCTTACTAAAATCCATGTACACTACATCCACTGCTTTATCTTCATCCACGTGCTTGGTCATCTCCTCAAAGAATTCAATAAGACTTGTGAGGCAAAACTTACCCCTCACAAATCTGTGCTGACTATCCCTAATCAAGTAGTGTCTTTCCAGATGCTCAGAAATCCTATCCCTCAGTACTCTTTCCATTACTTTGCCTACCACCGAAGTAAGACTAACTGGCCTGTAGTTCCCAGGGTTATCCCTTTTCCGTTTTTTGAACAGGGGCATGACACTCGCCACTCTCCAATCCCCTGGTACCACCCCTGTTGACAGTGAGGACGAAAAGATCATTGCCAACGGCTCTGTAATTTCACCTCTTGCTTCCCATAGAATCCTTGGATATATCCCGACTGGCCCGGGGGTCTTGTCTATCCTCAAGTTTTTCAAAATGCCCAACACATCTTCCTAACAAGTATCTCCTCGAGCTTACCAGTCTGTTTCACACTGTCCACTCCAACAATATGGCCCCTCTCATTTGTAAATACAGAAGAAAAGTACGCGTTCAAGACCTCTCCTATCTCTTCAGACTCAATACACAATCTCCCGCTACTGTCCTTAATCGGACCTACCCTCGCTCAAGTCATTCTCATATTTCTCACATATGTGTAAAAGGCCTTGGGGTTTTCCTTGATCCTACCTGCCAAAGATTTTTCATGCCCTCTCTTAGCTCTCCTAATCCCTTTCTTCAGTTCCCTCCTGGCTATCTTGTATCCCTCCAGCGCCTTGTCTGAACCTTGATTCCTCAGCCTTACATAAGTATCCTTCTTCCTCTTAACAAGACTTCAATCTTTCTTGTCAACCATGGTTCCCTCACTTGACCATCTCTTCCCTGCCTGACAGGGACATACACATCAAGGACACGTAGGATCTGTTCCTTGAACAAGTTCCACATTTCAATTGTGTCCTTCCCTAACAGCCTATGTTCCCAACTTATGCACTTCAGTTCTTGTCTGACAGCATCGTATTTACCCTTCCCCCAATTGTAAACCTTGCCCTGTTGCACGCACCTATCCCTCTCCATTACTAAAGTGAAAGTCACAGAATTGTGGTCACTATCTCCAAAATGCTCCCCCACTAACAAATCTATCACTTGCCCTGATTCATTACCAAGTACCAAATCCAATATGGCCTCCCCTCTGGTCGGACAATATTCACACTGTGTTAGAAAAGCTTCCTGGACACACTGCACAAACAACACCCCATCCAAACTATTTGATCTAAAGAGTTTCCACTCAATATTTAGGAAGTTGAAGTCACCCATGACTACTACCCCGTGACTTCTGCACCTTTCCAAAATCTGTTTCCCAATCTGTTCCTCCACATCTCTGCTGCTATTGAGGGACCTATAGAAAACTCGCAACAAGGTGGCTGCTCCTTTCCTATTTCTGACTTCAACATATACTACCTCAGTCGGCAGATCCTCCTCAAACTGCCTTTCTGCAGCTGTTATACTATCTGTAATTAACATTGCCACCCCCCCCCCCCCCTCCACCTCTTTTACCACCCTCCCTAATCTTATTGAAACATCTATAACCGGGAACCTCCAACAACCATTTCTGCCCCTCTTCTATCCAAGTTTCTGTGATGGCCACCACATCGCAGTCCCAAGTACCAATCCATGCCTTAAGTTCACCCACCTTATTCCTGATGCTTCTTGCGTTGAAGTATACACACTTCAACCCATCTCCGTGCCTGCAAGTACTCTCCTTTGTCAGTGTTACCTTTCCCACTGCCTCACTACATGCTTTGGCGTCCTGAACATTGGCTACGTTAGTTGCTGGACTACAAATCCAGTTCCCATTCCCCAGCCAAATTAGTTTAAACCCTCCCAAAGAGTACTAGAAAACCTCCCTCCCAGGGTATTGGTGCCCCTCTGGTTCAGATACAACTTGTCCTGCTTGTACAGGTCCCACCTTCCCCAGAATGCGCTCCAATTATCAAAATACCTGAAGCCCTCCCTCCTACACCATTCCTGCAGCCACGTGTTCAACTGCACTCTCTCTATTCCTAGCCTCATTATCACGTGGCACCGGCAACAAACCAGAGATGACAACTCTGTCTGTCCTGGCTTTTAACTTCCAGCCTAACTCCCTCAACTCATTTATTGCATCCACACCCCTTTTCCTACCTACGTCGTTGGTACCAATGTGGACCATGACTTCTGGCTGCTCCCTCTCCCCCTTAAGGATCCTGAAGACACGTTCCTAGATGTCATGGACCCTGGCACCCGGGAGGCAACAAACATCTGAGAGTCTCGCCCCTGCCCACAGAACCGCCTGTCTGTACCTCTAACTATTGAGTCCCCTATAACTAGTGCTCTCCTAATCTCCGCCCTTCCCTTCTGAGCCCCAGAGCCGGACTTCGTGCCAGTGACCCGGTCACTGCAGCCTACCCTTGTTAGGTAATCCCCCCAACAGTATCCAAAGCGGTATACTGATTGTTGAGAGGAACAACCACAGGGTATCCCTTCACTGACTGCTTCCTCCTCTTCCCACCTCTAACTGTTATCCAGCTACCTTTGTTCTCAGGTGTAACTATGTCCCTGTAGCTTCTATCTACCAACCCCTCAGCTTCCTGAATGATCCTCAGTTCATCCAGCTCCAGCTCCAGTTCCCTAGCATGGTCTGTGAGGAGCTGGAGATGGCTGCGCTTCCCGCAGGTGAAGTCAGCAAGGACACCGGTGGTCTCCCTTACCTCGACCATTCTGCAGGAGGAACATTCCACTGCCCTAGCTGCCATCACCTCTACTTAGTCTCCCAGTAAAAAGAAAAAAAAAGTAAATAGCTTACCTGCTCACAGCACTGAGTCTTCTTTTTTAGGTTAGAGGAGGAGGGAGGGTGGGAGACACTACACGTGTAGTGTCTCGGGTTTCCTCACCGTTCAAATTTATTGGGTAATGCAACCTTCCCAGGTCTCCCCACGGCCGACTTCCGGTTTCCTGTTCCGAAAAAGTAAGTTAAAAATCAAAACCTCAGCTTACCTTCCAGCTCTCCCCTCCAAAAATCGCTCCCCTCTGTGCCTGCTCCGCTGGATGAATGAACCTTAAGTTAACCTTAAGAGAATCGAGAACAAGGACTCCCAAGTCCCTTTGTGCTTCTGATTTCCTCAGCATTTCCCCATTTAGAAAATAATCTAAGCCTCCATTCCTCCTTCCAAAGTGCAAAACCTCACACTTTTCCACATTGTATTTTATCTGCCATTTCATTGCCCACTCTCTTAGCCTGTCCAAATCCTTCTGCAGCCCCCCCTGCTTCCTCAACACTACCTGCCCCTCCACAGATATTTGTGTCATCTGCAAACTTAGCAACAGTGCCTTCAGTTCCTTCTTCCAAATCATTAATGTATATTGTGAAAAGTTGTGGTCTCAGCACAGACCCCTGAGGCATACCACTAGTCACTGGCTGCCATCCTGAAAAAAACTCCTTTATCCGTACTCTTTGCCTTACCTATTTGGTTTCTAAACCTCCAGCCCATGAGTAATTCAGCTGGTGTTACCCCAGTCGTAGTGTGTGCAGTGGTCCTGGCCAGTCTTGTGTCCAGCGATCCTGAAGTCTGCTTTTTGAGTCCACGTTTGAACCTTTGTACCGCTCTTTGTCCAACCTGTTTGAAGCTGGGTGATACTGACTGTCTGAAGATGCTGCACCAAATTAGCCTTCAGGAATCCCGAGAACTTTTCACTTGTGAAAGGTGTTCCATTATCGGTAACTAACATCTCTGGGATGATGTGTGCATACAGGGACACACATAATTTTTCAATGGTTGTCCTGGAAGTGGCCGTCGACATCCTATGGACTTACAACCACTTAGAGTGGGCACTAATCAAGAGCAGGAACATTGACCCTTGAAATGAGCTGGCTAAATTGGCGTGTAAACATGCCACAGTCGCCCCGTCCAATCCCATGGGTTAAGGGCAAAATCTCTAATTTTGCAGATGATACTAAGTTAGGGAGAATAGTGAATTGTGAGGATGACACTGAGCGACTTCAGAGAAACATTGACAAGTTGGCCAAATCGGCAGACACCTGACAGATGAATTTCAATGCAGTGAAATGTGAGGTAATGCATTTTGGCAGAAGAAACATGGGGAGACAATCTAGCCTCAATGGTGCAACTTTGAGGAGAATGCAGGAGCAGAGGGACCTCGGGGTTCAAGTACATAATTCTCTGAAGGTAGCCAGGCAAGTTGAAACAGTTGTTAGGAAGGCTTATAGGATCCTTGGGTTTATAAACAGAGACATAGAATATAAAAGCAAGGAAGTGATACTAAACCTCTACAAATCATTGGTCAGACCATATTTGGAATATTGTGGGCACTTTATTTAAGGAATGATGTTAAAGCCCTGGAGAGAGTGCAGAGGAGATTTATTAGAATGATACCAGGAATGAGGAATTTTAAATACAAGGAAAGATTGGAGAAATTGGGCTTGTTCTCCTTGGAGCAGAGAAGATTAAGAGGTGACCTTACTGAGATGTTCAAAATTCTGAACAATTTTGAGAGGGTAAAGAAGGATATTCTATTTCCACCAGTTGGTATGTCAAGATGGTCAGCAAGAGAGCTAGAAGTGAGATATGGAGAAACTTCAGAGAGTTGTTGGGATTTGGAATACAGTGCCTGGGCGAGTGATGGGGAAGGATTCCAGAGGAGGTACCAAAAGAGATCTGGATATATATTTGCAACTGATTAATTTAAAGGGCTACGGAGATATGGATGAAGGATAGGACTAGCTGAGTGGCCTCCTTCTCTGCTGTAAAATAAAAAAGACCTGTCAGGCCGATGATTCTGGTTTTTTTTAAGTCGGTCTCTCTGGTCAGCTGCTCAGTCTGCACTCTGAGGGGCGGGGCCGAACAGCAGGGCATGATAAATCGGACTGATAAAAGCCGGCAAGGATGGGAACTGGTATCGTCGGATGGTCCCGGTTGGGACTGGATGTCCTGCCGCCGCTTCGTGGCCTTGCATGTCTTTGATAAAGTAAATCTTTAAGTTTGGACCTTCTTGGAACTCCTGTGATTATAAAACTGGTGTCAAGGAAAGACGGAACTACAGGCTGCGATTCTGGACAGGGTTGAATTTATCTGCGAGGTCAGAAGAAATTTTATCCCTCTCACGTGAAAATGTGGAGAAGAAAGTCCAGGAACGCCAGGGCTCGTAGATATGGAGGTGTATAGTCGGACACTCTACATTCCAGTGAACAATGCTCCCTAAGCATAGAGTGGGGCCCTGTGGGACCAAGCCACCCCCCCAAGCAACAACTGGGCCAAAGGCATTGTCTGAAGGCCTCTACAGCCTGGGGGGGACATCACTCCTGAGCCGCAGGAGGAGGACTCGCAGTGGTGCTGCATCTGCGGTCAGAGGAACCGTGGAGACCAGGAATGCCAGAACCACCAGCATGCAGACTTGAAGATCCCACTGCCAGAAAACGGTGGCCCGCCTCCCACCGTCAAGAATTATGCCACCAGGGTGGGGTGCGGGGTGGGGGGGGGGGGCTGGTGATCAGACAATCCCACCTTTCGTAATTTTTTAGGAGCATCGACTCCTACCTTTGGTCTTAACCCATACACCCTACACCTGTAAACCTTTTGGGGGAAATTAAGTCACTTATTTCCAAGTTTTTCAATTTACCTTTCCCCAGTTAGAAAGATGATGACCCAGAGTCATTGTTACGCTGTGCTCCCGGCTGATCATTCTATGCGTATGAAACGAGATGGTGATTTTTTTTTTTTTGCAGGATGTTTAGCTATTGTGGCATTACAGTATACATTAGTACTAGTTTCACGTAATGTTCACACATAGTCAGAATCGGAAATCCAGAAAAAACTGCCAGCGATATTCTGCCACATTGCACATGCATTTTCCGTCCTCATCAATAGACAGATGATTGCTTGAACGAAAGATAGCTGCATTCAGGAATAAATGAGTTATTAATGACACAATAAATTGTAAATATTGCTGAATAAGATTTATGGCCCTAGAAATGTACTTTTATAAATACCAAGTCTCATTCCCGCAACAGAAAATTAGTACTCGAGATTTTTAAAACAATCTTTTTTACATTTTCAGTCTGTCTCTTTTATCTCACTTGCTTGTCCCATCTGTATATACCTAACTTTATGTCAATTCTTGTTCATCACTTAAATCTAATTTTGATTTCCTGCTTCTTACTGCCTGGTTGGACCCGAATATCCAGTGGTAGCATTAGAGTTGTGGATTACTGTATTAGTGATTCAAAGGACCGGAATAATGCTCTAGACATATAAGTTTAAATCCCACTATTGCATCTGTTGGATCATAGAATAATAGAACCCCTACAGTGCAGAAGGAGGCCATTCAGTCTGCACCCACTCACCGAAAGAGCTCCCTACCTCGGCCCACGCCTCATCCTATCCCCATAACCCCACCTAATCTTTTGGAGACTAAGGGGCAATTGACATGGGCAATCCACCTAACCTGCAAATATTTAGACTGTGGGAGGTAACTGGAGCACCCGGAGGAAACCCACGCAGACACTGGGAGAATGTGCAAACTCCACACGGTCACCCGAGGCCAGAATTGAACCAAGGTCACTGGTGTTATGAGCCAGCAGTGCTAACCACTGACACCGTGACACCAGAAATTAAACCCAATTAACTAGTAAACCTGGAATTAAAAGCTAGTCTCAGTAATGGTCTCAGACAATGAAACTACTAGATATTCAATAGAACATACAGTGCAGAAGGAGGCCATTCAGCCCATCGAGTCTGCACCGACCCACTTAAGTCTTCACTTCCACCCTATCCCCTAACCCAATAACCCCTCCTAATCTTTTTGGACACTAAGGGCAATTTAGCATGGCCAATCCACCTAACCCGCACATCTTTGGACTGTGGGAGGAAACCAGAGCACCCGGAAGAAATCCACGCAGACACGGGGAGAACGTGCGGACTCCGCACAGACAGTGACCCAGCAGGGAATCGAACCTGGGACCCTGGCACGGTGAAGCCACAGTGCTAACCACAGTGCTAACTATGCTACTGTGCTGGCCATCTAATTCTCTAATGTCCTGTAGAGAAGGGAATTTGTTGTCCTTGTCCAGTCTGACTTACCTATCATTCCAGACCCATCAAAGGTGTCCTCGATTGCCCTTTGAAATTACCTGGCATGTCATTCAGTTGTATAAAACCACTACAGAAAAGTTTAAAAAGAATAAAACAGGATGAATCGGTTGGCATCAAGATTGGCACTGTAAATGACAAAGGTGAGTCTTACGAACATCTACAGACTTCTATAATAATTAAGAGAGCTGTCCCATAGATGGTCAAGCAGTAGCCTGACATCGCCATACTCACCAAATGACACCTTACAGCTAATGTCTCAGACTCCTCCATTGTCATCCCTTGATGTGCATTGTCCCACGAGCAGGACAGATTCACAAGAGGTGACAGCACATCCTCAGCTCATTAGGGAGTGGATCAGACACAGCCATCTTCAGGTGCTTCATCAATTACCTTCCCTCCATCATAAGATCAAGAGTAGGGATGTTTGCTAATAATTTCATAGTGTTCAGTACCATTTGCAACTCCTCAGATATTGAAGTAGTCTGCACCCATATGCAGCTAGACCTGGACAACATTTAGGCCAGGGCTAATAAGTGGCAAGTAACTGTCATGGACACAAGTACCAGGCAATGACCAGCTCTAACAAAAGAGAATTTAACCATCTCCTCTTGGCATTCAGTGACATTACAGTTGTGTATTGCACTGAGTAAAAGAAACACATGTTCACCTGTAGTCAATATTGAATAGACTTTGTTCACAATTTCCCAACAGAGAGGGCAGCAGAGCAGGCAACAAAATAAAACGCTCATCCCTCCCCACTTTAAAAAACTTTATGCATTAAAATGTAAAATTGTATGTGTACATTAGTTCCCATAATGCAATACGACTTTTAAAAAAAATTTAAACTGCTCAATTTTTTTTCTCCAATTAAGGGGCATTTAGCGTGTCCAATCTACCTACCCAGCACATCTTGGGTTATGGGGGTGAGCCCCACGCAGAAACAGAGCAAATCTGCAAACTCCACACTGACAGTGACCTGGGGCCAGGATCGAACCCGGGTCCTCGGCGCCATGAGGCAACAGTGCTGACCATTGCGCCTACAATATGACTTAACCAGCATCAGCAATAGCTGAAAATTTAAGAGGTTGGGCAGCATACTTGTTTATATTTATAATCAAAATATTTAGATATTTTAAGAGTAATTTATACATAACAAAAATGCTTTTCCTTAAAACTGGCGTATCTTTAAAGAAAATATAATTTAACAAGACATAATGAAAAGAAGAACCTTTTTCTTCTTCCCTCCGATGTACTTTTAATTAATCTATCTGGTTTAATTATTTCTCTTTCTGTCTGGGTATCACCTATTTCCATTAGCTTGATTTTCCTTACTCAATATTTATAATCAAAATATTTAGATATTTTAAGAGTAATTTATACATAACAAAAATGCTTTTCCTTAAAACTGGCGTATCTTTAAAGAAAATATAATTTAACAAGACATAATGAAAAGAAGAACCTTTTTCTTCTTCCCTCCGATGTACTTTTAATTAATCTATCTGGTTTAATTATTTCTCTTTCTGTCTGGGTATCACCTATTTCCATTAGCTTGATTTTCCTTACTCAATATTTATAATCAAAATATTTAGATATTTTAAGAGTAATTTATACATAACAAAAATGCTTTTCCTTAAAACTGGCGTATCTTTAAAGAAAATATAATTTAACAAGACATAATGAAAAGAAGAAACTTTTTCTTCTTCCCTCCGATGTACTTTTAATTAATCTATCTGGTTTAATTATAGGAAGGACGTGGAGGCTTTGGAGCGGGTGCAGAGGAGATTTACCAGGATGTTGCCTGGTATGGAGGGAAAATCTTATGAGGAAAGGCTGATGGACTTGAGGTTGTTTTCGTTGGAGAGAAGAAGGTTAAGAGGAGACTTAATAGAGGCATACAAAATGATCAGGGGGTTGGATAGGGTGGACAGTGAAAGCCTTCTCCCGTGGATGGATATGGCTGGCACGAGGGGACATAACTTTAAACTGAGGGGTAATAGATATAGGACAGAGGTCAGAGGTAGGTTCTTTACGCAAAGAGTAGTGAGGCCGTGGAATGCCCTACCTGCTACAGTAGTGAACTCGCCAACATTGAGGGCATTTAAAAGTTTATTGGATAAACATATGGATGATAATGGCATAGTGTAGGTTAGATGGCTTTTGTTTCGGTGCAACATCGTGGGCCGAAGGGCCTGTACTGCGCTGTATTGTTCTATGTTCTATGTTCAATATCTCTAACTGTCAAATTTGATTTAATGGTTGGGATAATGATTGATTTATCTTAATCAAAACCCTGACTCAATTTGCTTTTTCAGTTTATTCTGGCAAACTTCCAGTTTCTTTTTCAATTTCACTTTCTGACTTTCCCTTTGAGCCATAGGAGGAATTTGAATTATAGAAGGTTTCTCATGTCCTTTGTCAGATTTCCTCTTTCAACAGACTCTCTCTCCAATCTGCACTAGATATGTGAAAGCACCTTGTCTCTTTATAACAACTCCACTCACATACTTCTTATTTCCTTAGTGATTTTACACCATGGTCTTCTGGCCAGAGCTAAACCCTCTAAGTTTCTTACCTCATTTAATCATGACTCATCCGCACTTGGCCTTGCTTTTCTCTGATTTTGCTTTGATGTTAGGGTTAAGCAAAACTAAACTTAACCCTTGGAGTGTACTTTGAGCATGAATTTGAAGAATGGGCAACTTGTTGTAGTCTGTGGGGTTATTCTGTAAGAGAACAGAAAATTGACTAGCCTGTAATGAGGAGAAACATGGAAATTACTGCTGAGCTTGTTACCGAGCAATACGGCTGCCACGACCCTGTCACAATGTTTGCACTTCTTCCTCAGAACCATTCAGTGTTGGGTGATACTGTGTTATGAGAGTGTGTTTGACTCTTCTTACTTGAAAATATATCAAACTCTTCTGATGTAAACTGTGGACCATTATTTGACACCAACACCTCTGGCAATCCATAAATTGCAAGCCAACTTCTTAAAACCACAATAGTTTTGACACTTGCTATATTGGGCATTGACTCAACATCAATCCACAAGCTCCAGCCATTGACTAAAATAAGGAACTCTTTCCCTTTCACTTCAAAGAAATCAGCATGTACTTGTTCCCATGTTTTTTTTGTGTTTGACCATGGGATGTAAGGAACGTTGGTTGGGTTATTTCTCATTCTGAGACACACCTCATAATCTTTCACCAACTCTTTAATATCTCTATTTAGCTTTAGATACCAAAAACAACTTCTTGCTACTGCTTTTTTACGGACTAGCCCTGTGTACTCTTGATGAAGCTCCTTTAATTATCTCTGTTAAACCTTGGCAGAACCTGACTGTTAAACACCACACCACACTCAGTTGTTTTCTAGTTCTGAAATACTCCAGCAATACCTCATTATTACACTCTTTCGGCCAACAATTCATGATATAATTGAGCACTTTACTCAGCAGCATATCCTTGCGTGTTTCTTCACTAATTTGCCTGGCAGACACTGGCATGTCATTTGTGCATGTGAAGTAATTCACAGGTAACTCATTGATTAGAAAGGGAATGCCTTCGTGGGAGATCTCAAAAGAACATCCACATTTGCATGATCTGCACAATTATTGTATTTAAGTTCGTACTGACAGGTGATCAAAATAAACACTCATCTCTGAAGTTGTACTGCTGCCCCTTTCTTTGAAATAAATATGATTGTAAGGTTTTGATGCTCAGTTAACAGAGTAAAGTTCCTACTGTATACGTATCTGTGAAACTTAGTAACACTATAAATGACAACTAGTGTCTATTCCTCGACATGTGAATAATTTTGCTCTGACTGCATTAAAGTATATGAAGCATGAGCTGCAGGCTTGTCCACACTTCCATTATGTGAGATAACACCACACCTAACCCTTGTGGTGAGGCACCTCACACAAGAACCAGTTTGTTTCTCGGGATCATAGTGGGTCAAAACAGTGTCATGATTCAGTGCTTTCTTCACTTCTGATGCTCCACAAAATCACTCCCAATCTATTCCATCTTGAAGGAGTTTATACAGTGGAGAGAATACATTAGCTAAATTGGGGATGCACTTAGAGTAATACAAAACATGTTCTAAGTTCTTTTTTGTTCTGTAGTCTTTTTGCTTCAAAATCCCCTCAACTCTCTGCTGCGTTGAATGGATACCTTTCCCATCTATTTGATGACCCGGCTATGTTACACTTGACACTGTGAGACAACAGTTGTGCCTTTCAGGCTTTGATGTCATACTCTTGAAGTCCACCTGGGACTTTGTCCAACCTTACAACAAGCTATTTCTCTGTCTTACTGCTACTTAGAATGTCATCTCAGAAGCAGTACACTCCTTGCATCCCACTCAGCACCTGATCCATGATGCTGTGGAACACTGTAAGTAGTAGACACACCAAATGGTAACATTTTACTGGTACATATCTTTGTTTGTGTGCCTAGTTAGTAGTTCCTTGCTCATGTTGTTAATTCAAAATGCAAACCTACATTTCACAAATTTATCTTACTGAACACCTTTCCATTTGCGAAATTAGAAAATGAATCTTCACTGGTAGACAGTGGGTAAGTATCGTTCCCGAACACCTTATTTTTTGTGTGCTTAGAATCTCTACAAATCCGATTGGACCCGTGTGATTTTCAAACAATCAGAATGGGTGCAATCCATTCACTGCTCTTCATTTCTTAATTGTCTTTGTTCCCCCTAAATCATTCAGCTCTTTATTTACTCATAAAATCCCGCCTGTGCAGAAGGAGGTCATTCGGCCCATCGTGTCTGCACCGACCTTCTGAAAGAGCACCCTTCCTAGGCCCAATCCCACACTCTATCCCTTTAACCCCACCTAGGGCAATTTATCATGGTCATTCCACCTAACCTGCACATCTTTGGACTGTGGGAGGAAGCCAGAGCACCCAGAGGAAACCCACACAGACACGGGAAGAATGTGCAAACTCCACACAGACAGTCACCCGAGGTCGGAATCGAACCCTGGCGCTGGAAAGTTTCATCGTATTCCACTCTTAACATTAACTTCACCTAACACTGAAATGCTATTATTGGAATAACTAGAAAGTTTCAAACTCGTTTGAGTAAGGATTTTGGGATTTCCAAACAACAGACATGGATGCAACTGTATCGATGATGAAAGTAAGTTGGGAATCTCTGATTTCTGAAGTAGCTGCTGGAATTTGACCTTCAGTCCTGTTACTCTTAACCTTCATGTGCTGTTATTCATGCTCTCTGACTGAGTGCAATTCTTGATCTTTCCGCTTGACAACATCAACTTTTGTTTCCACATCTATCATTTGTGCGTGAAGATTTGCAGACTCCTGAACGAGTTTTCGATCTACCACGACCATATGGCATAGCTACAACCAAGAACTTTACCGCAGCCTGCAGCATTAATGTTTCCTCCACACCTGTATGCCATCTGCATATGACAGCTTTCTCACAAGCAAAGCACTTTGACTGGAAATGGAGGCATTTAAATGGTTTGTGGCTACCATGGCAATGGTGATAACTAAATTTCTGACTCTGAGAACCTGGCTATCATGGTCTAGATCTCGTTGAAATCCGATGTATCCCCCCTGCCAGTTCAGGAACAGAACTCCCTTGTCGTTTGCAACCATCCCTTTTGACCATTTCCACGACTGTAGCCTCCTTCGATATCAGCTTATTACCTTTACTCAAAAGTTTGGCCTGGATGTTCTTGTTCATTAGGCCTCCTACAAACAGGTCTCTAAGGTTGCTTTCTACGTTTGTGCCATATCCAGTGATGAGAGTTTCTTTAATTTAAGGATGTAATCTACAACAGTTTAAATTGGCAATTTCTTCCTCTCATGGAGTGGAACTTTCAATGCAATGTCATTCTTAGTCATGCCATAACCTGAGTCCAGGATCTCATTAATTTCTGAATAGCTTATAGTACTGGCGTCTCATGGGCAACACTGGCTTGACAGTGTGTCAAAAGCATCTGGCCCCATTTTGGTGAGAAAAACATTTACTTTATCCTCATCTATTTCATTTGCTTTCATCCAAATGTGTAATCTTCATTTGTAATTACACCAATCTGCCTTTTTTCGATTGGATTATCCCACTGTCCCCAAATATATCTTCAGGGCCATTTTTAAAACAATTATGGACCAAGCTAATTCACTCTGCATCTGAACATGATGTGCACATGAAACTATCTTTCAAATTGCTTAATCTGCCTCAAAATCAGTTATTGAGTTTCAAAATGTCTCATAATGTTCTTTGGTCCTTCATTTCTGAAATGAAATGTAAAAAGAATTCTACCCAGCCTCATTGCCATCTTATCAGGTTGTGCATTGTTCTAAGACTAACACATACTAAGCTGCAGGCAGCCATTATTGAACCAACTTTATTTACACTTCCCCAACAGAGGGTAAAAGAACAAAATGGTCAAATCTTGCAATATACTACAATTGCAAACATTGAATCCACCACCATTAGCATTTTGGGGCTACCATTGACCAGAAACGTATCTAGATCAGCAATATAATTACATGAGCAGGTCAGTGGCTAGGAATTCTGCAATGAGTAATGCATGAGGGGCAGCACGGTAGCATAGTGGTTAGCGCAATTGCTTCACAGCTCCAGGATCCCAAGTTCGATTCCCGGCTGGGTCGCTGCCTGTGTGGAGTCTGCACGTTCTCCCCGTGTGTCCGTGGGTTTCCTCCGGGTGCTCCGGTTTCCTCCCACAGTCCAAAGATGTGCGGATTAGGTGGATTGGACATGCTAAGTTGCCCTTAGTGTCCAAAATTTTTTTTAGGGCAGCACAGTAGCATTGTGGATAGCACAATTGCTTCACAGCTCCAGGGTCCCAGGTTTGATTCTGGCTTGGGTAACTGTCTGTGTGGAGTCTGCATATCCTCCCCGTGTGTGCGTGGGTTTCCTCCGGGTGCTCCGGTTTCCTCCCACAGTCCAAAGATGTGCAGGTTATGTGGATTTGCAATGATAAATTGCCCTTAGTGTCCAAAATTGCCCTTAGTGTTGGGTGGGGTTACTGGGTTATAGGGATAGGGTGGAGGTGTGGACCTTGGGTAGGGTGCTCTTTCCAAGAGCCGGTGCAGACTTGATGGGCCGAATGGCCTCCTTCTGCACTGTAAATTCTATGATAATCTATGATGTCCTGACTCCCCAAAGCCTCTCCGCCAGCTACAAAGCACACGTCAGGAGTGTGATAAAATACTCCCCACTTGCCTGGATAAGTGCAGTGAAGCATGATCAATTGCACAAAGACGAGAGTTGAATACAACTGAGGCTGTATTACACTAAGATGTGTGGCCTCCTACAGCAGCTGGCGAAATGGCTGCTGTATGGGGAGCACACATATTTATACTCCGCCTACTGGGCGGAGTTAGCAGGCAGGGACTACCCCCGTACCTATAGTACAGGGCCTTACCACACATCTAATATATACAACAGTGGTGATTACCACACTCACTGCTTTTAAAATTGAGTCCGGCGGGGGTGGCGGAGAACTATATACAGAAAAAGATTTAATATACAGAGACAAAAAAACATTTTGGAGTCCCGTACATGGTGCTTTAACAGTCCCGAACCAATTACAGGTTTAGCCTGTCCGGGGCCTTGATCTGACGTTGGGAGCGACGCAATGGTGGCGGCGGTGCCGGTCTGGTCCTCGGTGACTCTGGGAGCGTGCTGAAATCCTCCTCATCCTCGGGCGTGGGCAGGGGGAGGACTGATCATCCCGGGGGGTTGCTGCTGGGTGCGCCGGGGGAGGGGAGGATGGCGCCGGGCCTGAGGGGTGTGTGTGTGGGGAACCTTCTGGTGCCAGGTCCTTGAGGGAGACAGTATCCTGGCAGCCGTCGGGATACGCTACGTAGGCATACTGGGGGTTAGCGTGGAGTAACTGCACCCTTTCAACCAACAGATCCCCCTTGTGGAGTCGTACGTGCTTACGGAGCGAGCCAAGTCGGGTGCGACACCCTGGATGTGGACTTCCTGGGGAAGGCGAAGAGACGTTCATGGGGTGTGTCGTTAGTCGTAGTGCATAGGAGCGACCGAATGGAGTGCAGTGCATCGGGGAGGACCTCCTGCCAGCGGGAGGCCGGGAGATTTCTGGACCATAGGGCCAGCTGGACGGCCTTCCATACCGTCCCGGTCTCCCTCTCCACCTGCCCGTTTCCCCGGGGGTTACAGCTGGTCGTCCTGCTGGAGGCGATACCCCTGCTAAGCAGGAACTGACGCAGCTCATCACTCATGAATGAGGATCCCCTGTCACTGTGGATGTAGGCGGGGAAGCCGAACAGAGCGAAGATGGTGTTGAGGGCTTTGATGATGGTGGCAGGCGTCATGTCGGGGCATGGGATGGCGAAGGGGAATCTGGAGTACTCATCGACCACACTGAGGAAATACGTGTTACGGTCGGTGGAGGGGAGGGGCCCTTTGAAATCCACGCTGAGGCGTTCAAAGGGGCGGGAGGCCTTCACCAGGCACGCGCGGTCCGACTGGTAGAAGTGCGGTTTGCACTCCGCACAGACCTGGCAGTCTCTGGTGATTTCCCGTACTTCCTCGACGGAGTAGGGCAGATTGCGGGCTTTGATGAAGTGGTACAACCGTGTGACTCCCGGGTGACAAAGGTTGCCGTGCAGAGTCCGGAGTGGGTCCACCTGTGCGCTGGCACATGTACCTCGGGATAGGGCATTGGGGGGCTCGTTGAGCTTACCGGGGCTATACAAAATCTCGTAGTTGTAGGTGGAGAGCTCGATCCTCCACTGCAAGATATTATCGTTTTTGATCTTGCCCCACTGTGTGCTGTTAAACATGAAAGCTACCGACCGTTGGTCAGTGAGGAGAGTGAATCTCCTGCCGGCCAGGTAATGCCTCCAATGCCGCACAGCTTCAACGATAGCCTGGGCCTCTTTTTCGACGGAAGAGTGTCGAATTTCAGAGGCATGAAGGGTTCGTGAAAAGAATGCCACAGGCCTGCCTGCCTGGTTGAGAGTGGCGGCTAGAGTGATGTCTGATGCGTCGCTCTCCACTTGAAAGGGTAACGTCTCGTCGACTGCGTGCATCGCAGCCTTCGCGATGTCGGCCCTAATACGGTTGAAGGCCTGTTGAGCCTCGGCTGTCAGGGGGAAAAGAGTGGACTGGACGAGTGGGCGGGCCTCGTCCGCATAGTTTTTGACACACTGGGCGTAGTAAGAAAAGAACCCCAGGCAGCATTTGAAGGCCTTGGGGCATTGGGTAAGGAGGAGTTCCACGAGGGGGCGCATGCGGTCGGGGTCGGGCCCCAGAACTCCGTTCTGGACCACATAGCCGAGGATGGCTAAGCGGTTTGTGCTGAATACGCACTTCTCCTTGTTATAGGTGAGGTTTAGGAGAGTGACGATGTGGAGAAATTTGGCAAGGTTGGCATCATGGTCCTGCTGATCGTGTCCGCAGATGGTGACATTGTCTAGGTACGGGAAAGTGGCCCACAGCCCGTACCGGTCGACCATTCGGTCCATCTCCCTTTGGAAGACCGAGACCCCATTGGTGACGTCGAAGGGAGCCCTAAGAAAATGGTAGAGGCGGCCATCTGCCTCGAAGGCAGTGCATGGGTGTTCCGCATTATGGATGGGAGCTGGGGGTAGGCGGATTTTGAAAATGAAATGAATGAATGAAAATTGCTTATTATCACAAGCAGGCTTTAATGAAGTTACTGTGAAAAGCCCCTAGTCGCCACATTCCGGCGCCTGTTCGGGGAGGATGGTACACGAATTGAACCGTGCTGCTGGCTTGCCTTAGTCTGCTTTAAAAGCCAGCGATTTAGCCCAGTGTGCTAAACCAGCGGTCTACAGTTGAGAAGACCCGGTACTGTGCAATCTGATTGACCATATCAGATATGCGTGGGAGGGGGCACGCGTCGAGCTGCGTGTACCTATTGATGGTCTGGGTGTAATATACGACCATTCGGTGTTTCTCCCCAGTTTTCACCACTACCACTTGGGCTCTCCAGGGGCTGTTGCTGGCCTCGATGATGCCTTCCCGAAGCAGCCGCTGGACCTCGGACCAGATGAAGGTCCTGTCCTGGGTGCTGTACCGTTTGCTCCTGGTGGCGACGGGTTTGCAATCCGGGGTTAGGTTTGCGAATAGGGAAGGTGGGTCGACCTTGTGGGTCGCGAGGCCGCACACAGTAAGGGTGGTAGGGGCCCACCAAATTTCAATGTTAGGCTCTGGAGGTTACACTGGAAATCCAGGCCGAGTAGCAGGGCAGCGCAGAGGTTGGGGAGGACATAGAGGTGGAAGCCGCTGAATACTGCACCCTGAATCGTGAGTACCCCCGGATCGCCATGGAGTGGAACCCGGTAGCCAGGGAGATTCTCTGATTGGCGGGGTGTACCGCGAGGGAGCAGCGCCTTACCGTATCGGGATGGATGAAGCTTTCGGTGCTCCCGGAGTCCAGCAGACAGGAGATCTTGTGCCCATCGATCTTCACGCTTGTCGAGGCGGTGGCTAGATTGTGCGGGCGAGACTGGTCAATCGTGACCGAGGCAAGTCGCGGCTGGTCGTCGCTGGTGTCGGACGATGGGGTGCCCGGGGGGCACGGGTCCTGGTGCGATGGTGGCGCCCATGTGCCGTGGGGAGACAAGATGGCGGCACCTGGAGATCCTGAGGTGGGCAAGATGGCGGCGCCCAAGGGCCGCAGGTGGTAGGGGTTGAAAAAGATGGCGGCGCCCTTGGGCCGCACGTAGTCTGAGGAGGGGAAGATGGTGGCACCCACTGGCCGCGCGTGGTCCGAGGAGGGGACGGTGGCGGCGCCCACTGTCCGTACACGGGGGGGGGGGGTCGGCGCGATGGCAGCGACTGAGTGGGCCTGGCACACCGCGGCGAAACGCCCCTTCTTGCCGCAGGCCTTGCAAAGGGCGCTGAGGGGTGGGCAGCATTGGCGGGGGTGTTTTTGCTGCCCATAGAAGTAACATCTGGGGCCCCCGGGGTTGGCTGGCTGGCGCGTGGCACAGGCGTAGGGTTGGCTGAGTGGGGTCCCCGGTGGGGCGGCCGTCTGCGGAGCCCATGATGCGTAGGAGGAGTCGGCCGCGCGGCCGGGGATGTAGGCCTGGATATTGCGCGAGGCGATTGTCATCGATAGCGCCAGCTTTCTGGTTTCTGCGAGGTCGAGCGTGGCCCCCTCTAAAAGTCGCTGGCGGATGTGGTCTGACCCTATCCCCATGACGAAAGCGTCCCACATGAGGAGGTTCGAATGTTCCGTGGCCGTGTCAGCCTGACAGTCACAGTCTCTGACCAGGGGAATAAAGCACGGCAGAAATCTTCTACGGACTCACCAGGGAGCTGACTACGAGTAGAGAGTATGTGTCTGGCGAAGAAGGTGTTCGTCCGCTGGGCGTAGTTCTCTTTCAGTAGCGCCATGGCTTCATCATAGGTCGGCGCATCCAGGATAAGCGGAAAAACGTTGGAGCTCAGCCGCGAGTAGAGGATCTGGATCTTCTGAGCTTCTGGAATTGGGTCTGGTGCAGACCTGATGTAAGCTTCGAAACAGGCTAGCCAATGTTCAAAGTCCTTTTTGGCATTGCTTGATTGCGGATCCAGCTGCAGGCGACCCAGCTTTATGCGGAGGTCCATCTTCTGAAAACTTTAGTGTAATAAATTGATGCACGATCAATTGCACAAAGATGAGAGTTGAATACAGCTGAGGCTGTATTACACTAAGATGTGTGGCCTCCTACAGCAGCTGGCGAAATGGCTGCTGTATGGGGAGCACACATATTTATACTCCGCCTACTGGGCAGAGCCAGCAAGCAGGGACTACACATCCCCTAGTATATACAACAGTGGTGATTACCACATGCAGCACCAAAACACTCAACTTAACACCACTTAACACCATCCAGGACAAAGAAGCCCATTTTATCGACAACCCATCCAAAACCTTAAACATTCACTCTGTCGCCAATACATAGTGACGCAGTGTGTTCCATCTACAAGATGCACCGCAGTAACTCACCAAGCTTCCTTTGACAGCACCTGGCAAACATGCAACCTCTGTCACCCAGAAGGAAAAATTAACAGATGCATGGGAACACCACCACCTGCAAGCACACATCGTTCTGACTTGGAAATATTCACTGTTCTGGGTCAAAAAAGTGGATCTCCCTTTTTGACAGCACTACAGGTATACTTACACAACACTGACTGCAGCAACTCAAGAAAATACCTCACCACTACCTTCTTAAGGGCAATTCAAGATAGATATTAAATGTTAATCTTGCCAGGAATGCTCACAATTTACGAACAATAAAAACTACTGGTTCAGTGAGGATTAGTTTATCTGAATAGTTTTTAAAAATATAATTTTAGAGTACCCAATTCATGTTTTCTAATTAAGGGGCAATTTAGCGTGGCCAGTCCACCTAATCTGCACATCTTTGGGTTGTGGGGGCAAAACACACACAAACATGGGGAGAATGTGAAAACTCCACACGGACAGTGACCCAGAGCCGGGATCAAACCTGGGACCTCGGTGCCGTGAGGCAACAGGGCTAACCCACTGCGCCACCGAGCTGCCTACCTTTTATCTGAATAGTTGAAGAACTTCATTACTTCTTGTCCTGCTAATGGACACTACAGATCACTGTAGATGATGCTGTGCTCAATGAGACGTCAATCAGGGGACAATAAGCGGTTTTCATTTCATTTTCATCACAGGAAGTCTCCACTCGATAAAAACCTGTGAAAACTTAGTGAGCAACTGCCAGCGACATGAACGGTGAGCTCCGCACATTCCTACTGACCACAACATTTGAGCCTTCATTTCTGAAATCTGCATTTAGTTCACCTCAGGCAATTTGTGCTACCTCATTGAAGGTTCATTGTTGAAATCCGTAATTTCCTTTTTCCTTTGATACATTGTTTCAGTAAAGTATTTGTCATGTTATGCACTCATGCACATAATGAGATACAGACAGGCAGTGACAGACACCCAGTACAGCCAATCAACACACAGGACAGAACACAACCAATCACCAGGCAGAACACTAGAGGGGGTTTCCCACTATAAAACACACGAGGCATCAGCACTCTGCCTCTTTCCACTTGTGACAACTGTGGTGACAGTCAAGGTGTATATATCAGTTAGCACCTTCTACATGTGGCTCAGAGCGAGTCTGGTCTAGTTAGTTATAGTTAGCACACTTAGATGAGTAGAGTGTCAACACACAGCCAGCTGTGTGCACTGCTCCAGAAGTTCAATAAAACGTATTGAACTAATGTCTAAGTTTGGTGTCTACTTTACAGTACAATTGCATCCAGTTGCAGTCTTGTGTTACCCCAGGGTGAATAACACGACATGGTACCAGTAGTCTACTTTATCGAAGTGGTTTACCTCGAGTGATTCAGTGCCGACCAGCGAGTGCCTTCCAGCGGCATGGAGAAGATCCAGGCCCCTTCACAGCTATGGATCTCCGACAATCTCAGCGGCAACTGGCGGGTCTTCAAGCAGAGGTTCCTTCTCTACATTGAGGTGTCGGGCCTCGAGGATGCATCCAATGCCAGAAAAATCGCGCTGCTCTTATCAACTGTAGCGGATGAAGTCATCCAAATTTTCAACTCGCTCACTTTTGCCAACGGCGAGGACAAGACCAAATTCAAGACCGTTTTAGCTAAATTCGACAGTCACTGTGAAGTCAAAACGAATGAGAGCTTTGAGCGATATGTCTTCCAGCAACGCCTTCAGGGTAAGGATGAACCTTTCCAATCCTTTATAACTCATCTCTGTATATTAACGCAGTTCTGCAACTATGGTGACACCGCTGATTCCATCATCAGGTATCAGATCGTGTTTGGGGTCCACTCCGACTCTTTGCGGGAGCAGGTCCTCAAAATTAAAAACATGACCCTGCCAGTCGCAATTGAGACGTGTAAAGTGCATGAACAGGCGAGAAGTTGGTACTCCCGTCTTAAATCGGCAGAACAGGAACAACTTGCCTCCCACGAGGCAGAGAGTGTACAGGCCATCGCCCGGATGCGGCGCCTCAGTATCGATGAAGGCGGCCGTTTTGCGCGCTTTTCCTGGGGTCCCACGCATGCGCACCATGAACGGGAGAACGAAGTGACCGAAGACCAAATTGCGCAAGTGCGAACGTCGCACTGCGCATGTTCGGCATTGTTTCAGCCTCTAAAATCTTCCACAGGATCATGGAGCAGATGATGGAGGGCATTGAGGGTGTGTGTGTCTACGTAGACGATGTAATCATATGGTCCACTGCCCCCAATGGAACACATATCTCGTCTCAAACAAGTCTTTTGACGTGTCCATGCGAACGGCCTCAAGTTGAAAAAGGCCAAGTGCTCCTTTGGCATGTTATCCATCAAGTTCTTGGGCGACCAGATACCCCAGCAGGGTGTGCAACCAGATTCTGACAAAGTCAAGGCCATTAACGCCATGCAGACCCCGGAAGACAAAAAGGCGGTACTACGTTTCCTCGGTATGGTAAACTTCTTGGGAAAGTTCATTCCCAACCTGGCATCACCCACCACG
Organism: Scyliorhinus torazame; assembly: GCF_047496885.1. NCBI lineage: Eukaryota > Metazoa > Chordata > Chondrichthyes > Carcharhiniformes > Scyliorhinidae > Scyliorhinus > Scyliorhinus torazame. The sequence continues at coordinate 189,194,826 of NC_092715.1, read as the reverse complement.
GCTCTCAGGCATCTGGTAAAGAAGTCCACTGCATTCCAGTGGCTACCCACACATCAAGCAGAGTGGCTCGAGCCAAAGGCAAAGCTCACCACTGCTCCGGTACTAGCGTTTTTTGACCCGGACAAGGAGACAAAAATCTCCATGGACGCAAGCCAGGGCGGCATTGGTGCGGTGCTCCTCCAGAAGGATGACTCCACGTCCTGGGCTCCAGTGGTTTATGCGTCAAGGGTCATGATCCTACTGAACAGAGGTATGCCCAGATAGAAAAAGAGTGCCTGGGCCTCCTAACCGGCATTGTAAAGTTCCATGACTACGTCTACGGTCTACCAACCTTCACAGTGAAGACTGACCACAGACCCTTGGTCCATATCATTCATAAGGACTTGAATGACATGACGCCCAGGCTTCAGCGCATTCTCCTTCGACTCCGCAGGTACGATTTTGAGTTAGTATGCACACCAGGCAATGAGCTAATAATTGTGGCTGCCCTGTCCCACTCCATCACCTCGCCCTGTGAACAGGTTGACTTCATCCGCCAAATCGAGGCGCAGGTGCAACTGTGTGCCAGCAACCTCCCGGCCTCAGATGAAAGAGTGATCAACGTTCAAGAAGAGACTGCCGAGGACCCTCTTCTGCAGCGTGTAATGCACCACCTCGCAAATGGTTGGCAAAAAGGGCAATGCCCTCAGTTTTTTAATGTCAAGGACGACCTGACAGTCATCGAGGGGATCCTCCTCAAGCGAGATCGTATCATTATTCCTCGCAGCCTGCAGAGCTTAGTGCTCAAACAAATCCCCGAGGGACACCTCGGTGTCAAAAAGTGTAGGCGCAGGGCCCGGCAGGCTGTCAATTTGCCTGGAATCAACCAGGACATATCCAACATGGTCCTCAATTGTGCGACCTGCCAGCGTTTCCAGCCTGCTCAGGTCAAAGAAACACTCCAGCAACACGAGATCGTGACCTCTCCGTGGTCCAAGGTGGGAATCAACCTTTTTCACGCCAATGGGCGTGACTATGTGCTCATCATAGATTACTTCTCAAGTTACCCGGAAGTTATGAAGCTGTCAGACCTCACATCAAGGACAGTCATCAAGGCCTGCAAGGAGACATTTTTCAGGCATGGTATTCCACTCACTGTCATGAGTGACAATGGTCCCTGCTTCCACAGCCAAGAGTGGTCCAATTTCGCCAAGTTGTACCAATTCAAACACATTGCCTCAAGCCCGCAGTCCAACGGGAAGGTCGAGAAAGGGGTCCATATAGTGAACAACTGCTCTGCACGGCTGCGGACTCTGCTTCTGACTTCAATCTTGTGCTGTTGGTGTACAGGGCAACCCCTCTGTCCACCAGTGTGTCTCCGGCACAACTCCTCATGAATAGCGACTTGCGGCCAACTGTTCCAGCCATACATTTACCAGACCTGGAAGATCTCCCAGTGCTGCAAAAGGTGCAGCAACTCAGGAACCGGCAAAAGCTGACATACGATGCTCATGCTACCGATTTGCCTGTGCTCTCTCCGGAAGATGCTGTTTGCATCAAGCTACCTGATGGAGGCTGGTCAGCCCCAGCTGTTGTTGTTCGACAGGCTGCTCCCAGATCGTTTGTGGTTCGTACGGCTGATGGCTCCATTGTCAGGCACAACAGAAGGGCACTACGCAAACTTGCCTGCCCACCACCAAATCTCACCTTTCCAGATGTTGTTATGCCTCCTCCGGATACCTCGCACCACGAGGCCACCAATCTGGCAGCAATCCCGCCTTTCAAGGCGCCGTCATCCCCACCTCCGCCTCTCAGGTGGTCGACAAGGATCCGATGCCAGCCCCAAACATTGGACTTATAGACATTTATCTTATACATATTGTTCTGTATCTTCACGCTAGATACTTTTCATGTACATATTCATTCACTCGCCATTTAATGTAAATAGTTATACATGTGCTCTAAGCAACTGACAATTTTTTTTTTTAAAAGGGGGATGTCATGATAGTCACTCATGCACATAATGAGATACAGACAGGCAGTGACAGACACTCAGTACAGCCAATCAACACACAGAACAGAACACAATCAATCACCAGGCAGAACACTAGAGTGGGGTTTCCCACTATAAAACACACGAGGCATCAGCACTCTGCCTCTTTCCACTGGTGACAACTGTAGTGACAGTCAGGGTGTATATATCAGTTAGCACCTTCTACACGTGGCTCAGAGCCAGTCTGGTCTAGTTAGCACACTTAGATTAGTAGAGTGTCAACCCACAGCCAGCTGTGTGCACTGCTCCAGAAGTTCAATAAAACGTATTGAACTAACGTCTAAGTTTGGTGTCTACTTTACAGTACGACTGCATCCAGTTGCAGTCCGTGTTACCCCAGGGTGAATAACACGACAATATTCACTTCCTGCTCCACAGAATGAGGCCTATTGAGTGGGGCTTAGTCGCCATTGTTTTGCAAAATAAGTCAGAGTCATTAATAACGGTCAAGTGGGTCATTTCCAGTTATTAAGTTGTTTAATGTGCATTATTATCTCTCATTTTCGATTGGCTGATTATCTTACAGTAAGTGATAAATTATCATGAGAAAGTCCAGAAAATCACTTATTTCGACTGAGTGGTAACTATGTTTAATTGTGGCATATTTACTAAGCAAATAGACATAATAGCAGGCTGACATGACGTTGTTTATCATTTAAATCTTTCAGGTTTTAAAAGTTTTTACGCAACTACTAAGGCACTGCAGTTCACTGCCTTATAAATAATTCAGATGTCACTGTATAGGTGCCAGATGAGGACTGGTTCCAGCAGAGTTTTGATGCTTTTTGTGGAAGAACAATCTAGTCAATAGTCACTGTGTTGGCTGACATGAAGAAGGACTATCGGGGGACGGTGACACCATGACAATTTCCTCTGGGGGCAAAAGGTTGTGGGTTCAAATCCTACTTGAGGGATTTGAGCAAAAAATTTAAACTAATGTTCAACTGCAGTACTGAGGGAGGGCAGTACTGTTGGAAGTGCTGTCTTTTTATTGAGATGGTACCTGTTCTCTCAGGTAAATGTAAAAGATCTTAGAACACGTATCTCTAACAAGAGCAGAGGGAGTAAACCCAGCGCCCTGGACAATATTTACATCACCAAAAGCAGATTATCTGATCATGATCCATTATTTAATTGTTCCCTGTGGGACTTGACTGCAAGCGAATTGGCTGCTGCATTTCCTACATTACAATGTGACTAACTTCAGGAAGGTACTCAATCACTGTAAACCATTTTGAAACTACCCGAGGCCATGTAAAAACGTAAATGTCACCACAGTCCCAGAGGACCATAGGCTGCTCTCTCTTTGAGAGCCGGTGATTTAAACTGAGGGTTACCACACCTCAGGCGAGGGGCAAGGTTGAAATGAATAACCTCAGCTGGTATGGAAATTGAACCAGCACGTCGTTCCACATCATGAACCAGCCAGCCAGTCGACTGGGATAACGTATAGGCCATGAACGATGCTGTCTAAATAGGAGTATTTTTCGCTTTCTTTTCAGTTAGTGTTTCAGAACACAAAGAAGGAAAATATGGAGCTGATGTCCATATACTACATACTAGCAGATTTTGTGATGATAACTGTCGTATTAGGTACACTGGTCTAACACTGGCTGCAACTGGATGCAGCTTAGATCAGAAAGATACTCCAGACCTTGAAGTTAGTTCAATCAGGTTTATTGAACTAATAGCACAGTTAGCACAGTTCTCTGTGAGTTCGACTCTCTGCTAACTTAAATGTGGTTACTCTGTCTGACTGAACCAGACTAGCTCTTAGCCATGTGGTGGAGGTGTGAGATTGTAACAACACCCTCGACTGACTCTCTAGATGTTCATCAGTGGAAAAGGTGGAGTGTGAGTGCCTCGTGTCTTTTATAGTCAGATCCCACCCCTGAGTGTCCTGCCTGCTTATTGGTCATGTCCTGTACTCTGTGTCCATTAGCACTAGTCTATATATCATTATGTGTGTGTCTGCATATCATGACAATAACCTTGAAAAGTTGAATGATTGCTTGATAATGACAGGATCATTACATAGCACAAACTAAATGAATGGGAAATTATGGGTGTGATTCAGCCACCAGGGTTGCACCTGGCACAGTTCCAGGCGTGCCAGGTGAACAGCGGGAAGAGTCAAAATCAAGATTCACGCTGGGCGCAAACTATTTTGAGATTCACCTGACCCACTTCCGATGACGAGCTCCGGATCTCACTGAAAAATGGCGAGAAGGTCATTAACCTTTATTTACCTTCATTTCAATCTTATTGATGAGATTGAAGTTGAATGTAGCAGTGACCCTAGAGTCAACCCATTCCCCAATGAGAAGTCCATTTAGTACTACATACTAAAATGTGAAGCTGGTACAATGGCTACCGAAGGGAAGTGAGGAGGTGAGCAGCCATTTCCATTTTCCGGCATGCAGCTCAAAGGCACCAGAGCTGCTGCCCCAGTGCTCATGGGCGGGGGGCAGTCGCTAAAGATGGCAGAAACGCCAACGCAGGCTGGAGACGGCACCACATGCGCAGGGGGCCGCCACACACCCTGAAGATTGGGCCACAAATCAGGCTAAGGAGGGGACCAGAAGAGGAGGCCAGCAACAGGCCAAGGTGTACAGGAGTTGTTGGTCCTTCCATGAGCTAACGGACAGCATTTGCTGCTGAAGACTACTTTTCAGCAGAGAGGGACATGGCACGTGGAGGAAGGGGACACCTGCTCACAGTGACCATGAAGGTCACTGCAGCACTAAATATTTACTCCACCGGGTTATTCCAGGGGTCGAGCAGGCACCTGTGTGACATTTCCCCATCTTCAGCCCGTGGGTGCACTCGGGAGTTGACAGATGCTCTGTATGCCCAGACATTATTATTGTTAACTGACTTTTCTTTGACCTGGACCCAGGCCACCAAGATTCTGCAGATTTTGTGCCATTGCCGGGATGGCCTAGGTCCAGGGTGCGACCTGTGACACGCATGTTGCCCTGTGAGCGCTGTCTGTCCGCCTTGGTTGCTACAAGCAGAGCGAGGGCAGGCTCTGCAGTATTTACACCAACAAACATGTTTGTTTCTGAAAGTAATTGGAGAAGGAGAGAGACTGACAATCAGTTAGGGCTTCCATCTCAAGGCCTTATATTAACAGGAGGGGCTCCACTCCCTGAATGTTCAGATCATGTGCAACCACCGCCTAAGTATTATGCATGCGCCTGCCTGCTACATTGGGAAACAGCTATTTCCTGGAGAAATCGGAAATCCCCGATGTCTTCAAGGACCACCCCAGGATGACAGGTTGGCTGATGGGGGCAAGGGATACCTGCTGAGGACACGGCTGATGATGCCTGTGTTGAGGCGTGAGACCAAGGTGGAGGTCTGTTACGGTCAGGCCAGTGTTGCCACACGTGCTGTCATTGAGCGGTGCATGGGGCTACTGAAAATGCGGTTCCGATGCCGGAACCATTCTGGCGGGGCAGTACAGAGGGTGGTCTGTTGTGCCCTCCACAATCTGGCACAGCAGTGAGGCAACATGCTGGAGAATGAGGAAGCGGAGGGACATGCGTCTTTGTCTGAAGAGGAGCAGGAAGCAGACCAGGAGGGGCTGGAGGACGAGCCTGAGGCGAAGCCGAAAAATGGAGGAGAGGTGGTGGCAAGGGTCATGTAATGATATGTATATGTGTATATAACTAATTATACCATCTAGCTGTAACTACCACCAGAGGGCACCACTAGATCCACCTATAAGTATCAGCTCCCAGAGGATCTTGGTCTCTTTCAACCCAGGAGTGTTTAGTAAGCAGTAGAGTATGATAGCTAGCTCTCAGTACAGTGAGTATTTATAGTTGTGAATTAGTTAATTCAATCATATTTAATTACTTGATCTCTAGAGATAGTTCTGTAGAATGTCAAATTCAGATAAAATCAATCGTTACTTTAATAAATTAGTTGCTTACATGGAACATAGAACATGCAGTGCAGAAGGAGGCCATTCGGCCCATCGAGTCTGCACTGACCCACTTAAGCCCTCACTTCCACCCTATCCCCGTAACCCAATAACCCCTCCTAACCTTTTTGGTCACTAAAGGCAATTTATCATGTCCAATCCACCTAACCTGCATGTCTTTGGACTGTGGGAGGAAACCGGAGCTCCTGGAGGAAACCCTCGCAGACACGGGGAGAGCGTGCAGACACCGCACAGACAGTGACCCAGCGGGGAATCGAACCTGGGACCTGGGCGCTGTGAAGCCACAGTGCTATCCACTTGTGCTACCGTGCTGCCCAAGGTGAAGGCTCGTGATTTCTTCAGGATCACACCATCAGACATTTGCATCAACAGCACCTAGTGACGAAACATATTGCCAGATCCAGTAATATAACATGGTACCAGGATTTGGCTACAGTAAACTACTTAAAATAGAATAGTAAGTTTGGAAAAGAAGAAAACATTTCACAGCTATTCGGCAACAGAAGCTTCACTTCCTGAAAAAACTTTGATGATTCCCAGCTCGATGGACAGAACACAAGCTCCTCAACAACTCAGGATCACCGGTAACTTAAATGTAAACTGATGTTTGTTTCAACAACAATTTCAGCTTTACTTAGAAGCTTCTGACTTAAATAATGCCACAGGTGCTCGTAAAGTAGCTCTGTGACTAACTATGGCTGGTCCACATGCGATAGAGATCTACAATTCATTTCAATACTCTGCGGGTCAAGATAAAACAAAGTTTGAAGTAATCCTTGAAAAATTTGATAGCCATTGTAAGATTCAAATCAATGAAACGTTTGAGCGCTACATATTTAAGAGATTTGCAAGGAAAAGATGAATCTTTTAACAGCTTTGTAATCTCAGGCTACTAGCACATTCCTGTAACTTTCTGCACTTAATGATTCAATGATTTGTGACCAAATAGTGTTTGGCATTACTGATGAACATTTAAGGGAAAGATTACTAAGGCAAAAATAATTACCTTTAGAAATCATGATAGAAATGTGTTTGGTTTATCAACAATCAAAAAATCAGTACCAAGAGTATTCTCTCCGTGAAAAGGGCGCGAGAATTCCCCACGAGGCAGACTGTGTAAAGGCAGTGACGCAGATGAAGAAGATGCACGTTTCAGACAGAAGCCATCTCGCGTGCGCGCATTCTAGCCCCGCATATGCGCACTTCACTCAGAAATGCGAGACGGCCGAAAACCGTTCTGCACATGCACGAAGAGGTCTCTTGCGTCATGACGTCAACGCAATGATGTATTCAAGGTGTGGAACCTCCCACTTTCAGAAAATATGCCCTGCCAGAGAAAAACAATACTCACATTGTGGCAGATTCAATCATTATGCTGCACAGTGCAGATCTACACTTGCATTTAAATCTTCCAAACCAATTTCAAGGCAGATTAATGTTCGAAGTGTACAATCAAAAGAAGAAGAGTTAGAGCAAAATTTTTCAACAGATTCAGAAAGTTACTACTTGGAAAATGCATTCTTTGTAGGGATCATTGAAAAATGTGAAAACTCCACTGAAATAACTTCGCCCACCCAATCAATTAATTCCATTACTTCAGATACTGAATGGAACACAGTGCTCAAAGTAAATGAATGCCCAATCAATTTTAAATTGGACACAGGCACGTCAGCTAACTTGTTATCCAAGCTCAACCTCTCAAGGCTCAAGCGACTTCCAAAACTAACAGATTATAATGGCAATGCTATCTCATCAATGGGATTGTGCTATTTAATTGTTTCCAACAAGGATATTGAAACAAGACTAAGATTTGAAATTGTCAAGTCAGATAAATCGGCACTCTTGGGTGCACAAGCCTGCAAGGAGCTATGCCTAATACAGCGCATTTATAGCAGCACGGTAGCATTGTGGATAGCACAATTGCTTCACAGCTCCAGGGTCCCAGGTTCGATTCCGGCTTGGGTCACTGTCTGTGCAGAGTCTGCACATCCTCCCCGTGTGTGCGTGGCTTTCCTCCAGGTGCTCCGGTTTACTCCCACAGTCCAAAGATGTGCAGGTTAGGTGGATTGGCCATGATAAATTGCCCTTAGTGTCCAAAAATTGCCGTTAGTGTTGGGTGGGGTTACTGGGTTATGGGGATAGGGTGGAGGTGTGGACCTTGGTAGGATGCTCTTTCCAAGAGCCAGTGCAGACTCGATGGGCCGAATGGCCTCCTTCCGCACTGTAAATTCTATGAAATTCTATGAAATACTGCAACTTCGTCTCATCCTGATCTACAAAAGGATATCCAAAGATTCCTTCATCAATATCCAGATGTATTCAAAGGCTTGGGTACTCTACCATTTAAGTACAAGATTTTACTTTGATCGGATGCTAAACCTGTACTACATCCACCAAGGAGAATTCCTGCTCCACTAAGAGAAAGGTTGAGGTTGGAATTAGAAAGGCTACACCAACAAGGTATAATATCAAGAGTCACTGAACCGATTGACTGGGTCAGTTCGATGGTTTGTGTGAAGAAATCGTCAGGTGATCTGCAGATATGAATCGATCCCAAGGGTCTCAATGAGAACATCATGAGGGAACACTATCCCATTCTGAAAGGAGAGGAAATCACCAGCGAAATGGCGAATGCTCGCATCTTTACCAAGTCAGATGCATCGCAAGGTTTCTGGCAAATTCAATTGGAAGACTTGAACAGAAAGCTCTGCACCTTTAATACACCTTTTGGCATATTTTGCTGTAACAGGATGCCTTTCGGAATTATCTCTGCGTCTGAAATATTCCACCGCATTATGGAACAGATGACTGAGGGTATAGATGTGTACATGTCTATGCAGATGACATCATCATATGGTCATCAACACCAGAAGGACATGTCTCGAGACTGAGACAAGTCTTTCAACACATACATAAGTATGGCCTCAAGCTGAATCAAACCAAATGTAGTTTTGGTGCTTCTACACTCAAGGTCCTGGGAGACCAAATTTCAGAAAAAGGTGTCTAACCGAACAACAGCTCTGAGAAACCTGATAAAAATTCGACCTTGTTTAAATGGCCGAAGGATCATCAACAAGAGAGGCTTGACTTGAAATCACTACTCACCACTCCACCAATTTTAGAATTCTTCGATCCAAGTAAGGAGACAAAGATTTTGACTGCCGCAAGTCAGAACGGATTGGAGCAGTTTTGTTGCAGAAGGACGACAGTTCGTCTTGGGTTCCTGTTGCATGTGCATCGAGAACGATGACACCAACAGAATGTCGCTACGCTCAAATCGAAAAAGAATATTTGGGTCTACTAACTGGAATATTAAAGTTCCATGACTACGTATATGGACGACCCACTTTCACTGTGGAGACCGACCACAGACCATTGGTGCATATTATTCATAAGGATCTCAACGACATGACTCCACGACTCTAAAGAATTCTAATGAAACTCTGAAGATACGATTTCACCCTGATCTACACACCTGGAAACGATCTGATAATAGCAGGTGCGTTATCACGCATCATCTCTTTGCAAAGTGAACCACTGGAATTCATTCAACACATTGCATCTCAGGTACAGATGTGTGCCGACAACATTCCAGCATCGGATGAAAAAAATCAACTTAATTAGAGAGAAGACTAAAAAGGATGCCACTACGTGTCATTCACCACATCAATAAAGGGTGGCAAAAAGGACAATGTCCACAGTTTTGCAATGTTCAACCTGATTTGACGGTGATAAATGGTCCAGTTCTGAGACTAGATCGGATAGTCATTCCAATGCGTCTCAGGCCCATGATACTAAGTCAGATTCATGAGGGACACCTCGGGATTGAAAAGTGTAAGAGATGGGCGAGACAAGCTGTCAACTGGCCAGGCATAAACCGGGACATCACTGACATGGTGTTGGGATATGAGACGTGTCAAAAGTTCCAGCCTGCGCAGTGCAAGGAGGCTTTGCAGCAACACGAGTTGGAAACTTCTCCTTGGGCCAAAGTAGGCTTTAACCTATTTCATTCCAATGGTCATGACTACATGCTCATTATCGACTATTACTCGAATTATCCAGAGATATTGAAGCTACCCCATCTGTCCTCCAAGTCTGTGATAAAAGCGAGCAAAGAAATATTTTCCCGACATGGAATACCAACCACTGTCATGACAGACAATGGATCATGTTTCGATAGCGATGACTGGGCAGAGTTTGTAAGACTCTACAATTTTAAACACATACCATCTAGTCCACATTACCCGCAGTCGAACAGGAAAGTAGAAAAAGGAGTACATATTGTCAGACAACTGATTAATAAATCTCTGGATTCTGCGTCAGACATCCATCTTGCGCTGAATGCACATCAGAGCTGGAGGCAGCCTTCTATGTTCTGCTCCGTGTGGCCTTTAATGCCCTTGGTGCATGTCCTCTGGATGGTCTGGAGCCGCAGGCCTTGGCCGATTTACTGGTGTCACAGGTGTTGCCGTGCCACCCTGTTCTGCTCATTGCCCATGAGATGCGCTGGCCGTCAGCAGGCGGGGATTAAAAAGAACTGGAAACCACCATCATCTCTTTTATGGAAGGCCCCAGGTTGGGCTCCAGTACCTCATCCTCCCTGAGCATGCCCTGAGGGCCCTAGGTGACTTCATGGAATGGAAGGGCAGCTGGGGTGAGCTCCAGCAGCCTCTGAGTCCCTACTACTGCCAATCCTGGAGGCTCACTGATGGTAGTGACACCTTCAGCAATAGTCCTCAGTGACTGGACCATGCTCTGGAGTGCCTCGGCAATGCCCACTCACATCTGGGACATGTCTCTCATTGACTGGAAAGTGATGTTGAGGCTCTGAGCCATGCCTGGACACCATCACTCAAGGCGCAGACATCATGCTCCAGGTTTTCCATTGTGATCGCCACTGTGTTGGCCTGGCACCATATCCTGCGCCTCAAGGCTTTGGGATTTCTCCAGTCAGCCTTGAAGTCACTGGAATGTCACTGACACCTCCTCCTGAATCCCATGGCTCTGGCCTATCAGCTGTATCAGCCCTGGGAAAACTTTGTCCAGAGGCTCGCCATCTGGCTGGGTCCCAGTTGAATCCTGGGCTCCAGCTGACCTCTGACTTCTGTCTCCATTGTTGTTCCTGCTGCTCCTGATGTGCATCAGCAACTGTGCACTGCTCACCAATTGTGCCCCAGAAGCCTGTCCACTAAATTAAAACAAATGTTTATTTATAAAACCAGTTAACACTTTATAAACCCACAGTAAACATCTTAACAACTATCAACGCCAATCCCCACAGATACAATATTCTATAAGTAACCCTTAATCTTCCCTTGCAACATCCATAAGATAAAAGACCCTTTTTAACACAGAGATCAGGTTTAAATTCAAGCAGTTATCACTTTAAAATCACCCAAATGATCTGGAGACAGTCTTTAGATTGCACAGAGATCCTTATACAGCTGCTTGCTTTTCCTGCAGCTCACAAAACGAAACTCAAAACACCCTGTAGCTGCTTGCGCAAAAACAAAAGTGAAGGACAGACAGCCCAGTTCCACCCACACTCTGATATCACTGCAGCTATTCGATAAACACCCATTTCTTAAAGGTACATCCACTACAGCTATTTAATAAGCACCCAGTTCTTAAATGTTCTCTCACATGACAGTTGTTCTAAGTTACTGTCCCTCCAAGGGCTCTTTAGGCCTTTGTGGTTACTTTTCGGGGTCCAACGTCAGCTTGCATGTGGCAGCCCAGTGAAATAAAGCTATGTGAGGTGGACAGAAAGTGAATCGCTCAGAAACCTAGGCGTCAATCCCTATAGCCACCTTCATGTAATGGGTGGATAGGTGTGGCCAATGGAAATATGATTGAGGCACTGAAGCAGCAATAGGCCTCAATGCCTGTGTTTTCTCTTAGTTGTCATCCTGGATGCCACCTAATTTTGCACAGGATGGAAGAACTGCATTTCCTTCAACAAGCCGGACTGACCTTACTTTGTATAGTGTTCCAGGAGTTATCATCGAATGCTTCTGGTAGGAAAAAGAGCACTTACATTTTTGCCGTCATACAAGAAGACTATAACAGATGTTAGGTTTGCTGCCCATAATTAAATGAGTGGAATTGGTAATGTAGAGAGACATCACCATCCTGGGGTTTACCATTGATCAGAAACTGAACTGGACGAGCCATATTAATGCTGTGGCTGCAAGAGCAGGGCAAAGGAAAGGAATCCTACAGCAAGTAACTCACCTCCTGATCCCTCCAAAGCCAGTCCACCATCTACAAGGCACAAGTCAGGAGTATAATGGAAGACACTCCACTTGCCTGGATGAGGGCAGCTCGAACAACACTCAAGAAGCTTGACAGCATACCAGCAGATACCTGGGAACCCCACCACCTGGAGGCTCCCCTCCAAGTCACTCACCACCCTGACTTGGAAGTACATCGTCATTCCTTCACTGTCGCTGGGGCAACGTCCTGGAACTCTCTCCCTAACAGCACTGTGGGTGTACCTGCACCTCAGGGACCGCAGTGATTCAAGAAGGCAACTCACCACCACCTTCTGACGGGCAACTAGGGATGGGCAAGAAATGCTGGCCTAACCAGCGACGCCCACATGCTGTAAATTAACTTGTAAAAAAAATACTGAAAGACAAGCAGAGAGACAGCAAATGACCAAATGGAACCATTCTGCCAATAAATTAAAGGACTACAATCAAAATGCTCTAAACTTTGCTATTTGCAAGTAGTAAACTCAAAATGGGACACTTCAAATGACAGGTTTGTCTTGTCATTTGTCTCTATTGTGTAAGGTACATTTTTCACAATTATTTTTTTCTCATTGGCAGTTATCGGATCAATTCCATTTTAGTTCACATGGACAGTTTTGTCAGCAGATGTTCGCAATAATCTGTCAGCATTTTGTGTGCTTCAATTATGAGCACAATTTAATGGAAAGGTTTTTAAGTGTGGTTAGAGCAGCAACTGCCGCGAGCTTCCTGACGCTCGACCCGGCGTGCTCGTCACTGGTATCAAACGTTAATTGGTCCACTTAATGAAGCCCCACGGGCTTCACACCACAAGTGATGATTCACTGAGACCGTGCCCGCCAGCTGCCCCCTAACAAGGGGGAGCAGCAATTAAACCAATCCTGCAGAGCAAACCCCACACAGCTCGCAGCCATGCCACCAAGGCAATCAGCTCCATGATTCGGGGATGCCGATCTGGCCAGATTGTTGGATGCAGTCAAGGGCAGTCGAGGAGCTCGGACGGTCAGCCACAGGGCAGCCAGTGTCACCTGGGAGGAAGTGGCAGCGGCTGTCAGCTCGGTGAGCGTCACCGGGCGGACTGGCACCCAGTGCTGTAAGAAGATCAACAACCTCCACTGGCCCCCGGCACTGGTGCCGCCCACCAACTCCACCCCCACCCCCCCCGGCGACCATGTGCCTGACACCGCCACAGGCTAGCACAACACCGTGCCCTGGCCCACCCATGTCCTGCAGTGCTGCCCCACCTCCCACCGCAATGAAGGAAGCGTGCGCCTCACGATTCCCTCTTGGTGTCCCCACAGGAGAAGTTGGCCAACAACAGAACGGAGAGGGCTCAGACGAGCAGCTGGGTGCCGGATATCAGCATCCTCACTCCCTACAAGAATGGGCCCTGGAATTCGCAGGGTTGCCAACATAGAACATACAGTGCAGAAGGAGGCCATTCGGCCCATCGAGTTTGCACCGACCCACTTAAGCCCTCACCTCCACTTTATCCCCGTAACCCAATAACCCCTCCTAACCTTGTTGGACACTAAGGACAATTTAGCATGGCCATTCCACCTAACCTGCACATCTATGGGATGAAACCGGAGCACCCGGAGGAAGCCCATGCAGACACGGGGAGAACTTGCAGACTCTGCACAGACAGTGACCTAGCAGGAAATCTAACCTGGGACCCTGGCGCTGTGAAGCCACAGTGCTATCCACTGCATGACCGTGCTACCCGGACCGTGCTGCCCAGAACGTGCTGCCTGTGCAAGGACAGATCAGTCACTGTCGTAGAGGTTGGTGTGTGGCACAAAGGTGAGGATCCTCCGGCTGCCACCCAGATGACCTGTCACACATGAGTTGTTAATGCCATACAGAATGATCCAGCCCTCCCACAGACCACATGTCCATTATCCCGCAGAATCTTCATCCGACGGTGTAGGCCCAACCAGAGTAATCCTCCCACACCTCCCAAGAGAACACCTTGGAGGGGAGCTCCGAGGAGACTGATGTGTTGGGTATGCCGGGTCTGCAAGGACTGCGTTTACTGCAGCAGTGAGAGAGACAGGCTTCCAACGCTTGAAAAAATCCAACTCAATTTTATTGAACTCTTAACTATCATACATACTTTAACTGTGGGTTGACACTATGCTGACTTGACTGGAGACCTGAGGCTAACCTGACCAGACTATCTTAATACCACATGGTGTATGTTCTAGTTGCTGCTCACAGGCTCTGACTGTCTCAGAGGCTGCATCCCAAGAGAGCGGGAAAACTAGTGTCCCCTGGTTACATAGTGGCCGTGTCCTGTCTGGTGATTGGCTGCTGTGTTCTGTATGTTCACTGGTCATCCTGTGTGTTAATCACTGCCTGGATGTGCACCATCATATACCTGTGTGTATATTATGACATCACCCCCCCTTTTTTTTAACTTATTTTTAAAAAAATGTGTGTAGGTCAATAAATAGTGAGTGTGTGTATGTACAGGAGCCTGACTATATACAAAGTATGTTAACGTATTTACATGGGAAGGTGTCTAGTGCAGATAGAGGGCAGATAACAAATTAGGAAGAAACAATATGTACAGATGTGTAAACGGATCACAAGGTAATGCAACATTCAGTCTATGAATTCAGTCTCTGTGGCGGGCGGCGAGTTCTGGTTGACCGCCTCAAGGGTGGGTCACGGGCCGCCTGCCGCCAATGTAGAGGTCGGTAAAAGGACTGGCAGATTGGTGGCCTCGTGGAAGGGCGCGTCCTGAGGAACCAGCATGCAAGGCGGGACATCACGTTCAGGTGGCGGGCGTGGAAGTAGCCGCAGTGCCCGCCTATTACGCCGAAGAAAGGAGCCATCATGCATGCGAACGAGGAACGATCTCGGGGCCACTTGCTTAACCACCACAGCCATGGCAGACCAGCCACCGTCAGGTAGCTGAACACGAACTCGGTCAGCAGGAGCCAGAGCAGGGAGTTCTGTGGCGTGGGCATCGTACACCGACTTGCATTGAGTCCGAGACGGTTGCATCCTCTTTTCAGCATTCCCATTCGACTTGGGGTAGTGGGGGCTTGAAGTGACGTGCGTAAAATTGTACAGCCGGGCAAAATCTGTCTACTCCTGGCTGAAGAAACAAGGGCCATCATCAGTCATAACTGTAAGTGGAATGCCATGACGGGCAAAAGTCTCTTTGCATGCCTTGATGACTGTTGCTGATGTGAGATCAGTCAGTTTGACCACCTCGGAGTAGTTGGAAAAGTAGTCCACGAGGAGGACATAGATATAGATCAATACCAAGTTTGGACCATGGGGAGGACACCAGTTCATGCGGCTGTAGAGCCTCTTAGGGCTGAGCCGGCTGGAACCTTTGACACGTTGGGACCGTGTTGGCGATATCCTGACTGATGCCTGGCCAATATACTGCCTCTCGGGCTCGACGGCAACACTTTCCGACCCCAGGTGACCCTCGTGGATTTGGCCGAGGACCAGCTCTCGCATGCTCTGTGGGATTACTATCCTGTCCAGCTTCATTAATATGCCATCCACTACCATTAGATCGTCCTTTATATTATTAAAAAGGGGCACTGCCCCTTTTGCCAACCATCCGCGAGATGTTGCATTACCCGCTGGAGTAAAGGATCCCTGGCAGTCTCCTGACAAATTTGCACGACCCTTTCATCAGTGGCCAGAAAGTTGGATGCACAAAACTTCACCTGAGCGTCTATCTGACAGACAAAGTCCGACTGCTCACATGGCGTGGTGATGGATCTAGAGAGTGCGTCGGCCACAATGAGCTCTTTGCCCGGGGTGTAGACCAGGTCGAAATCGTAGCGGCAGAGTTTGAGGATACGTTGTAGCCATGGCGTCATATCATTGAGGTCTTTTTGGATGATGTGAACCAATGGCCTGTGGTCTGTCTCGACCGTGAATTTGGTGAGTCCATACACGTAATCATGGAATTTGTCAATCCCTGTGAGGAGGCCCAGGTATTCTTTTTCAATCTGAGCGTATCGTTGCTCGGTAGGTGTCATGGCTCCAGAGGCATATGCGACTGGGGCCCAGGAGGAGGATTCGTCCCGCTGGAGGAGTACTGCCCCAATGCCAGCCTGGCTCGCATCGGTGGAGATCTTCGTCTCCTTGGCGGAGTCGAAAAACGCCAGTACCGGGGCCTTGGTGAGTTTCGCCCTGAGCTCACGCCACTTTTGCTCATGAGCGGGGGCCACTGGAAGTTCGTAGTTTTTTTGACAAGATTGCGGAGAGCTCTGGTGTATGATGCAAGGTTGGGGATAAACTTCCCAAGGAAATTGACCATCCCTAGGAAGCGGAGGACCGCCTTTTTGTCCTCTGGGGTCTTCATGGCGTTGATCGCCGACACCTTGTCTGCATCTGGCTGCACACCGAACTGCGAAATATGGTCGCCAAGGAATTTTATTTCTGCTTGACCGAACGAGCATTTGGCTCTATTGAGTCGGAGGCCATGCTCGTGGATCCTGTGGAACACTCGTTTGAGGCGATCGATGTGCTCCTGAAGAGTTGTGGACCAGATAATAATATCATTGACGTACACTCGCACCCCCTCGATGCCCTCCATCATTTGCTCCATTATGTGGTGGAACACCTCCGAGGCGGAGATGATGCCAAAGGGCATCCAGTTGTAACAGTAGTGACCGAACGGGGTGTTAAATGTACACAACTTTCGACTGGACGCGTCCAGCTGTATTTGCCAAAACCCCTTGGAGGCATCCAGCTTCGTGAAAAGCTTGGCATGAGCCATTTCGCTGGTGAGCTCTTCTCGTTTAGGTATAGGGTAATGTTCCCTCATGATGTTATGGTTCAAATCTTTGGGGTCGATACAAATGCGAAGTTCCCCTGACAGTTTTTTGACACAAACCATGGAGCTAACCCAGTCCGTGGGTTCAGTGACCTTAGAAATGACGCCCTGGTCCTGGAGGTCTTGCAGCTGCTGCTTGAGGCAGTCCTTGAGGGGTGCCGGTACCCGACGCGGTGGATTAACCACAGGTGTGGCATTCGCTTCAGCAGTATCTTGTATCAGTAAGGTAGTGTACCCATCCCTTCGAAGACGCTGTGGTATTGTGCTATGATGTCATCTAATTGGGCTTGGAAGTTGACATCTGGCGAGGCCGTTGCCTCTGCGGACGACATGGTGTGAACCCACTGCACAAGATTCAGGATTTTGCAGGCCCGAGCACCGAGCAGGGAAGCTCTATTGGTTCCTACAATTTCAAAACGCAGGGTTGCTTTTGAAGAACGATGGGATACCGCAAGCTGGCATGAGCCACTGGCAGCAATGGCATTGCCAGTGTAGTCGAGGAGCTGGCAGGCACCGGTGGAAGAATGCTTGGCTTGACGCGGATGGTGTCAAGGTCAGACTTTGAAATGAGGTTCGCTGAAGCGCCGGTGTCCAGCCTGAAGCATATGTGAGCCTCGTTGACCGTAAGGGTGGCACACCACTCGTCGTCCGGATCAATGCTCATCACTGGGAGTTGTTTCACCTTCTTCGCTGAAAGCATCGTATGCTTGGTGATGTTGCCCACCCGGAATGGGGATGTGAGGCCCTCGGTGTCAGAATCTGGAACCATGTCACATTCAGAGTCTGCAACGGGTTGCTGTACTGACCGGACGTTCCTGCGCTGCGGCTGGGATTGCTGTGTATTGGGCAATTGAGCAGATCTGCATAGGGCTGAGTAGTGGCCAAGCTTGCCACACTGGAGACAGCGTCGAGATTGCGCGGGACATTGCCACTTTAAATGGGCGGAGCCACAGTTGTTGCATGTCATGGTGCCGACGTCAGGACGCTCTGTGCGCCACGTACATGCGCGGTGTGGTCGAACGATGTGCGCACCTGCGCAGTTCGGTCGTCGGCCTCGCCACCCCCTTGGTCGTGGCGCGCATGCGCAGGAGGCCGGGAAAAGCACGCAAAATGGCCGCCCTCATCCAGACTCAGGCCCTGGAGCTGTTTTACGGCCTGCACAGGCTCCGCATCGCCATCTCTGCCGTCTTGATATGGGAGTACCGGTTGTTAGCGTGCTCGTGGAGGACGCAGGTTTCGATGGCAATGGTAAGGGTGAGCTGCTTAACTCTAAGGAGCTGCTGGCGAAGGAGATCGGAGTGGACCCCGAAAATGATCTGGTCGCGGATCATGGAGTCGGAAGTGGAGCCGTAGTTGCAGGACTGCACGAGGATACGGAGATGGGTTAAGAAGGACTGAAAAGGTTCATCCTTACCCTGCAGCCTCTGCTGGAACACATAGCGTTCAAAGCTCTCGTTGACTTCAATGTCACAGTGGCTGTCGAACTTCAGCAGGACTGTTTTAAACTTTGTCTTGTCCTCGTCTTCAGCAAAGGTGAGGGAGTTGAAGATGTGGATAGCGTGGTCCCCGGCTGTGGAGAGGAAGAGAGCGATCTTCCTGGCATCCGATGCGGTTTCCAGGCCGGTGGCATTAAGATACAGCTGGATCTTCTGCTTGAAAATCTTCCAGTTAGCACCGAGGTAGCCGGCGATGCGGAGCTGCGGGGTAGGACAGATGCTGCCCATGTTACCAGATGGCTGATCGCTGGTCAAGGGCAGACTATCTCAAGGTAGGTCTGTCTAACTCGAGCATAGCTCACTGGTACCATGACGTGTTGGGTATGCCAGGTCTGCGAGGACTGCGTTTACTGCAGCAGTGAGAGAGACGGGCTTCAACACTTGAAGAAATGCAACTCGATTTTATTGAACTCTTCACTATCATACATACTTTAACTGTGGGTTGACATTATGCTGACTTGACTGGAGACCTGAGGCTAACCTGACCAGACTATCTTACTACCACATGGTGTATGTTCTAGTTGCTGCTCATGGGCTCTGACTGTCTCAGAGACTGGATCCCAAGAGAGCGGGGAAACTAGTGCCCTCTGGCTTTATAGTGGTCGTGTCCTGTCTGGTGATTGGCTGCTGTGTTCTGTGTGTTCACTGGTCATCCTGTGTGTCAATCACTGCCTGTCTGTGCACCATCATATACCTATGTGTATATTATGACAGAGACCACCATTTGCATGCTACAGCTGTCATCCCCACCCTCCACCAGTGCAGAGATACACACCTCCGTGGGCGACAGTAGTGGTCAGGTTTCTGGAGCACATTCTGGTGAGCACCACACAGTTGCCGATGCACATCAGGTGGGAGCAGGAGTGCCCAGAGGAGACAACACTCAGAGGTCTGCGGTATCCTAGGACCCATCTGCATCCTAGTCAGATGTTGAGCCCCTGGACAAGGTTTACCCGGAGCTGATGCAGTCGATAGGGTGAAGAAGGGGATGTCAGCGAGACTGCAGCAGGTCCATAGCCATTTGAAGAAGTCCCAGAGTCTACAGTTACAGGAGATTGCACCGGGAGATGAGTGGTACCGAGGCCAGCACTGCTAGGTTGGCAACCGCAGTGGAGAGCCTGGTGCACAACGTCAGCAGCATGAGTGGTCGTGTCCAAGGCGTGACTCAGTCAGTGGCGGCCATGGCTGAGGGCCTCAGCATCATGTCCGACTCGCTAGGGGATGTGTCCCAGACCATTGTCTGTGCCATAGTGTAAATGCCCTCAATGATAGTCCTCAGTGATTGGGCCATACTCTGGAGTGCCTCGGCAATGTCCACCTGGGTCTGGGACATATCCCTCATCAACTGGGGCATGATGTTAAGGTCCTCAGCCATGGTTGTCATAAATTGAGACATGCCTTGCACACCCCCATTCAAGGTGCGGACTTTGCGCTCCAGGTTTTTCACTGTGGTCACCACCCTAGCAGTGTTGGCCTGGGTGCCATGCATTGGCAGCACCATCTCCTGTTCCTGAAAGCTTTGAGACTCCTCTAGTATCTATAGAAAGTTTCTTGACTGCTTTGACAGCTGGACAGCTCTTTAACAGTTCCTTGACAGTTGGACAATTCCTGGACAGCTCCTTGACAGTTGGAAAGTTCCCTGACAGCTGGAGAGTTCCTTACCATACCTCTCCAAAAAGTGACTTGGGACTCCAAAGCAGTGCACTGGTTATTCAAATGCATCAAGCAGGTTCAGGCCTCCTTTCATCTGTCCCAATATGTACACTCTATAATTCATGCACCTATTCTTCAAAATTCCTACTTCAATTGAGGTAGTTAGTGACTTAAATGGCCAGCTGCCTCCGTGAATCACCCATGTGCAAACCCCAGCCTGACTCCACTTCCATCCCTGTGAAGATGGGAAATGATGGGTACAGGGGGGAGCAGAGAAATTTCGGCCATTTCCAGGATTTTGCTTTCCATCATGGTGAAAATCTGGACCAGGATAGGAATGGGTTAGTTCGATAAAATTCAGGCTGGCTTGATAGCTTACCTGTGCTGGACTAGCTGTCCTTGTTTGGGATGTTAATTGGCAGTGTTATAATTGTCCACAGTGTATCAGGGATCCCGCAGATGATGGCTGTCCTAGATGCTTAGGGTCAGTACTGGGCTGCCCTTCATGGTTGCATAATCTGCAGACACTGCCTGCCTGGGTTCACAATTGGTAAAATGGCCACCTGGGTTGGGTGACAGAAGGTTGCGGGGGGTCAGAGAATCCCGCCCAATATATCTGCAAGTTGGCACTGTCAATGGGAAGGAGGCAATTCGGCAAAATAAACTAGCCAAGCAGCAAAAGGTTCCATTCATTACTTGATGGCACAAAAACTGCAGCAGTGACAAGTAGGATCAGCTAGGCCCTTTTGCAAACTAATGGCATTTTTAAAAATCGGTTTCTGACACCTGCCAAAGAGTGAGATCAGGGAGACTGCCAATGGGAATATCCTGCTTCCCCTCCAAAGAGTTTGTTTTTCGTTTGGTATCTTGTCCCCTGAGGCATGCTTGAGCTTGAAGTTTTACAGTGCTGGGTACTGGAGGCAATCTGTTCCATCACATTGGCTTATGTTGCTAATCTTTAATCCTGTAGTCTATTTGCTGCTCTGTTAAATTCTTCTAACCTTCAGTGGCATCTGAGGAAAAAAATGTCCTTCTCACCTTAATATCTGAAATTCACTGAGCAGAAACTCATATCCTAAAATATGCCTGCAGAAGAAAATCAAAACCTGGGCAGGAGTGCAGTTATTTGTCAGCATCAACGGTTAAACTGACAAGAGGACAATTCAACTCATGCCACCATGGATTGTTCAGTGTTTGCTAAGTTCAAAATATTTGTTCATTTGCCATTTATTCAGATGTCAGTTTACTTATTTGTTTACTCACTGACCAAAGCCTTGTTTTTAGCTTTAGATTTAAGAAGCAGATTCTTTGAGAGGACATCAACTCATGCTAAGCATGAAATTTATCATTTCATTCTTCTCTTCCAAGGCACTGGCACATTTCATTCTACTGCTGGAGTGAATCATGTATTTCAATTGGGTAGCCAAGTGACAGAAAAAGCCTGTAGTAATCGCCACTTTGCTTACGACTACTATCACATGAGCTTTCCTACACGAACATTAGAGGTGTAATGTGGGCTTCCCATGTGGGCTTCTCTGACGTCTTGAGGTCAATTGAACATATTCACATGCCTCTCTGTGAATTCATAGAAAATGCACCAATCTAGTTTTAGTCAAAGAAGGATGGTTGATGTGGAAAATGGATATTACCCATTGTGTTCAGTCAGGGCTGCTCCCCTGCTTGATGGGGCTGAGGCACATTGCTGGGCACAGTTGAGGAAACACTGGCCTGCCGTAAAGTGAAAATATTTTTAACCTGAATATCGACATGTTCATATTTGGGAAGGGAATTTAATAAATCATACCATTTCGCTACTTGAGGTGCTAAGTTGATTCTCTTCCTGACTGACTTGAATGCCTGATTGGTCAAATATTTCAGAAGGTTTAATACTTGTGTGCATGGTCTTTACAGTCTCTTGCATCTGTTCCTTGTTGAATACTTCCTATTTTAATTAACACTCTGTATTCTTGATTACTCTCGCTCATTGACTTGCTTTCCAGCGGGAAAGAGAAAATGAATAGAATACAAGTAGGGACTGAGACTAGCCCAACTTGCATTTCAGTACAGAAAAGGATTGACTGTGGATAATGAAACAAATGTATGACTGAAGCCCTTGATGTGTTGGGTGTTCTGGATCACATACAGGTCACCAACACTTGAAATAGTGCAACACTATTTTATTGAATCATTAACTGTTTAAACATACTCAGACTGTGGGTTAATACGATACTAGCTTTAACTAAAGACCTTTGCCTTGTCCTAACCAGTCGATGCACTCAGCACATGGTGAATGTCTGTGTTGCAGGCTGTGAGCTCTGTCCCCCTAGCTCGCTGCAACTCGAATGAGCGGGAACTCTGATGCCCCCTGTCTTTATAGTGCATGTGCTCTCACTGGTGATTGGCTGCGGTGTTGTGTGTGTTGATTGGTCCCACTGTGTGTCCATCAGTGTGTGTCTGCACCATGATATACTGGTGTATATTATGACAGCCCTTTCATTCATGTTGAGTTAATTTATTATTTTTTGCACCAGGGTGCGATAAGTCACCTGAGTGCAGCTAACAGAGAAATGTGGGTAGAATCGTTACATAGCTGAAAATGTTCCACTAACACAGATGGAAGGAAAATCAGGTTGGGTTCATTATATATGTGCAACTTGTGCCAACTCAATTGTTTCTCCCTGTGCTGTATCTGAGCAATGGTTTACACCCAGACACAAAGAATAAAGCTCTATTCTGTAGTTTCAAGTCCTCCAACACCCATGAACAAATGACTCAGAATTTTCTTGGAGCTGCCTACTGTTATTTATTTTTTAAATAATTAAAAAAAAATTTTTAGAATGCCCAATTCATTTTTTCCAATTAAGGGGCAATTTAGTGTGGCCAATCTACCTACCCTGCACATCTTTGGGTTGTGGGGGTGAAACCCACGCAAACACGGGGAGAATGTGCAAACTCCACATGGACAGTGACCCAAATCCGGGATCAAACCTGGGACCTCGGCGCCGTGAGGTAGCAATGCTAATCACTGCGCCACCGTGCTGCCCTGAGCTGCCTACTGTTATGACAGTAACCATACCAGAGGTGTGGCAGAAATCTCCTTTTGGCATGTAAATAGTGCTTCCACGATACTTCTGACAAAATCATGGTGACAGAATAGAAGTGGCTGTGAGGAAATTCCTAGCCAATCATTTGGAAGATAAGTTGAATAGTCTCCAGAACTGAGGAATGACAAAGCAGGTCAAAGCAGCCGACTTGATTGGTACGCCATCCACAAACATTCACTCCCTTCATCACCAACGCACAGTAGCAGTTATATGTACTATCTACAGGATGAACTGCAGGGACTCACCAAGGCTCCTTAGACAATACCTTCCAAACCCATGACCACTGCCATCTAGAAGGACAGTGACAGCAGCTATATGGGAACACCACCACCTGGACGTTTCCTCCAAGCCACTCACTGTCCTGATTTGGAAATACATCACCGTTCCTTCACTGTCGCTGGATCAAAACCCTGGAACTCCATCCCTGAGAGCACTGTGGGTGTATCTACACCTGCACGAGTTCAAGAAAGTAACTCGCCACCACCTTCTCAAGGGAAATTAGGGATGGGAAATAAATGCTGGCTATGCCAGCAAGGCCCACATCCCATGAATGAATTTTTAAAAATGAAACACTCAAAATGGGTTTGACCTCAGAAGAAGAATGCACAGACACCAAGATGGGCTGTTTGCCTCCATCTGCATAGACTCAAGAAATGCAATGAAAGGTAAGTATGGAGCGAGTGCTCCTCCTATTTATTCAAATTTAAACTAAAAAATGGCCTTTGCAGTTACGCCACCACTGTAGGGATGTGATAGCCTCTACAATGAAGTCTGCAGCTTCTGCTGCACCAAGGCAAGCAGGAAGAGCCCCTATGCTTGCCTGGAGTGTCGGTCCTTGGTTGGTCACCAGGAGACCACCTGCAAGCAGTTCAACTGACTCCACTGCCTGCAGGAACCTTGGGGCCCAGTGGAAAGTCCCAGGTGGCCTTCTTTGATTGTCTTCTTTTCCCTATTAATTACCTGGGTCGGCTATCCACTGCAGATAGGCGGGTAGCTCTGCTGACCCCATCCGCCTCTGAGCAAATGTTATACTCTTGCAAAGCTTAGCCTTTAGATGAGACATTAAGTAGAGGTTCTCCTCATTTATTATAGCAGATTAGCTGAATATTACAGGTTCTATGGCGTTATTGGAAGAAGAGAAGGAAGTTATCCTGGTGCCCTGACCAATATTCCTTCCCCAATGAAGATCACCAAAAGCCGAATAACAGGTCGTATATTTCATTATTACTTTTAGGATCTTGCTCTTCACAGAAGTTTTGGAACTTGAATATACAACCTTCTATTCTGAATTACATAACTGGAGTAATTGCAGTCAAAGTAATTCTGTGCATGTGAAATATTTGGAAAGAAGTAATTCAGCACTATACAAATGCAATGGTTTTTCCTTCCTTCCTTGGTTCCAAATTAGATGTACTTTTGTACTGTGGTCCCAGGCTGACTGAATAAACCTTACGAGGACCACAGGGATACACTAATCGATCTCCCCGTGGGACTTGCAGAATACGAGCTTCCTCGTTAGTGGGCAGAGGCTTGCCCATCTGAGGCTAGGTACCTTGCTCTGTAAAAGCCGGACTGAGGTGGGAGCAGCACTGTTGTAATCCTGACCCGGGCCTATTGTGTTGTGTGCTGCCGTAGCGGCCATTTCTTTAACCTTAGATGAACTCCAGTTAACTTACCTTCTCGGGAGTCCTGGATCCTTATACTGGCAATGATGGTGGGATCCAAACCCACACGTGTGTAGCACAATGGAGTAACGCACATCCAGACTGCTCGTACCATTCATCCTTGAACGATTTGGCAGAGTGGTTGGTCCACAACATTTAAGCAACGCATGAGGAAGCAGAATACGGACTCCCTCGAAACAAAACTGGCGGGGTTCCTGTTCCACTATCGGATATGCTGCATGCCATGACTGGGATAGCACCAGCAGAGCTACTGATGGGCCGACATCTCCAGATCCACCTGAGCCTAACATTCCCATGCCTTGGTGGAAAAGTAGAATTGGAGCAAGACCTCCAAAAAAAAATACCACGACCTCCGGACACCTGACAGAGTTTCAAACCAGGGAATGTCGTGCATGCCCATAATTTCCAGGTTGCTTTCATTGGAATATTCATAGAATTTACAGTGCAGAAGGAGGCCATTCGGCCCTTAGAGCCTGCAACGGCCTTTACAAAGAGCACCCCACTGAAGCCCACTTATCTACCCCATATCCGTAACCCAGTAACCCCCACTTAATATTTTTTGGACACTAAGGGCAATTTAGCATGGCCAATCCACCTAACCCGCACATCTTTGGACTGTGGGAGGAAACTGGAGCACCCGGAGGAAACCCATGCAAACACGGGGAGAACGTGCAGACTCCACACAGACAGTGATCCAGCCGGGAATGGAACCTGGGACCCTGGAGCTGTGAAGCAACTGTGCTAACCACTATGCTATCGTGCTGCCCAAAAACGGGACTGGTTTCATACAATGTCATATCCAGAAGAAGACTATACTGAAGCACATGGACCACCTCAAGTGCAGGGAGCACGCCTCAGAGGAAACCAGGCCAGACATATAAGTGCCTCCAGGACAACTCGTACCATCCTACAATCAGATGCCACAATCAGGACCGGCCGCCCCGCCGGGTAGGGGAGAATCCCACCCATTCTCTCCATGGGACTCGTAGAATGTGAACCTCCTGTGGTAGTTACCACTAAGTAGTATTACATGTATTACGGTAAGGCTGTATAGTAGAGGTACATGGGTAAATCCCTGCCTGCTGGCTCCGCCCAGTAGGCGGTGTATAAATGTGTGTGCTCGCCGGTGCTGCAGCCATTCTGGTTCCAGCTACAGGAGGCACAACATCTTTGCTCAATAAAGCCTCGATTATTCCACAACTCTCGTCTTTGTGGTAATTGATAGTGCATCACCTCCCCTTTAGTAGGCGGTGGCCCGCCCAGCTGCGGCTTGTTACTTAGCTCTGTAAAACCGGCCCAAACTGGGACCGACACTTTTGTAGTCCCGACCGGGACTTGTGTTGTATGCTGCCACAGCGGCCGTTTCTTTGACCTTAAATAAATTCCAATTAACCTACCTTCTAAGGCCTTCTGGATCTATATACTGACCAAATTGAATGCTGTGACCTTACAGTTATTAGCGGATATGATAGTCCACTATCTTGGATAGGTTTAAATCCTTGTTAAATAAATAAGTTAGCCCCTGCATTAAAACAGGCAGGAAAGGAATGTCATGTGAGGATATTAAACATTGATCCACTAATATCATCATCAGTCATTTCTAGCCTTCGAAGTTTGGTGGTGGATACGTTCAGGTGTCCCAGCAGCATGATGATGCATTGTGCCACAGGATAGCAGCCAGATACTAAATTAAGGTGACAGACATTAGGGACAGACTGCAAGTAGGCTTTTAGTTAGCATTGGGTTGAATGATGGTTTGTGGCATGGGAATTACAAAAGAGTACGGCAAAATACATATCTTTTTAAAATGGAAGAATTCATAAAATGTAGAAGCTACTAATACTTAAATATCACCGTATTTACTTCGAGTGAAAATTGCTTCTAAACAGAGGAAATAATTTCATTAAAATAAGTTTCCATTTTTATACCATTCCAGGGATTGAGCTTTGTATTATTTTACGAAGTTATTTCCTTGTGGTTGGTTGAATGCACGCAGTGTGCTGCCTTAGATAAGAATTATCTCTGGTCGATTGCTACAGGTAGTTTGTCATAAAAGCAAATGGGAGTGGATAAATGTGGCGGCAGCTTGTGGAATTGAATCCCATTCTTCTGACAATTTGTGCGGAGTGTGTTCAATAACAGCAAGTTATATTCATGCCCCAAAACCTCTGGAGCCTTGGACAGAAAATCAAGACCAGGCCCATGCTTTTTGAGCTTCATCATATTTCTCATTCTTGGACTGAGCTACATCCCTCGTGACACCCTCCAGCTGGAATACTGGCGGTAACACGAGGATAAGTGGCACTGGTGTCATAATATACACCAGTATATCATGGTGCAGCCACACACACTGATGGACACAAAGTGGGACCAATCAACACACACAACACCGCAGCCAATCACCAGTTAGAGCACATGCATTATAAAGACAGGGGGGCATCAGAGTTCCTGTTCATTCAAGCTGCTGCACCTAGTAGGACAGAGCTCACAGCCTGCGGCACAGACATTCACCATGTGCTGAGTGCATCGACTGTTTAGGACAAGGCATAGGTCTTTAGTTATAGCTAATATTGTGTTAACCCACAGTGAGAGTATGTTAAACAGTTTCTGACTTAATAAAATAGTATTGCACTATTTCAAGTGTTGGTGACCTGTATGTGTTCCACAGATCCAGAGCGCCCAACACAACATGGTACCAGGTGTTGAGGGATATTAGCACTTCTTAGACCTACCTGCAAGTGATCTGCTTTCCGCCAGCATTCCATCATCCTGCAACATGGACAACATCTGCCCGCCGCCATCGCTCCGCATTGCCGTTAACCTAGGGGCCAACTGGAAAATATTCAAACAGCACTTCCAGCTCTTCCTTGAGGCCACAGACAGGGAGTACGCCTCGGATACCAGGAAGATTGCTCTCCTCCTATCCACAGCCCAGGACCATGCCATCCACATTTTCAATTCTCTCACCTTTGCGGATGATGAAGATAAAACAAAGTTCAAGACGGTCCTCCTCAAGTTTGACACTCACTGCAGCGTAGAGGTGAATGAAAGTTTCAAGTGCTACGTGTTCCAACAGCTTTTGGAGGGTAAAGATGAACCTTTCCAATCCTTTCTCACTCATCTCCGCATCCTTGCGCAATCTTGCAGCTACGGGCCCACCTCCAACTCCATGAAACGCGACCAGATTGTTTTTGGTGTTCAGTCGGACCCCCTACGATAGCAGCTCCTCAAAGTAAAGCAGCACACCCTAGCGACCGCCATCGAGACCTGTGTCCTACACGAAAATGCCACGAGTCAGTATTCCCACTTCCAAGCGGCTGAAACGGCGTGGCAAGGTCCCCACGAGGCGGAACTGGTCCAAGCAATTGAGCAACTCCAGGGCGTCAGCCTGGATGAGGGTGGCCATTTTGCGTGCTTTTCACGGACTCCCGCGCTTGTGCGCACCAAAAGAGGGGACGGTGACGTCGACGAACGTAATCCGCACCGCGCATGCGTGGTGACGCAGCGAATGTGCTGACGCTACGACGTGCGGCACATGTGGCTCCACCCATTTAAAATGGAAATGCCCTGCCAAATCTCGACAATGCCTAAGATGTGGCAGACTTGGCCACTATGCTGCCTTATGCCGAGCAGCTCAGCCTGCCAATTCATATCGCTTCAGCCAGCCTCGCAGGAATGTCCGGGCAATTCAACCCACAGTGATCGAGTCTGATGCGGACCTCCCACACAACAGTGACACCGAGGACGCGAAGGCGCCTTTTCGAGTCGGTATTATGACAAAAAACAGGGTGTCCCCGAAGCAAAGACACCAGCCGCTGTCGGTATACAGCATCGATCCAGATGATGAGTGGTGTGCCACCCTGACGGTCAACCGGTCCCAAATACGATTCCGCCTGGACACTGGTGCCTCCGCCAACCTCATTGCGCGGCCTGACTTCCAAAGCCTTTGTGTCCAACCAGCCATCCTTCCATCAGCCTGCCAGCTATTAGATTATAATGGCAATGCCATTGATGCCAGCGGCTCGTGCCAACTTGAAGTGACGCAGAGGTCACGCAAAACCATCCTTCCTTTTGAAATCGTGGGCTCCTCGAAAGCCTCCCTGCTTGGCGCGCAGGCATGCAAGCTGTTGAACCTAGTTCAGAGAGTTCACTCTCTGGCTCCAGATGACGACGTCCGCATCCATCTTCCGGATGGTGGCTGGTCTGCAACTGCTGTTGTCCTTCAGCAGGTGGCCACCCGCTCGTTCCTGGTTCGTCTACCGGATGGATCCATTCTGCGCCGCAATCGACGCGCCCTTCGTCTCGTTCCACGCTCGCTACGTGATCCTCCACTTTCGCCTCGCCCTCCTGCTGACCCTGCCATGGACTATGCAGAGATCCCTGTCACTCTGCATCCTCCTCACTCTGACGCTGTCCAGCCCACTCCTCAGCCGGTGGCTCCCGACCCAACCTTGAGGCAGTCAACCAGAATTCGTCGTCCACCTCAGAGACTTAATTTGTGAACTTTGTGGACTTATAGACTTTCTGAATTGTTTTGTTCTTCCGTTTGATTGTTTACATGGTTTGTATATAGTGTTCATCTCGTTATTCTTGTTGCATACTGTTTTTCTGCACCAGGCACCTTCCCATGTAAATAGCTTAGTTCTCATGTACATAGTCCTGTAAATATGTCGTTCGCACCCCACACATAGTGAGGGACATTCTCACCATACACTATTTATTGTCACACATGTACATTCTTTTATAAAAGGGGGGAATGTCATAATATACACCAGTATATCATGGTGCAGACACACATACTGATGGACACACAGTGGGACCAATCAACACACACAACACCACAGCCAATCACCAGTTAGAGCACACACACTATAAAGACAGGGGGCATCAGAATTCCCGCTCATTCGAGCTGCAGCTTCCTAGTAGGACAGAGCTCACAGCCTGCAACACAGACATTCACCATGTGCTGAGTGCAGCGACTGGTTAGGACAAGGCAAAGGTCTTTAGTTAAAGCTAATATCGTGTTAACCCACAGTGAGAGTATGTTAAACAGTTTCTGACTTAATAAAATAGTGTTGCACTATTTCAAGTGTTGGTGACCTGTATGTGTTCCACTGATCCAGAGCGCCCAACACAACAACCGGTATTTGCGAACTGACCTCGCTAGAGTATGTGGGGGATGGCAGGAGGGTATCGGAATTGCATGAAGCCAGCGGATGTCTGCAGCGCAGGCACGTCTCTGGTGTCTGTCTGCTCCATGCAGCTAGAAAGTCCACTGCCTGAACAGTGTTGAGGACCGGTGCTTATGAAATTCCCCTTCCCTCGCCCCCCCCCCGCCTCGCCCCCCCCCCCCACCCTTTTCAGCATTGCTCCCCAGAGTGGCCCCTACCCTGCACACCCCCCCCCCCCCCCCCCCCCCCCCCCCCGCCCCCCGGTGCCAAATCAGATAACAGACACAAAATCTAAAATTGTGTGAACACTTTGAAGATCAACAGATTCAGATTTACCTACCTGGTGTCATGTCCTAATCTGTGGGAATGTGATATTCATGCAGAGAAACCGGTGGATTGCTGATTTTACACCATTTTGTTGTGTTTTTAAAAAAATAATTTGCAATCTGTGGGCAGTGATATCATGGTTAGCATTTATGTTCCATCCTTAGAACAAATTGGGTGACTTGTTAGGGAAGATTGATTTGGGATTGGAATTACATGTAGGCCAGACTGGGTAAAACTGGCAGATCTACTCCCCTAAAGGATATCTGTGAAACTGTTGCGTTTTTATAACAGGCTGTGGTTGCTGGAAGTCATCACCAGAGTCCTGGGACATCACTCAGGAGTTCTTTAGGGAAATGTCCTACATACAATCATCTTCGTCTGAAGTGGGGAAGTTCATTGATGATTGTGCAGTGTTCACCTTCATTCGCTAATCCTCAGGTTCTGAAGTTGTCTCTGTCTGCATTCAGCGAGTCCTAGACAACGGGTGTGATTCAATGGCCTTGTCGCGCCCGAATTGGTCACACACCATCCTGATTTGGAAATACATCGCTGTTCCTTCATTCTCTCTGGACCAAAATCTTGGAACACCTTTCCTAATAGCACAATGGTGTACCTACACAATATGGGCTGCAGCAGTTCATCAAGGGAGGTCACCACAACCTTCTCAAGGGCAAATGGAATTGGACAATAAATGCTGGACTTGCAAATGGTGACCGCATCACATGAATAAATGGAGTCAGCCGCTTGTCTTGAGGAAGGCGCTTCTGAGGGACCAACAGACCATTAAAGGTGTCTGTGAAGCACAATGATGGCTTGCCAAAACGGACACTTGCTTCACTGAGGTGCTGTGAGTGGTCAAGTGATGGGCACTATCTGAGGCCCCCCCCACCCCCCGCGGTGAAGGAGCCCCTCTCCCCCCCCCCCACAGGCCGCCCCCGCAAGCGGTCCCGCAGTGTTCCCGGCAGCGACCAGGGGTGGACGGCGCCAGCGGGACCCTGTAGTGTCGGAGCGGCCGCTCAGCCTATCCGGGCCGGAGAATCATCGCTCGCTGTTTGCGGCGATTCTCCGAGCGGCCCGGTGCGATTCGGGCGGGGGTTGGGGCGTGCGGGGGTTGGGGTGGCGTGGCGCGACTCGCGCGGCGCCCCGATGATTCTCCCACCCGGCGTGGGGGGAAGAATACCGCCCCATATCTTTATGTAAAGGACAGATTTTGAACAGAAGGTTGCAGCATAAAATAGAACTGTTAATGATTAAACAAATGAATCAGGACAAAATCATTGTCCAATATGTATTTCAGCATCTCACCCCATGATAAATTGTACAACAAGGCCACAGAACTGTTAAAATGAACAGCACGAGCCTCATCCTTTCTTCTAACCAATGCTGCTTCACTTATTCAGTCTCTGGCATTGGTGATGATCTTGGAATTTGTTTAAAGGAACTGAGAGGAATAGAGAACAGCTCCTTGCTGCTGATTCATTGCCTGGACTTTGAGAACACTGGGATTGCATCGGCATGGTTATTGGGTCCATTAGTGTTTGACAAGAGCCATTAATAAACCCACAGAAACTGCAACCATCATGATCAGGATGTACTGGGCTAATTACAGAAACAAAAGCTTGGGTTTTATGAGACTCTGCTCACAGTGTAGAGCCTCTATATTGGCAAGCATAGACAAGGGAATTGCAAGGATTTTGGAGACTCTAATGATGACCAGAACCAGCCTGAAACATGCCAAAATTACTTAAATTAACCCCATGCAGGATCTAGTGGCTCTAACATTGCTCTTCACTAAAGGTATTTCCACTTTCCAACTGGACTGTTCACTCATGAATAGGACTGTTCCATCAAGCAAGGTTCACTCATGAATAACACTGCTCAGTCAGCAACAGTTCAGCTTACTAGCCAATGGTGTTATGCAAGTCGCCAAGAACTGTGGTCATTTATTAACACCAATGCTTCGCTACGAATGGCACTGTTTGATTATCAACAGTACTGCTCATTCATGTGCAATAGAGACATGGGGCGCGATTTAATGGCTGCGTTGGGCTTGGGCAACAGCATAGCAAAGCCGTTAGATCGCAAGAGAGGCTAAAATCGAGAACCATGCCGGGTGCCGATTGCGGGAGATCCGCTTTGTTACCACACTTAGAAACTTTTCCATTAAATCGCACCCATGGTGTCGTCAGCTGTCCCTGAATTTGAGCATCACATCCAGTCAGGGTTGTGAGATTTTGCCATAGGTCTTCATGTGTCTGTTAGGCCAATTTTGGACTTGCAGATCATTGGGCACATGGACCAGGATTTCTTTCCTTTCCATTCCTTACCTGCTGCCATTATGGTTCATAATTAAGGTGTCGAGACTCGAAGTGTGATGTGACTTGGTGAACAGAGCGGCACGGTGGCACAGTGGTTAGCACTGCTGCCTCACAGCACCAGGGACCCGAGTTTGATTCCGACCCTGGGTGACCGTCTGTGTAGAGTTTGCACATTCTCCCCCTGTCTGCGTGGGTTTTCTCCGGGTGATCGGTTTCTTCCCACAGTCAAAAGATGTGCCAGGTTAGGTGATTGGCCATGATAAATTGCCCCTTAGTGTCCAAAGGTTAGGGGGTTATGGGGTTACAGGATTGGGTGGGGAAGTGGACCTGGGTGATGTGCTCTTTCAGAGGGTGGATGCAGACTTGGTGGACCAAATGGTCTCCTTCTGCACTTTTGGGATTCTATGATACTATGATTCTAACAGGTTGTCGCCATTCGAGACAATTGGTAGCAAGCCCCTCCAGTCATTAAGATCAATGCCATCACATTTTAAAGAGGTGTTTAGAAATGTCTTCAAAGCATTTTCTTTGTCCTCTCCTGGAATATTGACCAGTTAAGAGTTGAGACAACTGGACCTGGCGGAGATGATTTTGGACGATCTGGACACAATATCCAGTCCAGCAAAGTTGATTTTACAGGCATTCTTGTTCTCTGGATGTTTGTTCACCTGGTATCAAAAAGGACACAAGCATTTTCTTGACAGTCCTTCCACTGAGTTTGGAGGGTGCGGTGAAGGCATTGTCTCTCACACTGTTATTTCGCTGATTCACAGTCCAGGTCTCCCTCCAGTCCAGAATTGTGGTGACGGCATCTGTTCTATATGCTAGGACTTTTGTTGACATGTGAAGATCCTTGTTGTCAAACACTCACTGCCATAATTTGCAGAAAGGTTGAACTGCTGCAGATGATCCAGCTTTCGATATAGTGGCCTTTTGAGAGATATGGCTGCCAAGGTGTGGGAAATGCTCAGCATGTTCCAGCGTCTCGTATTCAACATATACAGGGGGTGGAATATTTGGCTGGCCGTGTCTGGGTTGATAAATCTTCGGAACATTCGAGGACAGGCTGAGTTATTTGTTTGCAGAATTGAAAAAATCGAGAAAGGTTTGCAACCCTGGTGCAGACGTGGCAACGACACTGCAGTCATCCTCAAACTGAAGATCATACAGAAGGTGTATCCTGCTTGTTCCTTGAGCTGCCCCTCCCCAGAAAGACAAGTCCCACTGAGGGCAGCGTTGTCAATTTAGAGTCTTGATAGTCCAAGTGATACAATTCCTGTTCTTCTTTCCAGCCAGTCACTCTTGAGATTATCCATGAGTGTTCTAACATGCAAAGTTGCAAAATTTGAGGTTTTCTTTCTTTGACAAAAAGGGGGTGATCCCACTGGGTGTGGTTTCTCAGTTAAGAGAAGGAGGGCCAGCCTAATTATTGGACCCATTTTCCAGTCCTCTCCCCAGGGGGAGCTAGCCTGAAGAGGACTGTCGGTCACAGAGGCTGCTGGTCAAAGACACCTCTGTCCCAACACATATGTGTCCAATGACCTTTATCTATCTGTCACTCATGTGCATATTCATGCTGAGGGAGAACCAAGTTCACAGACCTCTCTCTGTCATCAATTCTCTATTATCACATAACTTGGCAGATAGGACTGAGTAATACACTGTGGCGCAGTGGGCAGGACCCGCATCCAGAAGTGAATGTCCTTCCAACTCCTGGCTCCGCTGTTGAAATGCGCTGTACTGAACAGCAATTATGCAATTTTGGACAGATCGGATTTGCTGGCCTAGAGACGCAAATGCAGTGAGGATCCTGCCCAATCAGTGCTGGCATCTGAGGCCATTGGCCCTGACCTAGAAAGAGTTAACGGTCAGTCTTTTAAAGGGCCACCTGGCAATGTCAGGTGACACAGGAAATGTGTTAATTCCACATAGATCTGTAGCATTTTTCAATTGGAAACATTTGAAGGCTTTTCAGATGATTGTGAATCTGTTTCATCGTTATCTTAACTGTCCAAAATGTAAGTTTATTTGTCACGGCCAGCACATGACATTCAAATTGAACATGAACATGATTTCCAGATCTTAACATGGAGGAGTTGTCTAATTCTCGCACGCTTCCCTCCATAGATGACCGAGGAAAGTGAACAAGGGGAGAGGCAGGGGTGATTTGATGACGAATTTCTATGTGCATTCCTGCGAGCAGTGTCCACCAGATGGGGGAAAGAATGTCAGCCTCTGGGTAAAGGAGAGCTCCTCGGTCAGATGTGCATTCAGCCTCGGAGGATGTTGCAGTGGATGTCAGCGGAGCTGTGCCTCAAATTTGGACGCAATGCCAGAAGAGGCTCAATGACTTCCTCAGGTCGGGCAGGGTGAGTGAATCCTCAGAATGTGCATCCTCATGCTAGTAAGCCACTGGTTGGCATAGCAAAGGATTGAGACCCGTGATGTTGTTTTGAGGTCCAAAGTACATGATGCGGCAAAGGCATTGGTCTTAGCGTTGATATCTCTTCTGTGCACTTTTCGTTTTGGTCCAGTGCGGAGCGTTGGGGGGAGGGGGGGGGGGGCGGCGGTGGAGATCAGGGCTTCCAGACAAAATGCACCCCAATCTGCGAGAAGCTCACCAGCAGGAAATCCCTCTACGTGCCGCCTCAGCGGGGAGAAACCCCCAGAGCCCAGAAAAATGGCAAAGTGGTGTTGGTTGGAGGATGGTTCTCTGTGCTGCAGCCTCAGAAGAACACCCCCTAAACATGCCATTCAGCAAACGTTAACTTCAGTCTGCTGAATCGCTCCCGAGACCTGTGGTGACTCAGGGCAGTAGAGGGACAGATACTGTTGAGGAAGCAGGGAGGCTGCAGAAGGACCTGGACAGGCTCGGAGAGTGGGCAAAGAAGGTGCAAATGGAATACAATGTGGAAAAGTGTGAGGTAATGCACTTAGGGAAGGATATCTGTCGTCCTTACCTGGTCTGGCCTACATGTGACTCCAGACCCACAACAATATGGTTGACTCTTAAATTCCCTTGGGGGTGGGCAACAAATGCTGGCCCAGCCATCGATGCCCACATCTCATGAACTGATACAGGCATAGACTATTTTCTAAATGAGAAAAGGCTTTGTAAATCAGAAGCGCAAAGGGACTTTGGAGTCCTAGATCAGGATTCTCTTAAGGTTAACATGCAGGTTCAGTTTGCAGTTGGGAAGGCAAATGCAATGCTAGCATTCATGTTGAGAGGGTTAGAATAAAAGAGCAGGGACGTACTGTTGAGGCTGTATAAGGCTCTGGTTAGACCCCATTTGGAATATTGTGAGCAGTTCTGGGCCCCATATCTGAGGACAGATGTGCTGGACTTGGAGAGGATCCAGGGAGGTTTACAAAAATGATCCCCGGTATGAAGGACCTGTCACATGAGAAGTGGTTGAGGACTCTGGGTCTGTTCTTAATGGAGTTTAGAAGGATGAGTTGAGACCTCACTGAAGCTTACAGAATACTGAAGCCTAGATAGAGTGAATGTGGAGAGAGTGTTTCCACTAGTAGAAAAACCTAGAAGCCTCAGACTGAAGGGACAACTCTTTAAACCAGAGATGAGGAGGAATTTCTTCAACTAGAGATTGGTGAATCTGTGGAACTCTTTGCCACAGAAGGCTGTGGAGTCCAAGTCACTGAGTGTCTTTAAAGCAGAGGTAGAATCAAGGGTTATGGGGACAAGGGGGTTGAGAAACATATCAGACATGATTAAATGGTGGAGCAGATTCGATGGGCCGAATGGCCTAACTCTGCTCCTATGTCTTATGGTCGAATGTTCGGGAAACTTCCGATATAACGGAACAAAGCATTATTGGTAACAAGTAAAGATAAACTATACACAGGCACTGTCACTAAACAGGTCTTCTCTCTCTGACTCCAGGGTCCACTCTCCCTGGGCTCTGTGCTTTTTCCCCATTAGTCGGGGTCATAGATCACAGAATTTACAGTGCAGAAGGAGGCCATTCGGTCCATCGAGTCTGCACAGGCCCATGGAAAGATCATCCTATCTAAGTCCACATCTCCACCCTATCCCCATAACCCAGTAACACCATCTAACCTTTTTGGACACGAAGAGCAATTTAGCAAACCACCTAACCTGCACATCTTTGGACTGTGGGAGGAAACCAGAGCACCCGGACAGGGAGAAAGTGCAGACTCTAGACAGACAGTGACCCAAGCTGGGACCCTGGAGCTGTGAAGCAACTGTGTTAACCACTGTGCTACCGTGCTGTCGTGGTTTGTGCGCTCCCGCGTGATAGGCCCCAAATCGATCACATGGGCTGTGAGGGTTCACCCCATAAAAGGGCTGCGCTGCCACATGATTAGTCTTTAGTCACTCTGCTTTACAAAAGGAAATTGTCACAAGGTAATGTCATCTCCTGTCGGCCTATCTGCAGGCAACCTATATCATACAAACTGTTCTTCCTTAAGCAGGCAGGAAATTTACTACTGCACTTATCCTTCATATCACTGCATCTTTCTGAGTGGAGAAGTGACAGATGCACCAAGTAAAGATGCAGAGGATCATTGATAGCACTCAAATGGTCAACCGACCAATAGATTCATGCTCCTTCTCAACATTCCCTCTTTCTCACCTGTGGATTCGACTTCAACTCGTGCATCTTATTCATGTTCACTAATTGAATCCATGGGGATTTGTATGGTTGTGTTGATGCCTGGAGCGTTAAGTAAGAGAGATGCAGCATGGTTTGTGGTTCCACTTTCCACAGGCAGAGCTCAAAGATGATGCTTGTGGACTACATTGACAAAGGAGAAGTAAATGGCGAATTCTGCTGCAGCTTCAGGCGGCTTGTGTGCACAAGAATGTGTGTGATGTTCTGTTATTGTAGGAATGTGTGGGAGAGAGCGAGAAGGACTGGAAGCAGCAAGGCTGTCAGCTGAGTTGGCAAAACTCTGATAGGTCTTGATGCACAATCAATTACTCTCGAGACAAGGTGAGTCATAACTAATCGGCTTTAATCAGCTAGAACTGTACCCAGCAGCTTTGTTACAGAAAGTGAAGGTTGCTGGGACGGCATTGGTTCTTATACCCCACCTCTCAGGGTGGAGCTATGTACATTAGCCAATGGTAGACTCCTAGGTCTAGCCAATGGTCATCCACCTCTCAGGTACTGCAATACCTGGTATTACCACATTCACCCCCTGTTACAAAAAGAACCCAGCGGGGTGATAGCCAGCGTTACTGTCGCCTTTTGCATGGTAGGACCAGGTATGGAGGTACCGTGATGTCGAGGGTAACAGAAGAAGTGTTTATGGTGCAGCAATCAGACGATCGGGTGGCCTGGTCGTCCTTCTGGAGCGTCTGGGCTTCGGCAATGATCCTGGTGGGGGCCCCGGCGGTTGTGGCTCTGGGAACATGGTGTCTTCCTCCAGGCAGCTTCGTCACCCCTAGGCGGCGCTGTTGGGGCGAAAAGTGGGCAGGGGTGCCTGTAGGGGGCGTCGGTGCCTGTTCGGCGCTGGGTAGGGGCGGCGGCAGTACTGACCCTCCAGTCAGGTGCTGCGAGGAGGGTGGGGGTGGGGGCAATGGTGCGGGTGCGCGTGGGGCTCTGGATGGCGCCAGGTCCCGAAGGGAGACCGTGTCTTTGCGGCCGTCGGGGAACGCTACGTAGGCGTACTGGGGGTTGACATGCAGCAGGTGGACCTTCTCGACCAACGGGTTTGACTTGTGCGCCTTCACATGTTTCCGCAGCAGGACGGGTCCGGGTGTCGCTAGCCAGGTTGGGAGCGAGGTCCTGGAGGAGGACTTCCTGGGGAAAGCAAGGAGGCGTTCGTGAGGTGTCTGGTTTGTGGTAGAACAGAGCAGCGACCGGATGGAGTGAAGGGCCACTCGGAGGACTTCTTGCTAGTGGGAGACTGGGATATTCCTGGACCGAAGGGTCAGCAGGACGGTCTCCAGACCGTTCCGTTCTGCCTTTCCACCTGCCCATTTCCCCGGGGGTTGTAACTGGTCGTCCTGCTGGAGGCGATGCCTTTGCTGAGCAGGAATTGACGCAGTTCATCGCTCATAAAGGAGGACCCCCTATCACTGTGAATGTATGCGGGGAAACCGAACAGTGTAAAAATACTCTGGAGGGCCTTGATGATGGTGGTCGTGGTCATGTCCAGGCAGGGGATGGCGAATGAGAAGCGGGAGTATTCGTCAATCACATTCAGGAAGTACGTGTTGCGGTCGGTGGAGGGGAGGGGGCCTTTGAAATCCATGCTGAGGCATTCAAAGGGACGGGAAGCCTTTATCAGATGCGCGCTCTCCAGCCGGTAGAAGTGCGGTTTGCACTCCGCGCAGATTCGGCAGTCCCTGGTGACTGTCCTGACCTCCTCGATGGAGAAGGGCAGGTTGCGGGTCTTAATGAAATGAAAGAAACAAGTGACCCCAGGGAGGCAGAGGTCCTCGTGGAGGGCTCGGATGCGGTCCACTTGTGCGGTGGCACATGCGGTCCACTTGTGCGGTGGCACAAGTGCCGCGGGACAGGGCATCAGGAGGCTCGTTCAGCTTCCCGGGATGGTGCAAGATCTCGTAATTGTAGGTGGAGAGTTCTATCCTCCACCGCAAGATCTTGTCATTCTTAATCTTGCCCCGCTGCACATTATCGAATATGAAGGCCACCGACCGTTGGTCCGTGAGGAGAGTGAATCTCCTGCCGGCCAGGTAATGCCTCCAGTGTCGCACAGCTTCTACTATGGCCTGGGCCTCCTTTTCGACCAAGGAGTGGCGAATTTCGGAAGCATGGAGAGTGCGGGAGAAGAAAGCCATGGGTCTGCCCGCTTGGTTGGGGGTGGCCGCCAGAGCTACGTCGGACGCGTCGCTCTCGACCTGGAAGGGGAGAGACTTGTCGATGGCGCGCATCGTGGCTTTTGCGATGTCCGCTTTGATGCGGCAGAAGGCCTGGCGGGCCTCCATCGACAGGGGAAGGTTGTGGACTGGATCAGGGGTCGAGCCTTGTCTGCGTAATGAGGGACCCATTGTGCATAATAGCTAAAGAAGCCGAGGCAGCGCTTTAGGGCCTTGGGGCAGTGAGGGAGGGGGAACTCCATGAGGGGGCGCATGCGTTCAGGGTCGGGGCCTATGACTCCATTTCGCACTACGTAGCCTAGGATGGCTAGACGGTCGGTGCTAAACACGTATTTATCCTTATTGTAGGTCAGATGAAGGATATTCGCGGTCTGGAGACATTTTCGGAGGTTGGTGTCGTGGTCCTGCTGGTCATGGCCGCAGATGGTGACGTTATCAAGATACGGGAACGTTGCGCGTAAGCCGTACCGGTCAACCATTCGGTCCATCTCACGTTGGAAGACAGAGACCCCGTTCGTGACACCGAAGGGAACCCTTAAAAAGTGATAGAGCCGCCCATCTGCTTCGAAGGCAGTGTACTGGCGGTCCCCATGATGGAGGGGCAGCTGGTGGTAGGCCGACTTGAGATCCACCGTGGAGAAAACCTTGTACTGCGCAATCCTGTTTACCAGGTCGGCTGTACGGGGGAGAGGGTCCGCGTCCAGTTGCATAAACCTGTTGATGGTCTGGCTATAGTCGATGACCATCCTATGTTTCTCCCCGGTCATTACCACCACTACTTGAGTCCTCCAGGGACTGTTGCTTGCTTCGATGACCCCTTCCTTCAGCAGCCTTTGGACCTCGGACCTGATGAAAGTCCGGTCCTGGGCACTGCACAGTCTGCTCCTGGTGGCGATGGGCTTGCAATCCGGGGTGAGGTTCGCAAACAGGGAAGGCGGGTCAATCTTAAGGGTCGCGAGGCCGCAGACAGTAAGGGGGGGTATAGGGCCGCCAAATTTAAAGGTCAGGCTCTGTAGGTGGCACTGGAAATCCAGCCCAAGAAGGGTGGCTGCACAGAGGTGCGGCAGAACGTACAGGCGGAAATTGCGGAATTCCCTGTCTTGGACAGTGAGGTTCGCTAGGCAGAACCCCTTTATCTCCACTGCGTGTTTGACGGGATGGGTGACAAGAGAACAGCGCCTTACCGTGTCGGGGTGGACAAAGCTTTCCGTGCTCCCGGAGTCGATCAGGCACGACGTCACGTGGCTATTGATGGCGATCGTTGTAGTGGCTTTTGCTAGCGTCCGGGGCCGACTCTGGTCCAGGGTAACAGAGGCCAGCTGCAGCAAGGGGGAGTTCTGGTCAGGCAGCGTGGAGTCAGCTGTGCTGGGGGCTTGAGGCCCCATCCAAGATGGCGTCTGCCATGGGTCGCACATGGAGTCCGAGGATGCCGAAGATGGCGGCGGCGAGGGACAAAATGGCGGTGCCCACCCATCCAGCGTGGTGGCCGGGGGGAAAAATGGCCACGGCCGTGGGTCGCACGTTGCCTGGGGATAGAAGGGCGGCGGTGGGCCTTGGACGGCCGGGACCTGAAAAAAAGGCTGCCGATAGTCGCTGGAGACCGCTGCCACGGCGCGGACCTGGCAGACCACGACATAGTGGCCTTTCTTGCCGCACCCTTTGCAGGTGGCGGTGCGGGCCGGGCAGCGCGCGGGGATGATTCGCCTGGCCGCAGAAGGAGCAGCGTTGGCCGGCGGTGAAAATGGGCCATCTTGCCGCGCAGTCCTGCGGGGTTAGCGGGAAAGTCTGGGGGGCTGCCGCGACGGGATGCCACGCAACCCAGGGGGGCGCCGTGCGTTCGGGAGCAAAAGCCAGTGTGTTTTTGTACGCAACGTCCATGGACCCTGCCAGGGCCCGTGCCTCAGTGAGGCCCAGTGTGTCCATTTCAAGGAGTCTTCTGCGGATGTCGGGGGAAGTCATTCCTGCCACGAAAGCATCCCGAATTAAAAGTTCCGTGTGCTCGTTCCCCGTAACTGCTGGGCAGGCACAGTTTCGGCCCAGCACTAGTAGTGCCCGATAGAAATCTTCCAGTTTTTCTTCTGGGCTCTGCCTTCTAGTTGCCAGCAGGTGACGGGCGTAGACCTGGTTCAGCGGACGGATGTAATGTCCTTCTAGCAGCTCGATAGCTGCAGTATAGTTCGCCGCTTCTTCGATCAGAGGGTAGATCGCAGGGCTGA
This sequence comes from Scyliorhinus torazame, assembly GCF_047496885.1. Classification (NCBI taxonomy): domain Eukaryota; kingdom Metazoa; phylum Chordata; class Chondrichthyes; order Carcharhiniformes; family Scyliorhinidae; genus Scyliorhinus; species Scyliorhinus torazame. The sequence goes on along the minus strand of NC_092715.1, from coordinate 189,152,970 downwards.
CCCCCGAGCATAGAAGGTGCATTTCCTGCCTTTCTGTGGGGGTGTCGGCGGCCGTGTCGAGGTAGCCCTTAAAACACGCCAGCCAATGCTTGAAAATAGCAGCGGAGTTGTCTGCGTGGGGGCTGAGCTGAAGGCACTCCGGCTTGATGCGGAGATCCATCCTTTCAGAAGTAATAGCTGATTAAATTGATGCACAATCAATTACTCTCGAGAAAAGGTGAGTCATAACTAATCGGCTTTAATCAACTAGAACTGTACCCAACAGCTTCGATACAGAAAGTGAAGGCTGCTGGGACGGCATTGGTTCTTATACCCCGCCTCTCAGGCGGAGCTATGTACGTTAGCCAATGGTAGACTCCTAGGTCTAGCCAATGGTCATCCACCTCTCAGGTACTGCAATACCTGGTATTACCACAGGTCCGAGGGTGTAGGAGGCCATTCCCTGGTCTCTATGTACTTTCCTAGGTCAGGGTGTCCAAGCTGTCTCATTCCATGTGGATCCATAGCTTGCTGCGGTTTAAAATGTTAAATATGTCAGGGGCGATTCTCCAAGCGCCGCGCCGGGCTGGAGAATAGGCGTAACCGCGCCACGACGCCCCAACGCCGGCGCACTATTCTCCGAGGTGTGGAGAATCAGCGCCATTTGCGCCGGCTCGTTTGGCGTGCCGCCGGCTGCGGGCCGCTGGAATCGGTGGGGCTGCCGATTCTCCGGCCCAGATGGGCCAAGCAGCCGCGCCAATATGACAGAGTCCCGCCGGCGCTGTTCACCCCTGGTCGCTGCCGGCGGGAACTCTGCGCGGATGGTCGGGGGGCAGCCTGTGGGGGGGGGGGGGGCTGCTCCTTAACCGGGGGGCCTCCAATGGGGTCTGGCCCACGATCGGGACCCACCGATCAGCGGGCCGGCCTCTCCCTCCACGGGCCTACTTTCTGGCGCGCCCGGCCCCTGCACACTGACGCCATCTTGAGTCGCGGCCGGCACGCTAAAGAAGTCCCCACGCATGTGCATGTGCGGGATGGCGCGGCGCCTGTTTGGCGCCGCGAAAGGAGGCTGGAGTGGCGTGAACTGCTCCAGCGCCGTCTGGCCCCCTGTGGCGTTCACAATGGCGCGAACATTTGAGCTCCATATCGGAGAATCGCCCCCGTAAAGTCTACATCATCAGTAATGAGACATAGTTCTATGTAGATCCTTCTGCTGTGCTTGTGTTGTAAATAGTTAGCCTAATGTTTAATTCAAGGTAGAGTTCACCAACAGCATTGCCTCCAACCTATCTGCAAGTCCAGGCACACAAAGTCCACATATAAGATCCACAGCAACTTGTGATTTGTGAATTTTTTCAATGTGTGATCTCAAAATAAGCCTGTTATGGGACACATGTAATTGCATTCAAACAAGGTGCGTGCCACATTGTCCAATTTTAATCCTGACATGTTCTGTTTTCATCAGGCATGCTGGGTTGAAATGAGGCCCACTGTGATTTATTTTTCTGCTCACAACAAAATGACTGAACAGGAATAGCAAACATCCTGGGCAGGATTATTCATTTCAGAGACTAAGTGCAGACACTGGGACAGAATCGGTGGTGTTCTATATCCATGGAAGCGGGGCCGATCTGGGAGCAATTCAGGATCCGTTAATGGGCTAGCCATGTGGAACTAGAGCAATTCCGATGAAAAACGGTGCCTGATTCACCAGGGTTCGGGATTAGCACTCTTGAGGCTGACAAGCAGCAGCCACATATAAGCACTCCACTCCCCACAGGCACACATGCCAGCCAACAAGATAGCAACATGAAGATCGGCACCCTGTTTTACAGATGCGGAGTTCGAGACCCTGCTGGATGCCAGAGAGGAGAGACAGGGCACCCTGTTCGCCAGGGTGGAAAGGAGGCGGCCACCCACTAGCGTACATCAGGCCTGGGTGCAGGTGGCAGAGGCCTTGAGCCCCACCGCCAGGGCGGCCAGCAGTGCCGGTAAAAGCTACACAACCAACTCAGGGCGGCCACGGTGAGTAGCCAACACCATGCCCCTGGCACCAACGCTTGTCCCACGTATACGTGACCCCCCACCCAGAGGGCAACCTAACCCCCCACGCCAACAGTCTGCTTGCACCCCACCGTGCACCACTTACCAGCACCCATATGATTTGTCATGGTCGGGTGCCCTGTTCGCAAAGGCCACCAACTACCCACCCCACTGTGCTGCCTGCGTCCGACTGTCTAACACTGCATTTTCTGCCTCCCCGAACCCCAGGAGAAGGCAGTGCACAACCGCAGGGAGAGAGAGAAGATTGAGGGGGCCCGCCAGTCCTGCGGCCCCTCACTGTCACAGAGTGGCGGGCAGTGAACCTGGTCGGTGGGCCCAGAGAGAGGGCAGTCGCCGAGGTGGAGGTCGCATCGGGGAACCAAGTGAGCCCCTGCTTAGTTGGGGTGTCCCTATGGCACACCCCCACACCACCCCTCCGCCACCCCACCCGTGATCCAAACATGTGTCATGTATTGTGACTTGCAGGATCACCTGGAGACGAGGTGGACCCTTCTGGTGCCCCCCGCCCAAAACCCGGCCACAACCACAGGACATGTCGAGCTATAAGGCAGCATCGGGCAGCGACGTGAGCCCCAATTGCCAGCCCGAGACACCCCTGAGCACCAGTCCGGGGACAACAGCCTTTCTGTCACAGCTGTCTCCAACATCCTCGACCATCCCAGAGACGCTCACCTTGGTTGGGCATGTTAGCGAAGAGGCTCCTAGGCACTATCTGGTGCGCACCACACAGGTGCAGCAGTACACCAGGTGGAGGTAGGAACTCCTGAGGAGACGAACGGTCAGAGGGCAGTGCAATCCCAGGGACTAATTGCCGTCCAGATGGTTTTGGATTTCTGGAAAGGGCGGTCCCATCGATATTAGAAATGCAGACATTTCTGCTCCTCCTGAGGGGTTGTCAGCAACCATCCAGTGCCTGCCGCTGCAGTTGGAGGAGTCCAACCACCTGCAGGGGCATGAAGTGGTGCTGACATGGGTGCCCACACAGGCTAACACCGCACAGGTGACATCTGCGGTGGAGGCCTTGGGTGCTAAGGTATCGGCCATGGGTCAGGATGTCCAAGGCCTGGGGCACTCTGTGCAGGGGGTGGCTGAGGCACATGACAGGGCTGGCTTGTTACAGGACGCAATGTACCAGAGTCTCCTGGACATTGCAGCAGTGCTCCAGAGCTTGGCCCTGACACAACGGGTCATGGCTGACTGCGTCAAAGGCATTGCCCAGACACTAACTGACCTCAGCCAGTCACAGAGGAATGTGGCAGTGTCCCAGAAGGAGGTAGTCCAGTCCGCATGCTCCATGGCCATGAGCATTGAGATTGTCAGTGCCAGGTTGCAGGGAAGTTCCTGGAGCTCTCTCCAGCTGCATCCCCATCCCAAGGAGATGCCCAGGGTCCATCGGGCATCCTGAGGGAAGCAGAGGTGATGGGACCCATGCTGGTGACCCCTGGCTGGAACACCACAGCACCTCAGACTCCCCCCCTCCCCCGGTGCCTCCAATGGGCAGCGGGCAGAACCTGAAAGACTGCTGGGCTCATCCAGAGGATGACTGCCAAAGGGGACCCAGGTCACAGGTCGGGAATCGCAGCAAGTGGCCTCCACCCCTAATGTACTGCCTGAGGATCCATCTAGACTTGGCATTCGGGCCCTTAAGGCCAGAAAGTTAGACCAGTTAGGTTGGCATGGGTGCAGCACAGAGGATAATGTTAGTGGCTGGGGCCCAAACCTGTAGAAACGTGTTCACCTGTTCACAATAAACACCTGTTGGCAAAACTTCCAGACGGCCTTGATGCCCTGTCAGAAGGGTGTGAGGGATGGGGTCGGCTGGTTGCAGAGGGCACTGGGGGGGTGATGAGGTGAGGGCGGTGCTGGGCGGCCATTGTAGGTGGGCATGGGCTAGGGCCCCCAGGTCAGCCATCGCTCACCATCCCAGTACACAGCCCCCACCTCCGCCACCCCAAGGGTTCGGTAGAGCCATGTGATGGAATGACCTGCTCGCACGCAAAGATCACCCAGGTGGATGGTGGAAACTGCTACCGTGGGCAGGAGTCAGACATTTGCACACGGCGCGGAGCATCAGAGCTCATCGCAGAACGGGTCGTTGTCATCCTCTAACCCATGGACAAGATCCGCTGTTACTGCCAACTCAGGGCCCGCACCCCATAGTGAGACAGGTAGGAATCACGGAGGGGGTTGCAAGTGCAGGGGGCTGGGTTAGAGCAGTGAGGGTGGACATCGGAAGGGGTGATCAGCTGGAGTAGTGGGGGTTGTGGAAGTGGGACGCGATGTTCATGCCGCCATCGGCCATGGCCCCCCTAGTCGGCAAACCTGGAGGCGATTAGGATATCCCGAGAGTGCCGGCCCTGGCACACATATTGTGTGGCCCCCTGTGCCTACCCGAGCCCCATTCCTTGCCCATCCTGTCCCTCTCCCGCACCTTCCTGGTTGGATGAGGCTTGGCATTGCTCCCCCTCCTCCAGCATGTCACCCCTTGCTGCGCAATGTTGTGGAGGTCGCAGCAAGCCACCATGATGTGGGAGACACTCCTTGCATTATCCTGAAGGACCCTTCCAGAGCGGTTCAGGCACCTGAACTGCATCTTCAAGATACCGATGTACCGCTCGATCATGGCCTCATGGCCCTGGTAGCAGCATGGGCATCATTGTCACGGGTCTCCTCATTGGTCTGTGGCCTCTAGATAGGTGTCATCAGCCATGACAGCAGTGGAGAACCCCTGTGCCCAGGAGCCAACCTCTAACCCGGGGGAGCACCTCGACGGTGTTGGGAGCCATCAAATGTGCCAGGATGAAGGCATTGTTCACATTGCATGAGTATGGGGCGCAGGCATGCAAGATGTGCATCTCGTGGTCACATGTTCATGGAGTGGTACCACTTTCACATTGTGAAGCCCATCCCTCTTATGCTGGTGCTCATAGGGGGACATATATACATATATCCCGTCGACCACTCCCTGAACCTGTGGCATCCTGGCGATGCCTGCGAGCCCCGCTGCCCTGGCATCCTGGAGGGCTCGGTTCACATTGAAGCTGATATATTGTGCCAACCGAGCCCATTACTGCGTAGATGCATCTGTGCACTGAGGTCTGCAAGATCCCTGACAGGTCCCCATTCGGCGTCCGGAAGTTCCCTGTGGCAAAAAGGTTCAGGGCGGCCATCACCTTGATGGCCATCGGGGCCGGGTGTCGTCCTCCATAGCACTGCTTTCCCATGTGTGCCATGATCCGGCAGATATGCTGTACGGTCCCCCTGCTCAGCTGGTGTCTTCGACGGCATGCCCGGTCCAGCATGTCCACGATGACAGACCCTGCCAGTACACGCGAGGCCTGGTGCAGCGCTGCCTTCCCACTTCCACCTCTGCCTGATTTTTGCTGCCATCTCTCTAACCTCTCAGGCTGCCTCCTGTTCCTCTGGGGCAGGCTCTACTACTGCAGGGCCTTCCCCAAGCAGCTCCTGCACGTACAGCCTCAGTGCATCCCCTCGGGCTACAGCAGCAATGCAGATGGAAACCATTCCTGGTTGGATTCCGAAATCCATTGTCTGCAGGGGGTGAAAGGCAACCAGGTCCAACAGGTTACATGGTGGCCCCGGTTGGCACTGCAAACCCTGCCCCTTCATGCCCCCCTCCCTCCATCCTCCTCCCCTTTCCCCACACCCAACTCTGGCCATTTCCCTGGCACTCTCTGCACCGACCCCTGGCCTTTGTACAATTCCGGCATCAGCCGACGGGGCATCCCACACCCTCAAAGAGATGTAAGTTGCACTAAATGCTTTCTAATCACTCAAGCATGTGATTTCACTGCACTTGCCTCTCTTTGATGTGGTCAATGTTTACAAGCATTGGGGTTTCACCACTTATGCCACTGGAACGTGTAGGGAGATAAATGGAACACATCTGCAGATGGTTTTTTTGAGCTGTCAATCACAAACCACTCTTCGAAAGACATGAATGGATTGCAGACAGTGAATCTGTGGTAACCAGACACAGGCGCACCTTTTCACTTTTGAAGAATCTACACATGGAGCTGCAAGGTAAGTATTCCAGCTATAATGCTTCCCACAGCCCTTTTCTGGACTGCTCTCTAGCTTATTGTCTCGGGAGGAGCCAGTTGCGTGAGGAGTAGATCTGTTTGTGTGTGGGGGGGGGTCCTGTGAGATCTGTGGAGAGAGTTCCTTTAAACAGGGTATCCCTGTGGTGGTTCCCTATTACAGGGGTATCTGGGGGGTAGATGAGTTGGGCAATGTAGCGGCTAGGGGCTGCTGTGAGTGCAGGGAGGGGTAATGGGTTTAGGGTTGATTTGGAGTGCCCGGGGGAAGGATGGCCTTGGATGGTCTTTACCATCATGACCCTGGCATGGTGGACCTCATGATGGACCAAAGGACAACAGTTGCCCCTTTGGCCCACCGCGAGGTTCACCACCTCAGGTTGACAATTGTCGAGACCACAAGTGAACCTCGCCCGCGTGATTCACGGCCGCGGGGACTGGAGAGTCTCGGGAGGGTGGAGCAGAGGGTGCCGGGCCCACTAAAAAGATATAAATGGGTCATTGCAACCCATTTGCATTTATTTCCATGCTCCCGCTGGCATATGGAGTGGACCTCGTTCACGCTGCCAGCGATGGGTCGGAGCATGGTGTTCGGGTCGCATTGAGAGCCAATCCCAAATTTGTCCCAACGTCCAATTCTCCATCTCATCGGGGAATGCATTCTGGACATCCCCGGGATGGAGAATCCCACCCTCATTGTTTCACTGAGCAAGTTAAGCAACTAATAACTTGCGGCTTTTGCCTTTTTAGTTATCTACATTTTACCTGTTTTTTTTATTGCTGGCATTCTAAACATAAAACCTCACTGTTTGACAGTCTAATTATTATATTTTTGATTCGATCTCATAAAACAATATAGCTTGGAAATGTTTGTATACATAGATGAATGCTTAACATGTTTGTATCAACTCCCTATGTTGGCAAATATACTGCTGACACTGTAAACATTCAGCCTCAAGCAAAGTCCATCTTCCTCTCCAAACTACAGCTATCACTCCAAACTGTCACCTCTAATAATTGCCCCTTCTCCTTTCTCTCTAACTGCATTAAGAATGTGTTAGTATCTCCCAGCTCCATGCCTCTTTAAACCCATATAGCACAAGTTAAACACTGCAAATAGCACCAAAAATGCCTTACCAATAGTTATAACTGACATCTTCTGGGACTGTAGCCTAATGTGTTATCCCTCCATGTCTTCTTTGATATATCCAGAACGTTTGCTCTGTATGATCACTCCATTATCTCTCTTCTCCATGAGACTGAGCTCATGTGGTGCTATCACAGGTAATTGGACCCATCGAGCATATTTTGAGCAATGTCTTCTTTCTCTGCTCCTCGATAGTCACCGCTGGAGTCTGATGAATCATTACCTACACTCTCCTCGTCCTTGTCTGTAGATTTCCCTCATTGACATTATTTACAGGCAAAAGGTCAGTTAGCATATGTTTGCTGATAAACCCTAGCTCTGCCTGACCAACATTTCCCTCAATTGCACAGTGTGGTGATATGCCTGTGCACAGTTCTGTAGATAGTTAGCAATGCCACCTCCAACCAGCTGGTGGCATAGACATACATCACGTGACTTGAAATACCGGCCAGTTGGTAGGAGGATGCACGAGAGGATAGTCACACTTCGGGTAGTTCCAGGAGAATTCACAGAATTCATTTATTAGCCTTTATCTGTACAGTATTCTGTTTCCACATGTTTGATAATAAATCATCGTTCTAGTTAAAGAACTAGACGTTCTCTGTACATAATTACAATGGTCATAACACATAACACAACACGGTACCAGGGATACAGAACGTTTTAAAATCATGACAGAGAAGAGGCGAAATAGGCTGAAGAACGAAAAGAGAGCATTCTTCTACCGACCTGGTGAATGGCCATCTGCAACACAGCGCAACAAATGATGGTGAAGCTAAAGGTGGAATGTTTAAAGGCAGCCCACCAGCTTCAAGTCTCAGGTAACAGGTTGAAAATTGGTGTGTTTTCAAGCAACAATTTAGACTCTATTGTCATGTGAGAGTACTTTTAAGACATGGATGTTTAAGCAATGTACCTTTAAAAAAACAGTGATGTCAGAGAGTGAGTGGGGCTGAGGTCAGGTCAGCCATTTTGCAGTTTAGTTTTGCAGGTTTCTAGTTTCAGTTTTGAAAAGCGCTGGGTGTGTGTCTGTGTTTTGCAGTGAACTGGATTTCTGCCATGAAAGACTATCTCGGGATCATTTGGGTGATTTAAACTTATAATAGTGAAGCCTTTAACCTGATGTGATTTTGTTTAAAGGTGTTAAGTCTCTTGGAAGTTTGAAGGAACATTTTAAGGAGTTATTTACTGTTGCAATATTTTCTGAGTTATCTTTGAAGTAAGGGGTGTTAAGAGATCCAATGTTTATTTACGATGTTAAGTTGAGTTCATGGAATAAACAGTGTTTTGTGTTTAAAAACCCACGTGTCCATAATTGTAATCCCACCCCTAGGTAAAAAGCCATGTGCTAGGAAAAGTAACAAATCCATTAAAGGGAGAGGTTGGTTGAACTCCATGATACATTTTCGGGTTCTGAAAACGCCTCGCCCATAACACTATGTTTCAACCCCTGGCCTGCAGGCACAGCCTGATGAGAGGCAGATTGCGTTGCTTCTCACGGTAACGGGTCCTCAAGCAATAGAAATATACAGTACCTTTGCTTTTGACAGCGAAGAGGAAAACAAGAGCTAGAATGAGGTGATAAAGTAGTTTGATCGGCATTGCTGTCCGAAAACCCCCCCACATTTAAACGTTACATATTTTGTGCGTGTACTCAAAAAACAAGTGAATCTTTTGATAGCTTTGTAACCAATTTGAGGCTGAAGGCCCAGACCTGCAATTTCAGTAATTTAAAGTCATCAATGATCCGCAACCAAATAGTGTTTGGGGTATCGAATTATAAAGTCTGTGAGAGATTGTTATGGGAAGAAAACCTGAAATTAGACAATGCTATCAAGGTCTGCCATGCAAATGAGTTGGCTGCATGGCAGATCAGTACACTAACCTTGAATCATTTTGGTGCCAATGTGGAAAAAGACCCCAGGCCCATCAACACTGTGACGCAGTTGAATAAAAAAAGGTGGTCTCAGTGCAGGCGGCCATTTTAAGAGGCCGACCGGGTCCGCCATTTTATGCCAGAGATGTGGCCATCGTCATGGGCCACCCCAATGTCCAGCAAAAGTATGTTCCAAGTGTAGCCGTACAAATCATTTTGCGAAGCAATATTTTCCGCTTCCTACAGTGGACCAAACATGCAATTGATGAGATGCCCCTTGAAGAATTATTTTTTGTTGATCTGATTTCAACCAACGACATGATGAGTCCGAATATGAAAACTGAAGAAGTCTTACTGACCAGTTGTGACAATAGTGATGATAAAGCTACCATCGACAACACATGGTCAATTCTAGTGATGCTGAACGACACATTGATAAAATGCAAGCTCGACACGGGAGCGAGGGCAACAACCTCAGTTTGTCTGATTTACACGGGCTGCGGGTTACACCGAAAGTTGTCAATTAACCAAGACTATTGACAGACTACAGTGGGAATGAGATTGTCACGCTGGGTTTGTATGAACTCAAAACATGGGTGCACAACAGACATCACAGACCTTAACGTGAGCAACAGAAGCAATTTATTGTTGCAGAGCTCAGGGAGAAAGTCCTACACCCCTCAGTCTTGTCGGTACACTTTCTCCCTGAGCTGTGGCTTAAACTGGGTTATATACACTTTCAAAAGCAGAATTAGTTTGCATTCTCATTTACATACAGCCAATCAATTCTCTTAGTATCGCAGTTCATTCCATATACAGTTATCTATTCTTTACACAGTATGTTACATTCGCCCAATCAATATGTTACATAAGGGGCAGCACGGTAGCATTGTGGATAGCACAATTGCTTCACAGCTCCAGGGTCCCAGGTTCGATTCCGGCTTGGGTCACTGTCTGTGCGGAGTCTGCACATCCTCCCCGTGTGTGCGTGGGTTTCCTCCGGGTGCTCCGGTTTCCTCCCACAGTCCAGAGATGTGCCGGTTAGGTGGATTGGCCATGATAAATTGCCCTTAGTGTCCAAAATTGCCCTTAGTGTTGGGTGAGGTTACTGGGTTATGGGGATAGGGTGGAGGTGTTGACCTTGGGTAGGGTGCTCTTTCCAAGAGCCGGTGCAGACTCGATGGGCCGAATGGCCTCCTTCTGCACTGTAAATTCTAAAAATTCTATGATAAGTCATAAGGTTATGAGTCGCCAGTCATAATGTCATGAGTTGCCAGTCTGAGATTTGGATTTAGAGGCCACCTTTCCTCTCGCAGCTGTCTTGACAGCTCAGAATTACAGCTTAGAATAACAGCTCCTGCAGTCTGTAGAGCACTGGTCCTCACTTGACCTGACCCATGTCTTTGGAGGATACATCTGTTAGAGTCACTCTTAGTCCAAAGTTCACTGTTTCAGCAGAACATTTACACCAACAGTACCGTCCTCCACTGTGGACATGAAACGCGAGTCCATCATAGGAGTGGATGTGTGTGAGGCCCTGAACCTAGTTGAGCGGCTGTACGTTCCAAACAGCGAGGCAACGGAAGATTACTGCAACTCCCAACGAGTGGCGCAGTTATCCGATGATATACAAGCGATAGTGAAAGTGGGGGAAGATCAACCAGACGCAGAGATGGAGGATCCAAAGGGAACACCAGAGTTCTGGTTAACGGTCTTTAAAATTGAGGATTTGCTCAGTGACATGATAGGGGCTGGTTTAGCGCAGTGGGCTAAACAGCTGGCTTGTAATGCAGAACAAGGCAGCAGCGCGGGTTCAATTCCTGTACCGGCCTCCCCGAACAGGCGCCGGCATGTGCCGACTAGGGGCTTTTCACAGTAACTTAATTGAAGCCTACTTGTGACAATAAGTGATTATTATTATTATTATTACAAGAGCATGATGAACTCACCCTGCAGCTTGTACAAGATGTAGACTTTTCAGATCCGGGACAGCCAATGAGCTTTACTCTGGATTTTAATTTTGAACTAAATGAGTGCTTCAAAAATGAGGTACTCGTAAAACATACCAAATGGAGTCGCGGCCTGATGGGTCAGACGTCTTCATATTTGCAATCACGGGATGCACAGGGTAACTGGATAGCTAACTGGAAGAAAGGAAAAAATGTCACACTGAAAACCATTAAAACAAAGTCGACACATAAGGGTCAGGATACTCATAAAACAAATACGAAAACTGTACTAAATGCCGCCTTCTTCAATTTCTTCACTCCTGAGGTTCTAGAGCATGGAGTGTTAGATGGAAGCTCTGCATCAAGTCTTGCTGCTGACTTGGAAATCAATCATTTCTTACATGAACACATAATTCTACGAGCAGTGTTATATGTCACGGAAGACGATATTGTAGACGACAATGATGAGTATGATGATGCTGACTATGATGATGATCATTACAATGGTTAAAAACAACGACGCTTATAATTATGATGAGGAAAGTGAAGACCCGGATGATGAGCCAGAAGGGGATGACCATGAAACACCATTCCGGTGGTTTGGTGGGAGTGACGAGGTGATCACAAGGGACGCCCAGTCTGCACAGGGCACCGATAAGTGTGAAAGCTCTAGGATGGCGGATGCAAAGGCTGAAAGTGAGATTGCACTAGCAGACACTTCAGAAGAAAGCAATTCATCTGTGAACATATTGATAATGGAAGAATTCATCCCCATTCTGGAGAAACTGGCTCGAGAGGCATACAAATCATCTCAGGCCCACAAAATGGTTCCAGTAGTAGACTCCCCAATACTCGAGGCCACTCCGTCAAAAGATGTGCTATAGGAGCAGATGGCTGTATCTGTATGCAGCTCTCCAACGACAGACGATATATATCATCCTTCCAGACAAGAATGAGCCACTAACGGCTCTTCAGTAAAAGATGCCCCATACATTATCATACTGAGTGACGAAGAGCCATCAATTCGGGCTCAAACACAGGATGAAGGAGCAGCACCCAATGCTGGGGACATGGACCCAGCCCAGACACCAGAGTGCAAGGCTCTGCAGCTTGCCCCTGAAGGTGCTGACTTGCCTCAACCATACAGTCCCTCATAAGTATGCGGACGCTGGACGTCTCAACAGACGATCCACAAGCAACTTCCCTCACAGCACAGTCCAGTGGCAAGACGGGTGCTACCAAAGCACAAAAGAAAGTGGCGCAGTCACAGGATGCACCCCACAAAAAAGAGGAAGAGAAGGAGAATGAAGGATACCGTGGGTCCCACCTGTGGTACTAAACAAGAAGACACCGGCAACGTGGCCGACAGGCCAGAATGTACACGACGACGCAGCAAGAAGCGTCGTGCTAGGAGATTAAAGAAGCTGGTTACACAGACAAAGCCAGCAAAGAAACTGCTCTTCAGAATGCATCGTGTCAGAAGGCTAAACAGGGTGATAAGACAAAAAAGATCTGTAAGAAAAACCAGTATTCAAGAAGCAAAAGCGATGTTGGGAAGCTGATAAGAGCCCAGAAGACCAGAAGATGCTGTCATAGACATACAATAAGCTGTGCGCCAGGGACACGTTCATCAGGCATATCATGTTGTTTGAAGCAGAGTTGCATCTTTATATATATATATAAAATCTGTGTAAAATATGATAATATAGATCATGTTTTGTAAGACACAGTTGTATTTGAATATTAATGTTAACATTTCCAAAGGAAGAGGGATGTGGTGATATGTCCGTGCACAGTTCTGTAGATAGTTAGCAATGCGACCTCCAACCAGCTGGTGGCGTCAGACATACATCACATGCCTTGAGATACCGGCCAGTTGATAATAGGAGTACAAGAGGATAGTCGCACTTAAGGTAGTTCCAGGGGAATTCACAGAATTCATTTAGTAGCCTTTGTCTTTATCGTAATCTGTTGTCATCTTTCCACGTGTTTGTCAATAAATCATCTTTCTAGTTGAAGAACTAGATGTTCTGTGTACATCACTACAATGGCCATAACACAGAAACAACACACAGGTCTCTCAGGAAGCCTGTCTAACATCAAGTTTTAGACAAATCAAAATGACCTTCAACTGAATACCAGGTATTAAGAGTTGGTTTCAATTCTGCGCCGAGGCCTGGGAAAGCCCTGCTGTACCATTCTATCATACAGATGATGAAGTAAATAATTGCCCCAGTTCTACTCAGCTCCTGCCACAAGACTTACAGGTCTATGTTATTTATCTATGTTATGTTTCTGCTTCTGGTAGCATGTTATATTACCATTCTTGGTAATATGTTGTATTCTTTGTCCTTTCTTCCAGAATGATCCGATGTGGTGTTGACAAAGAATATACCAATCAAAAGATTGAAACAAAACTAATTTATTATAATACTATTAATTAAATGAAGTTTGCACACTCTATTGAGCTACAGATAATAATTAAGTAATATTGAATCTGTCTTACAGTCCTCAATAATCTAACTCGTCACTAATCACTATTATCTAACCTCGTGTTAACTCTATCTACTCTAATCTTCTTCTTATGCTTTCATCATGCTTTCCTTCCAGCTTCTCCCAGAATTCCCTCAGGGTCTGACTTAAATACAGACAAGTGGTAGCACCCTCTAGTGTTTGATTTACACAGAGATGTAATTATAAACCCCATCACTAACCTGACTATATACATAATGGTTAGCACAGTTGCTTCACAGCTCCAGGGTCCCAGGTTCGATTCCGGCTTGGGTCACTGTCTGTGCGGAGTCTGCACGTTCTCCCCATGTCTGCATGGGTTTCCTCCGGGTGCTCCGATTTCCTCCCACAGTCCAAAGATGTGCAGGTTAGGTGGATTGGTCATTGCCCTTACTGTCCAAAAAAGATTAGGTGGGGTTACTGGGCTATGATGATAGGGTGGAGGTGAGGGCTTAATTAGGGTGCTCTTTCCAAGGGCCGGTGCAGACTCGATGGGCCGAATGGCCTCCTTCTACACTGTAAATTCTATGATTCTATGATATCATTACAATCTACATATAGGTTTGAACTGTTTTGTGCACTAGAGTTTTATCAGTAACTAACCTGCCAATAGTGCAGTTTTCTGCTGGAGACATTGGATGCAAAATTCAATAAGACCTTAAACCAGGCACAGGGACCACATTGAGCAATTACCCTGTGCATACTGCTTCTGATGTAGGGAGCACACAAACGTTGTGCTGTCTGCTACTTTAAATAATTGTAGTGTGCAGCCAACACTAAGGCCCAAATTTTTGCTCCTGGGTCGGGTGTGCAGAGATGGATCTGTGAACCTGACTTTTAAAAATGCTTGTCTGAAGTTCTGATTTTTGTTCCACGAAGCAGGTTGGATTGGAAGTCAGGCCCACCACCCCGGAATGAGGATCTGCGTGAGTTTCTTCCAAGTTCGGAAGAAAGAGGAGCAGAGAAAGAGGCTCCAAGCAATAAAAGGGCTGTGGCTGTCAGCCTTTAAGTGATGATGGCTCAGGAGAAGCACTGGCAATGAAATGAAACAACAAAAGGTTGATGATTGTGTGCTACGGGCTGTTGGGGCAAAGATGACCCTTTGGAGTAGTTGTATCCTGTTTGGCAGCGCCGCAGAATTGAAGTTGTGCTTTTCAGCTTCTGCTTCAGTGCATACTCAGGTATCCAAGGGAACGGAGTTTTGTGAGATGAGATTGAAACCCTATGAGGCGAGCCATCGTTGAGGCCCTCCAAGTTGGAGCGAGATTTAGAGAGAATTCCAGAGCAAGATCTTCAATGGTAAAGACTGGAATATCTCATGAGAAGGACAGAGTTCCAACAACACTGGTGGAATGCTTACTGATGCCGGATTGGGTTGTTGAGTAATCCATTGAATCGGTCTTGATTGCACCTACTATTTATTGTGCAATGTGCTGCGTTTGACCGTAGTTTGCCTGTTAATTCACATGTACCATTATTAGCTCTGAATGTTAGAGTATAAGATAGATATCATAAATTGTTTTATCTTTCTGACCTTGTATAATAAGGTTTATTTCTGTTTGATCAAAACTCATTGAATCTTGTGGCTTTATTCTCATAGCAAGTGTCTTGAATCCAAAGCTTTGTCTAATTTAAACAAAAAAATTACTGGTCCAGAATTGTTCCAAACATTTGGGGGATGGCCCAGGATCATAACACATAGTTTACAGGCCATTCAGCCTAACATGTTTACGTTAGCACTTATGCTCCTCACGGGCATCCTCTTGTCCTACTTCATCTTATTCAATCAACATTTCATAATAATAATAATCTTTATTAGTGTCACAAGTAGGCTTACAATAGCACTGCAATGAAGTTAGTGTGAAAACCCCCTAGTCGTCACACTCCAGCGCCTGTTCGGGTACACTGAGATGGAATTCAGAATATCCAATTCACCTAACAAGCACATCTTTCGGGACTTGTGGGAGAAAACCAGAGCACCCGGAGGAAACACACACAGACACGGGGAGAACGTGCAGACTCCGCACAGACAATGACCCAAACTAGGAATCAAACCCAAGTCTCTGGCACTGAGAAGCAACAGTGCTAACCACCGTGCTACCGTGCCACCCATCCGTCCTTCCTCTTGATGTGCCTATCTAACTTATCCTTGGATGTGTGATACATTGGTGACAGTTCTTCTTTCTGCTTCCTTAGTAAAAGTGTTGTTCCCTTTTAAAATATTATGTGTAAGAATATCACAATTGTTGAGTTTGTCCCAACTATCACACAGCAGTAAATTTCTCAGTTCATTAGCATGGAACATTCCTTCAGGCAAATATTTGGCTTACTGGGTTGTGCAGAAACACAGCATTAATATAAATATCAAAATGAAAGGCAAATTGCAGGCATTGAAATCATGCATAACAATGTTACTGCAGATTAGGATTTTACCTTCCACGTTTTCCAAATTTTAACAGACAATTGGATAATCCTAAAGGAATAGTGCACTTAAGGTTGCATATCCACCGGCATAAAAGTCAATGTACGCTCGCCTGTGAACAAACAAAAGGAACCTACAATCTAGCAGTGTTTGCCTTCTCCATGGGCAGCACGGTAGCATGGTGGTTAGCACAGCTTCACAGCTCCAGGGTCCCAAGTTCGATTCCCGCTTGGGCCACTGTCTGTGCGGAGTCTGCACGCTCTCCCCGTGTGTGCGTGGATTTCCTCTGGGTGCTCCGGTTTCCTCCCACAGTCCAAAGAGGTGCAGGTTAGGTGGGTTGGCCATGCTAAATTGCCCTTAGTGTCCAAAATTGCCCTTAGTGTTGGGTGGGGTTACTGGGTTATGGGGATAGGGTGGAGGTGTGCGGTTGGGTAGGGTGCTCTTTCAGAGAACCGGTGCAGACTTGATGGGCCGAATGGCCTCCTTCTGCACTGTAAATTCTATGATATGGGCTTCACTAAGAAAAGAGAAGTTTTATAATAGGTTAACATACCCATAAAAAAGTATACAGTGGAATGTCCAACAAATGCAATGACCGTTTATTTGCGACTGTTGTCAATTTCGGTAAATTTCAGCCTTTTCTCAAATTAGTTCCAATCAGGTCTGGGTAATAAGCCAATCCTCATTAAAATTTGCAGACAGCATATATTCCTTTCCTGTAACCAGCTACAATGTTGTATGTTAAGTATCCTCTTTCCAAATCGCATTGCAGGTGAAATTAAAGACTGTTGTATATTCTGTCAAACGTTTTAATGAGGTGACCTTGATTTTTCACTAGCCCTGACAGTGCAGTGGCTTTTTATCCAAACACACCCAAGGGATGATGCATAAATAAGTCATTAACATGTGTTTAATTGCACCATCATTTTATATTGATTCCTTTCAACCTCTTTTTAATGCTACCAGAAAAGCCTCATTAGAAATAAGCCATGGTTTTAGGCTGGAGATGAAGCTTCGCAGTGCAACTCGGAGAAAATTCTCCACAGGCAGCCAATAATTTGTTTCATTGCATAATTAATAGATTTGTCAGAAAGTACTTAGATTGTGAAATACTACGAGTAGACCTCTTTACAGATAAATTAAGATGAATGGATTCTGCTGCACATTGGAAAATCTCATTGCTCAGCATTTGACAATTTACAGCTTTTGGATTTGCTTGAGTGTTGTCCTGTATGTTTGCGAGTAAACTGAGAAACCAAAGGAAGATTCATTGCTTTCATTTATTTATTTTGGTAAAGGAACGTCTGGAAGAGCGATTCATGTCTTTTATGAGTGTATCCATTTCTAATTTGAAGACAATATTTTGTATCCCTCTCACTTGTTTTGTAACTTGCTGATTTCCATTATTTGTTTTCCTTTGCCGAAATGCAATGAGTGTCTTTCGTTTCCCTTTTTGTTGAATAAATTCCATATCCAAAAGCCTAACAAGAGCATTATTTTCATTCCACAGTGTGCAGCTTTAAGATGTAAAAATACAAGGGCATATTTTTTATTCATTGGTTATATTTTACTATTAACTGTTATGAAAGATGGAGGCTTCATTAATACCTTTTTTGTCTTAATGTACAGCGGCTTTCATCTCTCTCAATTTTGCTCATCTTGAATATCCTGCTAGTTTGAGTTACAATTGGAAATAATATCCAAGTCCAGACTCAATCATCCATTTTATGAACTTGCAATGTGATGCGTGATCAATTACAATCAAAGACGAAGTGGTATCATAACTGAAGGCTTTAATCGACTAGAACTGTTCCCATGCTGCTTCGGTACAGAAATGAAGGCTGCTGGGATGGCACCGGTTCTTATACCCCACCTGTCAGGGCGGAGCTACATACCAAACAGCCAATGGTAAACTCCTAGGTTAAACCAATGGTCTTCAGCCTCTCGGACTGTAATACCTGATAATACCACACAATGTTACTAATTTGAATTCCAGCTTACTGAACTCTAAATATTAAAGTGTAATTGA
Organism: Scyliorhinus torazame; assembly: GCF_047496885.1. NCBI lineage: Eukaryota > Metazoa > Chordata > Chondrichthyes > Carcharhiniformes > Scyliorhinidae > Scyliorhinus > Scyliorhinus torazame. The sequence goes on along the minus strand of NC_092715.1, from coordinate 189,134,935 downwards.
AGGATTGTATTAATTGGGAGGTACAGTGGTTAGCACTTCTGTCTCACAGTGCCAGGGATCCAGGTTCGAATCCGGCCTCGGGTGACTGTCTGTGTGAAGTTGCACTTTCCCCCCATGTGCTCCAGTTTCCCCCCACAGTCCAAAGATGTGCAGGTTAGGTGGATTGGCCATGCTAAATTGCCTCTTAGTGTCCAAAGGTTGGGTGGGGATGCAGGAAGGGGGCAGGGGATTGGACCTAGGTAGGGTGCTCTTTCGGAGGGTTGATGGGCCAAATAGCCTCCTTCGACACTGTAGGGATTCAGACGGGGATGTATTGAGTGGGCGCACAAAAGGTCACTCTCCTCCTGGAAACCTTCAATTAGACACTTTTAGCTCAAAAATAGACCACTAAGTCCGCGGGAAATACTACCCCACCTCCCTTCAACACCACCACAATGAATGAGACATACCAGGCAACAATCTGAGCCGCCTAAAGGACAGCAGGATCAGCAAAAGTCTGGAGATTAAGAGTGAGGTGATGACAAACACTCGGAGTGACGAGGATTCGGTCACACCCGAATGGAATGGGCCGCCAGGACATTTGCCGGGCGATCCCCTGATAACCAAATTGATTAACCTCCTAACATAGGAGCTCCAAGTGCTCAAAGATATCATCAAATTAGAAATGATGGCGACCGTGAAAGCGACTAGCAGAGGCGCTGGTCCTCCTTCAAGTGGCGTTGGAAAAGACATGGAAATACTGGAGGCAACTATCAGAGAGCTAGAGAAGGCCGTGACTGATCAAAGAGATTGTATCACCTCACTGGAGACAGGGATGGTGGTGACACAAGGGACGCTAAGGGGGAAGATCGAAGACCAAGAGAACCATTCGAGCCGCGAAAACCACCGCAATGTGGGCCTACCAGAGGGTACCTAGGGCAGGAACCCTACGGAGTGCATGCCCAGATGCTGGGCAAACCTGTTGGAGGGGATAGCTTCCCCAAATGCCCAGAAATGAACAGAGCCCACAGGTCACACTGGCCAAAGCCCAAAACTGGGGAGCAGCTGTGGGCCACCATCGTGAAACTGCACCAGTACCAAGACCGGGAAAAGATCCTGAACTGGCAAGGCAGACACGGTCCTGTAAGTGGGAGGGTCACTTGATCTGTGTGTATCAGGACATTGGGACAGGCCTGGCCAAGCGCCAGGTGGAATTTAACACAACCAAGGCAGCCCTTTACATGAACATTGTGTGGTTCGGGATGCTGTACCCCGCCTAACTCTGGTGACTTCCCGGCAGAAGCAGACAAATTTGTGCACAAGTACGGGCTGGGAAGGCAACAACACCAGCAGTGAACCAGATCTCTCGTTCCACTGGTCTAAAAAGAGGACACCATTTGCACGGGACGTACCTGCCTTGCCTTCAATCTGACTATGAGTCTCAGAAAGGAGGGGGTGTGAGCTACTGGATGCAGCAAAGGGTGAGGAAGGGGAAAGGGGGGGTGAGAAATTCATTGGTTGGGAGAAGCTGTGGATTTATCCCGGAGGGAGGGGGGCACCACACTAGTTGGTGAGCTAGCACAGGGACGTATGAGCTAGGGGAGGGCCAGGGAACAACTCCCAACAGGGAGAGTGTGCCTGGCAGTGGAGGGGGGAGAAAGCTCCAGATGGGGGGGAAAATAGGGGGGCAACATGGGGGAAATAACTGGGGGGGCGTGGTCCGCAGGGATGCAGGGGATGCTGACAGACCCGGGGGGGAAAGTTGAAGGGTCGGGGTGGTGTAGAATGCTGGCTATGACAGATCACACATGGCGAAAATGGAAACAAGGGCACCACAAGTATCCATCTTGGATTGCCCCCAAACAAAGGGAAACCCCGGAGTGCAGGTGCTCAACTACAAGGCATACACAACAATGGTGACCATCTTGGTTGGCCCCTGAACAAAAGGAAACCCTTAAACTCTGAGGCACCACCACATGGTTATTACGGTGACCACAGCCATCTTGGATAGCCCCCAAAAAAGGCAAACCCTGGAGTGCAGGGGCACCTCCCCAAGGTAAGTATGGCTGAACCTGCAGGAAAGGGGAGGACAGAAACCTGCCGATCAGAATTGTTACCTGGAACATCAGAGGACTTAACAATCTGGTGAAAAGATCCAGAGTCTACGCTCTTCTGAAAAGTCTGAGAGTCGACAGTCTTCCTCCAGGAGACCTACCAGAGGGAGAAAGACCCACTGTGGGTAAGAAAGAGCTGGGTGGGTCAGACTTACCAATCTTGCTACAGGATGAGGGCTAGGGGGTGGCCATGCTGCTCAATAAGAGGACAGTGTTTACAGCGACAAGGACAGTTATGGACCAAGGGGGATAATACATCATTGTTTACGTTAATGATGGAAAGGGATAAGTATACACCGCAGGGCAAGAGTTATAGCTGGGGGAAGGGCAAGTATGATGCCATTAGACGTGACTTGGGGGGGATAAGGTGGAGAAGTAGGCTGCAAGTGTTGGGCACACTGGATAAGTGGGGCTTGTTCAAGCATCAGCTACTGCGTGTTCTTGATAAGTACGTACCGGTCAGACAGGGAGGAAGGCGTCGAGCGAGGGAACCGTGGTTTACCAAGGAAGTGGAATCTCTTGTTAAGAGGAAGAAGGAGGCCTATGTGAAGATGAGGTGTGAAGTTTCGGTTGGGGCGATGGATAGTTACAAGGTAGCGAGGAAGGATCTAAAGAGAGAGCTAAGACGAGCAAGGAGGGGGCATGAGAAGTATTTGGCAGGAAGGATCAAGGAAAACCCAAAAGCTTTCTATAGGTATGTCAGGAATAAGCGAATGACTAGGGAAAGAGTAGGACCAGTCAAGGACAGGGATGGGAAATTGTGTGTGGAGTCTGAAGAGATAGGCGAGATACTAAATGAATATTTTTCGTCAGTATTCACTCAGGAAAAAGATAATGTTGTGGAGGAGAATGCTGAGCCCCAGGCTAATAGAATAGATGGCATTGAGGTACGTAGGGAAGAGGTGTTGGCAATTCTGGACAGGCTGAAAATAGATAAGTCCCCGGGACCTGATGGGATTTACCCTGGGATTCTCTGGGAGGCCAGGGAAGAGATTGCTGGACCTTTGGCTTTGATTTTTATGTCATCATTGGCTACAGGAATAGTGCCAGAGGACTGGAGGACAGCAAATGTGGTCCCTTTGTTCAAAAAGGGGAGCAGAGACAACCCCGGCAACTATAGACCGGTGAGCCTCACGTCTGTAGTGGGTAAAGTCTTGGAGGGGATTATAAGAGACAAGATTTATAATCATCTAGATAGGAATAATATGATCAGGGATAGTCAGCATGGCTTTGTGAAGGGTAGGTCATGCCTCACAAACCTTATTGAGTTCTTTGAGAAGGTGACTGAACAGGTAGACGAGGGTAGAGCAGTTGATGTGGTGTATATGGATTTCAGCAAAGCGTTTGATAAGGTTCCCCACGGTAGGCTATTGCAAAAAATACGGAGGCTGGGGATTGAGGGTGAGTTAGAGATGTGGATCAGAAATTGGCTAGCTGAAAAAAGACAGAGGGTGGTGGTTGATGGGAAATGTTCAGAATGGAGTACAGTCACAAGTGGAGTACCACAAGGATCTGTTCTGGGGCCGTTGCTGTTTGTCATTTTTATCAATGACCTAGAGGAAGGCGCAGAAGGGTGGGTGAGTAAATTTGCAGACGACACTAAAGTCGGTGGTGTTGTCGATAGTGTGGAAGGATGTAGCAGGTTACAGAGGGATATAGATAAGCTGCAGAGCTGGGCTGAGAGGTGGCAAATGGAGTTTAATGTAGAGAAGTGTGAGGTGATTCACTTTGGAAGGAATAACAGGAATGCGGAATATTTGACTAATGGTAAAGTTCTTGAAAGTGTGGATGAGCAGAGGGATCTAGGTGTCCATGTACATAGATCCCTGAAAGTTGCCACCCAGGTTGATAGGGTTGTGAAGAAGGCCTATGGAGTGTTGGCCTTTATTGGTAGAGGGATTGAGTTCCGGAGTCGGGAGGTCATGTTGCAGCTGTACAGAACTCTGGTCCGGCCGCATTTGGAGTATTGCGTACAGTTCTGGTCACCGCATTATAGGAAGGACGTGGAGGCTTTGGAGCGGGTGCAGAGGAGATTTACCAGGATGTTGCCTGGTATGGAGGGAAAATCTTATGAGGAAAGGCTGATGGACTTGAGGTTGTTTTCGTTGGAGAGAAGAAGGTTAAGAGGAGACTGAATAGAGGCATACAAAATGATCAGGGGGTTGGATAGGGTGGACAGTGAGAGCCTTCTCCCGCGGATGGATATGGCTGGCACGAGGGGACATAACTTTAAACTGAGGGGTAATAGATATAGGACAGAGGTCAGAGGTAGGTTCTTTACGCAAAGAGTAGTGAGGCCGTGGAATGCCCTACCTGCTACAGTAGTGAACTCGCCAACATTGAGGGCATTTAAAAGTTTATTGGATAAACATATGGATGATAATGGCATAGTGTAGGTTAGATGGCTTTTGTTTCGGTGCAACATCGTGGGCCGAAGGGCCTGTACTGCGCTGTATTGTTCTATGTTCTATGTTCTATCATGGTTCGCGGTGTTCTGCAAGGGGCACCAGTGGTCCTTGTAAACGTGTATGCTCTAAACTGGGACAATGTGAAATTCATGAAGAAAAGTACGGTGGAAATCCCCGATACATACCAAGTCATCACGGGGGGAGGACTTTAACTGCGTAGAAGACCTATGGACAGACAGATCAAACCCCAAGTCGGGGGAAAAAATCAAACATGGCAAAGGAAATGAATGTTTTCATGGAAAGGGTGGTGGCAGTGGACACATGGTGGTTCATACACCCAGTGGAGACCGAGTTCCCCTTCTTCTCCCAAGCACACAAGGTATATACAAGGATCAACTTTTTTTTAGTGGGGAAAACATTGCTCCCAGGGGTAGTAGGAGCGGAGTACTCCGCAATCGTATTCTCCGAATACGCTCCACACTACATGGATGTGAGTTTGGAGACAGGATGGGTACAATGCTCACCATGAACGTTGGACACTGCCCTCCGGTCTGATTAGGCATTCTGTGAACGGATACCGCAGGCCATAGACGGGTACGTTACCAACACCCAGAATGGGGAGGTCTCACCCTCCACATTCTAGGAGTCACTGAAGCTGGGGGACTCGAAGATTAAGCAGCTCCTCAATGGATTGGATATGCCAGTTGTGGGTGAAGATAAGGGATGGGGTCTGGATGCACCATTAAAACTGGGGGAAATCATGGGGAGTATTAACTCCATGCAGGCGGCGAAGGCGGGGCCGGGTGGATTCCCGATGGACTTCTGAAAAAAATTTGCACCAGCATTGGTCCCGCACCTGCAGGAGATGTTCGCAGACTTACTGGTAAGGGGCACTCTGTCACCAACACTGGCAGAAACCTCAATGTCGCTGAAACCCAAAAAGGACAAAGAACCGAGGAAGTGAAGGTCCTACACCCTATCTCACCACTTAAGAAGTGATCATCTCCCTGGACGCTGAAAAGGCTTTTGACAGAGTCGAACTGAAAAACCTCATAGAGGTACTGGAATGGTATGGGTTCGGACCAGTGTTCATCTCCTGGGTGAAACTACTGTAGAATGCTCCCATGACGAGCATTTGGACAAAAATCACGAGCTCTAAATCCTTCCAGCTGCACAGAGGCACGAGGCAGGGACGCCCGCTATCCCCCCTGCTGTTTGCTTTGGCAATCAAGCCACTGGCAATAGCCGTCAGAATGGCAAAAGGGTGGAGAGGTATCCAAAGGGGGCACAGAGAGCATTGAGTCTCACTCTATGCAGATGGCCTGCTTCTCTACATCTCAAACCCCGGACCAGCATGGAAGGGATAATGAAACTCTTTAAGGAGTTTGGAGCCTTCTCGGGTTACAAGCTTAATTTGAACAAGAGAGAGGCCTTCCCTGTGAACCCAGAGGGGGGAGGGACAGAGCTGGGGGATTGCCGTTCAAGCAAGCTCAGGCCAAATTCCGCTACCTGGGGATCCAAATAGCCCATGACTGGACATGGACCCGCAAATGGAACCTGACAAGTCTGGAAGAAGTGAAAAGGAACCTGCAGAGGTGGGTCCACTCCCACTCTCCCTCGCAGGGAGAATATAGACGATCAAAATGAACGTACTGCCCAGGTTCCTCTTCCTGTTTAGATCCCTCCCGATCGACATGCCCAAGGCCTATTTAAACACTGTCGACAAACTAATCAAGGCATTTGTAAGGCAGCTGGAAGAGCCCGAGGATCCAAAAGAAGGTCCTGCAAAGAAAAAGAAACATGGGCAGCCTCAGGTACCTACAGTTCTACTACTGGGTGGCCACCGCAGGAAGAGTACAGGGATGGGTGAAGGAACTGGGACCAGAGTGGGTGAAGATGGAGGAGAGTTTCTACATAGGAATGTCCATCCCAGTCCTAGCTACAGCCCCTTTCCCATCCCCACCTCCCCTCCCCCACCCCCCCCAGCCAAGTACTTGAGAACCCAGTTATAGTAGCCACGCTCCGGATGTGGTATCAAAGGCGGCAATACTTCGGCCTAACCAAAAAGTCCACCATGGCCCCCATCTGCAACAATCACAGGTTCACTCCCGCAATAATGGCCACTTTCAAAAGGTGGAGACAGGACAAGGGGACTCTGATAGTCAGGGACATGTACAAGGACAATACAGTAGCGACCCTGGGGAACTCACGGAGAGGTTCCAGTTACAAAAAGGAAACGACCTGGGATACATTCAAGTTAAAAACTTCCCCTGTAAAGAAACAACGATGTATCCCCAGATGCCAGGACATTCGTTAGTAGAAGAATTGCTGGACGCGGGCGACCTAGAGAAGGGATAATGTGCGGACTTGTATGGGCGATTGTTGGAGGAAGTACTGCTCCCTCCTGGACAAGATAAGGAAAAAATGGGAGGAGGAACTAGGCATTGAGATAGGGGGAGGACTCAGGATCGAAGCACTGCACAGGGCAAACTTCACCTCCACGTGTGCAGGGCTGAGCCTAACCCAGCTAAATGTGGTGCACAGAGTGCACTTAACCAGAACCCAAATGAATGGGTTCTTTCTGGAGTTGGAGGACATATATGAAGCTGCCAGGGAGGCCAGCCAACCACACCCACATTTTGGTCTTGTCCCAGACTTGTCGGGTACTGGACAACCTTCTTCGAGACCATGTCCATGGTTATGGGAGTGAGGGTGGAGCCATGCCCAAAGGTGGCGGTCTGCGGGGTCTCAGACCAATTTCACTGACATTGTGTTACACGAGAATGTGAGTGAGTGGAAGCGTGAATCAGGGAGTAAGGGAGGCAGAGTAATTAGAAAAGGATTATATTAGGCTTAAACGTCTCCAGCCTTGCCAGAACTCCCATAGCCCACACTGTTTACTTCTCTAATCGAATGCAACCGAGTAAGTGGAGTCCTTCTTTGATGTATTTCTTGTAAGTGAAGTTGCAAAGAAATGTTGGAAAATTGAGCAACTCAGCTCTTTGCTCCAGTCACGTCATCTGTTGTGCTCGTCAACAATTCACTTGGCCCCTTTAAATAAAACTGATGACTTTCAAAAGCTGTAGCTGCAGATTGATTCCTGCCTTCAACTGTCAACGAGGTCGGATTCAGCATCAGGAGCTCCTAATGAATAGTTAATTATGTCATGTATGGAAAATATTCTCTTCTCCATGGGGAGGCAGGCCGGCGACCTGGCTTTTGCCTCGTTGAGGGCCTGCCGGAGGATCCTGCTTGGCTGGTGGTCGGCAGCACCACCCAAAGCTGCAGACCGGCTGTCCGACCTGGCGGAATTGCTCAGGCTAGAGAAAATAAAATTTGCCATCCGGGGGTGGAAAGAGGGCTTCCACAGGACGTGGAAGCCATTCACTAACTTGTTCCAAGACATGTTCCTTGCCAGCAACCAGTAGAGCAAGGGAGGGTAGGCAGGAGGGTTGGGGAGGGACAGGGACGCGTGGGGGGAGACATGAAACACCACGGACAAAAAGGCAAAGGAAAGGGGGGAAGAGAAGGGGGGGGACAGGGTGGGGGTGGAGGAAGGGGGGGATGAAGGCACGCACAGAGATCGAGAGGGACAAGGGACAAAGCCGCAGGGGATTGGTCCGAGGGCAAGCTGAAGCCCAAACCAAACTAAATACATGCTCTGGCCATGCTGGGGACTGCAACATATGTATGTCGACTAAAGGGGCGTCACGGCCACAGTGGGAGGGATGTCACTTTCCTGTAAATATATCTTAAAAATGTATTTTATTCCAAACATATATCAGAAAAGGTTACAGCACATAAGTGCCCCGGGAAACATACTTCCCAACAATAAACAACTTTTTCCCCTTTTTCATCCTCCTCCCGACCTTCCCCCCCATGACGAACAACTCCTCAAACACGGTCACAAACATCCCCACCTTTTCGAAAACTCCTCTGCTGAGCCCCCTATCTCGTACTTTTTTTCCAACCGCAGGAAGTCGTACAGGTTACCCAACCAAGTCACTAACCCCGGTGGCAATGCCGGTCGCCACTCCAGTAAAATTTGTCACTGGGCAATCAAAGAGGCGAAGGCCAAGACATCGGTCTTCCTCCTCTCCATGAGCTCCGGCTTCTCTGAAACCACAAATATCGGCACCAAAGGATCCGGCTCCACCTCCTCCCCCATTATCCTGGCTAGGACCGCAAACACTCCCGCCCAGAACTTTCCCAATTTTTCACAACCCCATAACATGAGTGAGTGATTCGTTGGCCCCCTCCCACACCTCTCACACTCATCTGCCACTCCCTGGAACAATCCACTCATTCTTGCCCGAGTCATATGTACCTTGTGTACAACCTTAAACTGTATCAGGCTCATCCTTGCACACAAGGAGGTCCCATTTACCCTATGCAGTGCCTCACTCCATACTCCCCAGTTGATCTTCCCACTCAACCCCCCTTTCCATTTTTCCTTAATCTTTACCACCCGCTCGCCTCCCTGCCCTCGCAGCCATCTGTATATATCCCCAATTCTTCCCCCCCTCCCCTTCCACATCAGGAAGCAGCACTCGCTCAAGCAGGATGTATCTCAGCAACCTAGCAGACTCCTTCCAGGCCTTTTGCGCAAAGTCCCTAACCTGTAGATACCTGAACTCACTACCCCTCGGGAGCTCTCCCTGAGCTCCTCCAAGCTGGTAAACCCTTCCTCCAAATACAATTCCCTCATCTTGGCAAGCCCCACTTCCCTCCACTTCCTGTATACACTATACATCCCCCCTGGCTCAAACCCATGATTCTCACACAGCGGCGTTAGCATTGACATCCCCTCCATCCTAAAATGTCTCCTCAACTGGCACCAAACCTTCACCATGGACTGCACCACTGGGCTCCCTAAATACCTACTCGACGCAATTGACAACACTGCGGTCACCATGGCCCTTAGACTGGACCCCTTACAGGATTCCTCCTCCATCCTAACCCATTCTACCGCCTCTCCTTCCCACTATCGCCTCACCTTTTCCACATTCGCCACCCAATCATAATGCAGCAGGTTCGGCAACGGTAACGACAACCCCCCCCTGCTGCCTCTGCCTCTGTAGCAGGGTCCTCCTAACCTTTGGAACCTTCTCCACCCATACAAAGTCCGAAATAATCGTGTTCAGTCTCCTTTGGTATAAAGATCGGGGGTGTCGGAACAATAAACAAGAACCTCGGCAGAATACTCATTTTTACCACTTGGACCCTCCCCGCCAAAGTCAACTGCAGTGTACCCCACCTCCTAAGATCATCCCTGGCCCCCTCCACCAGCTGCTTTAAGTTCTGCTTATGAAGCCCCATCCATTTCCTCACTACCTGAATCCCCAAATACCTGAACCTGTCCTTAGCCACCTTAAATGGCATCCCCGCTCGATTGGCTTGCCTTCCCAGCTCATTCACCGGGAAAATCTCGCTTTTCCATACATTCAGCTTATAACCCCGAGAACGCTCCAAACCTCCCCAGCTGGCCCATGATCCTTCCCATACTCTCCAACGGGTCCGATACAAACAGCAATAGGTCATCAGCTTAGAGTGACACCCGATGCTCCCTCTGTTCCCTCGTAATTCTCTGCCACTCCGCCGGCCCCCTGAGAGCCATCATCAACAGCTCTATGGTCAGCGCAGACAACAACGGTGACAGTGGGCACATCTGCCTTGTACCCCCGTGTAAGTCAAAGCTTTGTGAGCTCATATCATTCATCCTCACATTCGCCCTTGATGCCGCATAAACCAACCGCACCCATGCCACAAATCTGGGCCCAAACCCAAACCTTCCCAGAACCTCGAATAAATACGGCCACTCCACCTGGTCGAACATCTTCTCCGCGTCCATGGACACCACCACTTCCGGCACCAGGCCCCCCGAGGACTCATGACTATGCTCAACAACCTTATATTGCTCGCGAGCTGCCTGCCTTTCACGAGTCCTCTGCAACCAGCCCCAAGAGACAATCCTCCATCCTCCCCGCCAATAATTAGCCAATACTTTCACATCCGTGTTCAATAGTAATATGGGCCTTTATGACTCACATTTCACTAGGTCCTTCCCCTTATTCGAGATTAACGTAATTAATACCTGCGTCATCATCTCCGGCTACTCCCCCTTCTCCAACGCCTCATTAAACGCCCCCAAAAGATGTGCTGCCAGGTCCGTTGTGAACTCCTTAGAAAGCTTTGCCGGATACCCATCCGAGGGCCTTCCGAGACTTCACACCCCTGATACTACCCAGCACCTCCCTTAGCCCCAGGGGCTCCTCCAACGCCTGCGTCTTTGCGTCCTCCAACTGGGGAAACTCCAGCTCGTCCAAGTAACATCCAATGTCCCCCTCCTCTTCTCCTGGGTCCACCTTGTACAGTCCCTGATCCTCCCTAAACGCCTCATTTATCTTCCCTGGCTCCGACACCAGATCCCCAGCCCCAGTCCGTATCCTCAATATTTCCCAGAATGCGGCCTGCCTTCGCAACTGGTGCGCCAACATGCGGCTCGCCATCTTCCCATACTCATATTGCACCCCTCTTGCCCTATGTAGCTGTCCTACCGCCCTGCCCGTTGTCAGCCTGTCAAACTGCCCCAGCAACCTTTTCCTCCTCTCCAATCCCTCCATGGTGGGCACCTCAAATACTCCCTACCCACCTCCACTATCTCGCTCTTTATGTGGTCATATTCCTCCCTCTTTTCCCAATCCTCACGAGCCTTGAACAAGATAATTTCCCTCCAGACCACTGCCGTCAGCGCTTCCCAAAAAATGACTGCCAACACCTCCCCATTCTGATGCAACTCCACATACGCCGCCCGCACCTTGTCACAAAAGCCTCCATCTGCCAACAGCCCCGAATCAAACATCCACCCTGGACTCTGCTCTCGTCCCGGTCTCAGCCGAATCTCCAGCCATGGTCCAAAATAACTATTCCCATGCACTCTGCCCCCTCCCACCCAACCAAAATCTCACAGCTCACCACAAAATAATTGATCATCGAATACACCTTCTAAATGTGTGGAAAAAAAGGAATATCCCTTCGCCGGGTTTTGAAAGCACGACAGTTCCACCATACCCATCCTTTCCATAAACCCAGCCAGCTCCTTTGCCATTCGTGCCCTACCCATCGACCTGGGGCTCGACCCATCCACTATCCACCCTCGGCTCTAGTACATATTTAAAATCTCATCCCATAATCAACCAGTGCATGACCAAGTCTGGGATCATTGGCAGGAACCCTCTCATAAAATCCACATCATCCCAATTTGATGCATACACATTCACCAACACCACCTGCATCCGTTCTAATACCTCACTCACAATCATATATCTCCCACCCGGGTCCCTCACTACCATCACGCTCACAAATCCCATTTCCTGCTCATTAAAATTGTCACTCCCCTTGATTTTAAATCAAACCCTTAATGGAAAACCTGCCCGACCGATCTCTTCCTTAAACTAACCTGATCCTTCGCGCGGCGGTGTGTCTCCTGCAGAAAGACCACCTCCGCTTTCAAGCTCCTGAGGTGCACAAACACAAGTGATCTTTTAACTGGTTCATTATGTCCCCGGACGTTCCACGTCACCAACGCCTCCATTCCCCTCTACCGTCCGTCATCTGTCTTCCCCACTTGACTCCAGCCCCATTGATTCCACCCTATACCTAGCCCATCTCAGATGGGTCCCTACTCTGCCCCTGACCATGTCATCTCTCTTGCCGCCATGTTGCATCAACCTTCCCCCCCTCCCACACATCCCCCGTTCCCTCTCTCCCCCCCTCCTCCCCCACAGCCACCTCCCCCACCCCACTTCCATTCACCAGCATTACTTGATAGCGTGGCAGCCCCTGCCCAAAGGCTCCTCCCGATGACCTCCCCTCCCCCTCCCCCCACTCCTCTGCTCAGGGAAGAAGGCTCCCTGCTGACCTTACCCTCCCCCACCCAAACAAAGATTCATCCTGAACTCCAGGTCACCTCCCCGAAAGCAAACAAACAAACGCTGAACACAAACAGCCCAAATGGGGAACATTCATCCCCACATAAACCTTTCATCCCTGCCACCCCTTACCAACTCAACACTAAACAGCAAACCCAAAATAGGATCCCCTCCAAACCAGAGGGAACAACCCCCCCCCCACCCCCAATCCCTACTCCCACTTCAACCGTATTCCCAACCATTGCAGATTGCCAGCACCCCAGTTCCCCAGCATTCTCCACTCAGTTCTCCCCCAGTTTATGCTCCCTATGAAGTCCTCAGCCGCTTCTGGGGTCTCGAAGTAATATTCCCGACCTTCAAACGTCACCCATAATTTCGCCGGGTAGAGCACCCCAAACCTGATCTGTCGCTGGTACAGCACCGCCTTGGCCTTGTTGAACCCTGCCCTCCGTTTCACCAACTTGGCTCCAATGTCCTGACATATTCAGACCTTGTTCCTCTCCTATTCGCAGGTGTACTTCTCCCTGGTCCAACGCAAGATCTTCTCTTTCTCCACAAATTTGTGGAGTCTCACGATCACTGCCCTCGGCCGCTCCCCAGCTCCAAGTTTCTCCCTCAGGGATCTGTGTGCTCTGTCCTCTTCAGTGGCCTTATCTAGCACCCCCTCTGCCACCAGCCCCACCAGCATCTTCAACGCTCACACCTTCCACTCCTTCAGGCAGGCCCACTATTCGCAGGTGCTGCCTTCTCGAGATGTTCTCCTGTTCCTCCACCTTTGACCTCAACATTTTGAAAAGGTCTCCTAAGAGCTCCACCTCGGCCTCTGGCGCCACCACGGGATCGCTGTGGTCCCAGATCACTCCTTTTCTCTCTCTTGTCAAAATGAAAAACACCTACAAATGATAAACCAAGAATCTGGGGCGGGATTCTCCCGCAACTGGCGTGATGGCCCGACGCCGGCGCCAAGAGCGGCACGAACCACTCTGGCGTTGGGCCGACCGGAAGGTGCGGAATCCTCCACACCTCCGGGGACTAGGCCGTTGCCAACCGCTGCCGAAGGATGGATGGGAGTTGGCACGTGCGCAGAACCGCCGGCATGGTTCCACACATGCGCAGACTGGCCATCGTGTTCCTGCACATGCGCAGGGGGGGTTCTTCTTTTCTTCCGCGCCGGCCTCTGTCGGGTTCCGCCATGGCCGACGCGGAAGGAAAGCGTGCCCCCACGGCACAGGCCCGCCCGCAGATTGGTGGGCCCCGATCACGGGCCAGGCCACCGTGGGGATCCCCCCCCCACCCCCCAGGGCTGGATCCCCCTGTGCCCCTCCGAGGACCCATCTAGCCGGCCTACAAGCCAGATCCCGCCGTGATGGACCATGTCCATTTCACGCCGGTGGGACTGGCAGAAAACGGGCGGCCACTCAGCCCATCGGGGCCTGGAGAATTGCTAGGGGGGGGGGGGGGGGGGCAACGGCCCCCGATCGGCGGGGCGTGATCCCCGCACCTGCCCGAAAACCGGCGCCGAAGAATTCGGCAGCCGGCGTCAGAGCGGCGGGGAGTGATTCACTCCGCACCCCCCTGCGATTCTCCGACCTGGCGGGGGGGTCAGAGAATCCCGTCCCTGCTTCCAGAAGCAAGTTTTAATAGATCATGCTCAGTCAAGGATTAGAAACTGTGAACATTAAGTACTAATAAAATGCAAGGACAGACATTGGCATTGGTAGGAATTTAAAACCTCCAAAAATGGGTGGGTTTGGGTTGGGAGGAAAGTAAAAACATGTAAAATCTCAAATTGACCAACCATTGGGCCTAGGAGTCCTTAATACAGACTTTGAACTCCATGATGTCAAAAGGCATCAGGTCAAACATGTGCAGGGAAGCCGCCTACTGACTATCACCTACTGATGTCCCTCAGTTTCATGCTAATTGTGGTACAAGTTTGAAACTATCTTCCATCAATGGCAATTCATACCAGATAATTTTTTATTTTTAAAACTAACAATGACAGATTTTTGTTCAGCAAACATATTAAAGGATATGGGATAAAGCCAGGAGCTCAGTGAATAACAGAACAGGATCCAGGGGTGTGATAAGCAATTTAGGCTAGTGCGTGGGACACATGAGTGGCCCACCATCATCTTAGTGGGCCTCAAGACTGAAATTGGGCAGGTGAAATGAATGAAAATCGTTTATTGTCACAAGTAGGCTTCAATGAAGTTACTGTGAAAAGCCCCTAGTCGCCACATTCCGGCGCCTGTTCAGGAAGGCTGGTACAGGAATTGAACCATGTTGCTGGCCTGCCTTGGTTGTTTTTAAAAGCCAGCGATTTAGCCCAGTGTGCTAAACCAGCCCCAGGTTCGCTAACTATGATTCTTGAATGAGATTAGTATATTTAATTCACTCTGACTATGTTGTTAGGAGTTATAGAAAATGCTTAGTCATTGATATATTAATTGGACTGTCATCAGCTTCAAATGGTAACAACACGGTAAATGTTTACATTTTGATTGGATACAGGGGGAGAACATGGCTCTCCCAGTCAACAATGTGTGACACACCGCACTTTGCGTGCTTATCGCTTCAGTTATGCCAGTAGGAAAAAAGCTACACAGGTGGAAACCAGTGGAATATGGCGACTCTGCGTGTGGGAAACATTCATCAAAATGTCTCATGGATCACATGATGCGAGCATGGGAGTGGCTACGTTTTCGCGAGATCTGACTCTGTCTTTAATCCAGCCTTTCATCCGTGTGCACATCCTTTTTTCTTTTCTTGGTGTACATTGTGGCGAGTGAAGTGGGTATGTGCGGCTGCAGCTTGTCAGCCTCCCGAGCGTCAATCACGGACTCGGCAAATCCTGCACCATTTCTCATTGGAATCGATTGTGTCCCACGTGGCACTGTTGCTAGCTCCTCAACTGTCGCTGAACCGGTCCAGGTGCGGCGACAGATTTGCTGTCATAGAAATCCACGAATCCTGCCCTGGCGTTAATACTTAATCTCAGGAACGGAGAATCCAGCCGCCCATCTGTAGTCCTGAAATTTCTGCTCCAAAACTAGCCACTCCCCAAGCAAAGATGTTCCACAATAGCTACAACACTGGGACCTACTTGACAAAGTGGAAAACTGTCCAGGTATATTCTGTCTGCAAAAAGCAGGACAAAATCAATCTGGCCAGTTCCAACCCCTTCAATCTACTTTCAATCAGAAAAGTTTTTTTAAATCTCTCAGTGGGATGTGGGAGTTGCTGGCAAGGCCTGTCTTTATTGCTCTTGCTAATTGCCCTTGAAAAGGTGGTGGTGAGCTGGCATCGTGAACCACTGTTGCTAGGGAAGGGATTCCCAAATTTCGACTTGACAGTGAAGGTGGCAACACTGTTCCAAGACAGAATAGAATGTGATTTGAAAGGGAACTTGCAGTTGGTGATATTCCAATGCATCTGCTGCCCTTGTTCTAGGTTCTAGAAGTCCTGGGCTTGGGAGCCTTGGTGAGCTGCTTTAGTCCAGTTTGTAAAATGATGCACACTTAGCCACAGTGCACTGGTAGTAGATGCTAAAGGTGCTAACTAATTAACAATGTTAATCAAGCGGTAACTTTGTCCTGGCTGGTATTGAACTTCTTGAGTTGTTTGGGTGAGCTGCACTCACCCAAACAAATGGCAAGTATTCTGTTACACTTCTGTCTTCCACATGGTGGATGGGGTCTGGGCAGTCGAATGCTGTAGACTCTCTGGCCCCTGATCAGCTCTTGTCACTACAACATTTCTTCAACAGGTCCAGTTAACATTTGGGTCAATGGTGATCCCCAGGATGTTGACTTGAGGATTTCAATAATATTAACCCTGTTGAATGTCAAGGGGAGTTGATTACATTCTCTCCTATTGGAGATGATCATTGTCTGGCACTTGTGCATTGTAAATGTTACTTGCCAGCTAGTAGCCTTATTCTTGACCAAGTCTTGCTGCATTCATTACGATTAATGAATGGAATTCTATTCTTGACCAAGTCTTGCTGCATTCATTGGGATTAATGAATGGAATTCAACACTGTGAAAGCATCTGTGAACATACCCATTTCTGACCTTATGTGTGGAGTTTACCCAGATAAAGGAGATGTATTTAGGTGCATGCTGGGAGTTAAATCCCCTAAAAGTGGTAGTGGCTAGAGATCCTGACATCATCCACCCCTCTTCCGGATTTCATTGGTGCAAAATTGAAGATGAGCGCAATTTTGGTTGTCAGAAGCCAGGGCACTTGTTTCTCATTCGCCAGGGTCACCAAGGTGAGTGTACAACAGGGAAAGCTTTGTCCCTAGATTGGGGAGACTTTGAGCAGTGAAGCAGAGGAGCTCCAGCCACGGGCAGGTGAGGGGCTACACTTCTCGCATTTAACAGGACCTCCTTCTCAGTAATCAGGAGGCATGCACGACCAGTGGTTGATAAGGTGTCTGTCACATCAGGGCCACCCCCCCCCCCCAACCCTGTGACTGTCCCTGCACCAGGCAAGAAGGCGTACACTCCTGCCACTGACTTATTCTGTCACTTCCATTCATGCCTGTTTGGCTGGAGAGGTGGTCTTCTTCCTGCCCACCTTGGGAGAGCTCAGCACAACTGCAGCCCCTCAGGTTCCATATCAAGGCCATCAGATAAGAATGAGGGACCTGGGGAGCCCTGCCTAATTTCCTCGCCCTTCCTGTAATCGCTGCAGCCTTGAAAAATCAAAGTGCAGGTGAGACTTTCTCACCCAAGTCATCGTCCATTAAATGAGAAATCCTTCCTTTGACAGAATGAATACATCATCCTGCCAGCCCTCCCGAATTGGTTGGTCAACCCTAGGACACTGCACATCGAGATGTCCACCCCCAACTGTCTGGGCCTCAGTTCCCCTCCCCACCGTGGAACCCCGCTGCACTTAACAGGTCCTGGATGCCAGGGTTTAGAATCTGGGGGTTGCTTGTAGTCCCAGTCCTAGCCATTGCTGCCACTGTCATTGCTGGGAATACAGAGCCTCCAGCCAAGCAGATTGGCTGGCAGCTCTCTGAGGCACTACTTCCGTCTAAGTCTCCAGCAAATTAATGCACCTTGGAGACCCCACCATCCGAAAGATACTTCTCCATCAATTTTCAACTTCAAATTAATGATGGAATTTGACTTTAAGATTGAGTTAATTATCAAAAACTAGTATTTCCAAATAATGTTTTCACTGAAGTGAAAATTGACAAGAAACTCTAATGAATTTCAGGCCTTCTGTCTCTACTCTATTGAGTTACACATCATGAATGTCTCCTGTATCGGTACCTTCATAATCACAAATTGACTTTCACTACTCAATATCGAGACATACAATAGCTATCCCAAGGGTGAAACAATAAATCCCTGTTGCTATAGGGACTGGATATCATAATTCTTTGCACATGTCTATGTTTCCAATCTTCTGAAAAGCAAACTGAATCACATTCATGAGACAAGGTTGAGTGCAAGTCCAGATCAGTTTATTGACACACATCAAGTGAATAGACAGAGAAACATTTAAAGTAGATCTCATCGAAACATGACTTGATTCTGTTGTCCTCCTCACAGCAAATAACAAAATATAAGTCACACCAACTTCTTAAGCAGATTTTAAAAATTATTGCAACAAAAACAGAAAATGCTCAGGGCAGACAGCATCTGTGGAGAGAGAAGGGAGCTAACATTCCGAGTTGACTATTTGTCAAAAAGATTATTGGGCATAATTTAACAGGGGAAAAAAGGGTTCCATTGTGTGTGGGTTTAGCAGGGTGTCCTGGCAGTGACAAGTGCTGTTTCTCCTGGTCCCCATTTGTGGAGACCTGTGCTAAATAGCACCCGGCTGGGTCTCCTCGCCGAGGCCGTTAGATCCCGGGGCTGGTTAGCTCTGGTGGAGATGTACCATGCTGCCCTGAGACTGCTGCAGTCATCTTCTCCCTTGTGTAGGGCCCTTGAAATTAGAACCCAAAAGAATAAAACATTTGAATCCTTAGGGCTCCTACCAGGGTCATGAGTGGTGGCAGGTAGGTGCTAAAAATAGTGCACTAGCCC
Source organism: Scyliorhinus torazame (assembly GCF_047496885.1). Taxonomy (NCBI): domain Eukaryota; kingdom Metazoa; phylum Chordata; class Chondrichthyes; order Carcharhiniformes; family Scyliorhinidae; genus Scyliorhinus; species Scyliorhinus torazame. The sequence continues at coordinate 189,116,450 of NC_092715.1, read as the reverse complement.
TCATACTGATTCCCTGGCTCAATTCCACACACAGACCATTTTTACAGAAGCAGGGTAAGGGCGGGTTGTAGCACTACCACCAGCAGGCAGATAATCTAAATTATTAAGAGCCACTTGAGGCTAATTAAGTGAGCCCGACTGGGATCCTCCAGTTAGTCTCTGGATATATAGAGGTGACAGGAGCTAGTTTAGATACCAGGATGCGCCTTCCTGCCTGGTGCAGGGACAGTCACAGGCCACCCTGCAGACGGGCTCATCCCACCCAGCCCCAATTTCCCCCCAGGCACACAGTTGTGGACTGGCTGCAAAAGCCATTATTTTTAATTTGGAGAGATCCTCCATTTCGCAGCAGCTTCTATTCAGCCTCCTGGCCCTTTCAAGCTAGATGGATTCCTATTGGTCCTCTAGCTTTGAGAGTCAGTCTATCATCCTTAATGAAACAAGTCAATCCTTTGGCCACTAATTGGCCATCCCAAGGAAAATCTCAATGCATGATTGTTTCCCACACACTGTGGCCTGCTGATCAACATTTAAGCCTAACGGGGTCCGCAGGGCAATCTTACCATTAATGTGCTCGCTCTGATATTTTTATATACAAGTCTCCATTGTTTCAGGCCTACTGGTAAGCACATCAGTTGATTTCTAATCATACCCTTGGCTTGTGGCTATCTTGTGAATATAATCATTTGAGAAAAAAAAGTGTAACTTAATGCATAATTTTAGTATAAATTATGCCAAGCTCTTTTTTGTAGTAAAATAGCCAAAAATCTCAAAGCCACTTGTACCCATTGAACACTAGATACAGCTATTGTTCTTCCTAGAATGTGTCTGTTTATATCATAACATTTACTTAAGTAGTTAGTTATACCTTTCTTCAAATATTTATTAAAATGTATGATTGTAGAATGAATTAATTTGCCACGGTACTCGAAATATCATATGAATTTAGAAATTTTGCTTATTTTGGTGCGAAGGATCTGATTGCAATCCTGAAAAGGATAATAAAGTGTCACTATTTTTCATATGGATGAATGGACAGAAAGGAACCAAACCATTTACTTATCTGAATAATTCTACCTTGAGTATTATTTCCATTCCCTTCCTGTTACTTCAGAAAACGACCCTTCTGAGCAACAAATGCAATTTCCTGTTATGCTTAAACACAGTAATTTACAACACTTAAGGAAGTCATTCATCCCATCTCTTTCAAAGTGCTGTTCAATTTTGTCCAACAATCCATAACCCTACAAATTAGTTCTGCAAATAAATGTGTATTTGCCTTTTAAAAGTTCCTCATTTTCCGTTTTGCCAATTATTTTAAATCTATGATCTCTGGTTACCAACTCACTTGCCAAATGAAATAGTTTTTCCTTATTTTCTCACTTGAAGATCCTCCACTTTGAATAATAATAATTGCTTATTGTCACAAGTAGGTTTCAATGAAGTTACTGTGAAAAGCCCCCTAGACGCCACATTCTGGCACCTGTCTCTATTCGAATATCTCTATTAGAGCAGAGAGCAACCCAGCTTTTCCAATATCCCCCCCATTACTGAACTCCACCATCCCTGGCATCATCCCATATGATTAGAAAGGATATGATTCGAAATCAACTGATGTGCTTGCCAGTAGGCCTGAAACAATGGAGACTTGTACATAAAAATATCAGAACAAGCGCATTAATGGTCAGATTGCCCCTCTGTACTCTCTGCAAGGTCTTGACATTCTTCCTAAAAGTGCAATGCCCAGAATTGTACACAACAACCCAGCTGAAGTCTAGCCAGAGATTTGTAAAGGATTAGCATGACTTCCTTGCTTTTAGATTCAACGCTTACAAAGATAAGTATACCATATGCCTTCTCAACCACCTTATCAACTTGCCATACAACTTTCAACAATGTGAGAATATACAGCCAGGTCCCTCTGTTCTTGTAACCTTTCTTGGAATAGTACCATTTAGATTATATTGTCTCTCGATGTTGTTTCTGCCAAAGTGCATCACTTTACAATATCAATAAATTGTCACTTGTCTTCCCATTTGACCAGTCTGCGTCCTCCTGATGTCGGCTGCTATCATACTCATTTACTGTTTACTACATTTCCAAGTTTCATTTCTGAAAACTTAATAAACATGACTTGAACTTGAGTAGAACAAGAAAAGCAATAATCGTAACACTGTGATACACCCATGCATACTTCTCTTCAGTCAGAGAGACAATTTCATACACTGGTTACTATGGTCTACTTAATACCCCTGTGCTTCTATTCTTCAAATAAGTTATTTATCAATTTTGTTTTGTCCATATACACATTTACTTCAACTCTCCATGTTATTTCATCAAAGAACTCAATCAACTTATCAGGCATCGTTTGCTTGATCAAATCCATGTTAGCTCTCCCTTATTAACCCATGTTTCTCCAAGTGAGAATTTTGTCTTTGCAAATAAGATTTAGTAGTCTTGATTTAGAGTGGCTTATAGCTCCCTCTCTTCTTTTGTGAACATGCTGCAGTCCGTTGGCACCACCCTAGTATTCGAGAAGAGTTGAAAGATTGTGGTTTGAGTTGAAACTATCTCCACCTTAGTCACGTTAGCAAGCTAGGATGAATGTCATCTGGATAATTTGTTAACTGAGTTATGTCAAGTGATTTATTTGTGCTGGCATGGACTAGTTAGACCAAACAGCCTGTTTCAGGGTCATATTTTCTATGTAATGCAATACCTCTGCCCTCTGCCACCAACCATCCCACTCCAATGTTAACTTTAACCTCTGCAAAGACCAATGCAAAATATTCAATCTACATCTCAGTCACAGCCTCTATTTCCACATGATTCCTTTTTTTTGTACCTGATTTTAACTCTCCTTTTAATTCTTATTTGTTTCAAAAATATTGGGGTCCACTTTTACGTGACCTGTCAAACGTTTCTCATTCTCTCTTTTCATAATTCCATCAGAGGACCAGGAAACCTGGGTCACTGTGCATGTGAATCTCATTGAGGGACCTAACTTGTCTTCTGGCAATTTGTTTATATTTCAGTGTATCCAAGTAGCTCACAGAAGTACACGCAGTTAGTCACCAGAGATGAAATTCAAATTGCGTTGGTATGCAGTATTCATGCTTTCATGTTTATGCCTCTTGTACATCCATCTGATAGTCAATTCTGTTGATTTCATAAACTCAGAACTTAATTTCAGCTATGCGAAAAGTCATCATTAGCAAAAAGTGTCAACTCAGTGACTGGGGAGAAAATGAAACACTCTCCATGGTGCTGAGTGCATTGAATTATTTGCAATGTCTCATGAGGCAGCTGACTTCTCTGATTCGCAGGTCAGCTATCTGTTTTGCCTGCTTCAAAGGTTTCAAAGTTTTCCATTTTAGAGCCATTCTTACAAAGCTGTGTAATGGAATCCTATTATAAATGTTTGGCTGAACTCCAAACCACTGATGGATTCAGCTCTGTAAAGAGTTGTTTACCTAGCTCTGAGGGCATTTTTAGTTTTGTTTTAAGTTTTGTGAGCTTCTAATAACTTATCTTTCTTTGAAGTAGGGTGTTCAATTCTTGGTTGTTTATTTGGACAAGACTAAAAGATCCCGTGGGGACCTCTTTCTTACATCAGAGTCCGCGGTGCGAGTCTGCCATGTCGCACGAGGCGGCCACTGCAGGCCGGCGCCGTGCACATGCGCGGACTCTCGACCGGAAGTGCAGGGCCCTGTATCCGCATCCAGAGCTGCGAGAAGCACTCCTGGGCCCTGCAATCCCCCTGCCTGTTGGAGAATAACTCTGGACATTCTTAAGGAAAGTCCAGAGTGAATCACCCACGTTTTGAAGCCGGTGTGGGGACATAGCCCCATTATTGGAGAATCCCACCCCCGGAGTCATGAAAGACAAAAATACGGCCCATACTCTCCATTAGATTTAGTTATTGTAAGACTCTACTGCAGAATTGTGAGTTAAGCAAGAGTGAATTCAGGCCTGCTGGACAAATTATTCAATCTCATCCACTTCAGGTGGGAGAGACAGCTTCTTGAGTGCAGTGTCAGGAAGTTAGTGTGTAAAATAAGTTGCATTGTTCTACATTGATTCCAGTCCAAATCCATTTGGAGTACTGCCTGCAGTCCTGACCAAACCATTATAAGAAGTATATTATTATAAGAATGAAAGGGATTCCAATGTCAAGAATTTTAAGTTTTTAAGGTTCAGAATTTTAAACTACATTTTCTTGGAAGAGATTCTGAAGTGTCCGAACAAAATGTCGAAGTTTATTAAAATACCACAGATGCTGGAGATCTGAAATAAAAACAAAAAATGTTGGAAAAACTCAGCAGGGCTGGCAGCATCTGTGGAGAAAGAAACAGTGTAAATGGGCGGAATTTTCCCCATTAAGAACGGCGGGCCCTTAAGATCCCGCCATCGGCCAATGGCGTGCCACTTCCACTCCGGTGAAACACGCCTAATGTTTAGAGTCCAAGAGGACCATTCTGAAGAAGAGTCATATTGGACACAGAACATTGGGTCGGACTTTCCGATTCTGCCCGCCCGGGAGCAGAAATTCCAGCCCGACATCAACAGACCTTTGGCTTGTCCATCGTATTTACCATCCCGCCTGTGAATGATCCCCATTAACACTCTTTCTCCACAGATGCTGTCAGACTTGCTAAGTTTTCCCAGCACTTTGTGGTTTCATTCCAAGTTTATGAAATTGATCCAGGATAAATAACTATGCTAGATAATTCAATCAAACTTAGATTAAAAATTTGCAACTTTCGTGCAGGAAAAGTCAGGAATAAGGAGGAAAAACAATGCAAGATGATGCGAATGGGCAGAAGACTGGCACCAGCTGAATTGCTCTCGCAGAGAGTAAGTTGAGTCACGATGGGCCAAATGGCCTCTTTCTGTGCTATAACCATTCGATGATTCACCATGTTTTTCACTTGAAGCTGAACAGAGATAAAGGAGGATGCTGAAAGAGTGGTTAGGTGAGGTTAATCTACTGAATTTACCAGACCTGTTGAACCTATCTTTCCTTGTTTCTAAAAATGACGTGAACTCAGATTTCCACAGCCCTTCTGACAAATATTCAGTGCAAAACTGGGGCATTTTATTCCAACCCCCCCCCCCCCCCCCCCCCCGGCACCCACGCCAGCAGATCAGTATGTAAATCATTTCCAACAGTTTTACAGCTTTCTCTCAAATTTCCAATGAGGCTTGGCTCTTCTATGTTGTGGTCACTGAATTCCCTAGCCATTTGTCCTAAATGTCCTAAAATGGGGGTCAAGGCATTTGCGGGCACATAGCTTTGTTTTATGCTGGCAATGCAGCAAAGATACTGTGTGTAAGGTCAGAGCTGACACAGATGGAAATGAAGAGTCGTTGAACCGGCAAGCTGCTGGAAGTTTGATTAGAGAAAACTATGGGTTTACACAGGATTTGCCCTGGATTTCCTTCAGTCTCTGATCAACTGAACCACAAACTGACAAATTCAGCTCGGCACAACATTTTCTGACATAACTCTTGACTGATTGCTGGAACTCACTGCATTGGATTACAGGCCCTACGTATTTGTGCTTTCTTTGATCTTTTGTTGCTTTACTAATCCAGTTTTGGAACACAAGGAGATGTTTTGAGGAAGCGAATATACATGTTTTTCTTCTCTTATTTGGATCATTCGATAACCCGGGCCAGGGAAGAATAATCCAATATTGTTTTCAAAGTAACAAGATGCTGAACAGCACAGGTCAACTGCCAATCTGATTGTCTGTCCCTAGTCAGCTAATACCTCACTTTTACATAGTGTATCCACTTCCAACTGTTCCCTCAAATTGCCCAAAGATTGGTAACTTACCATTTGTTCACAAGCCAATAATACAATGCCTCAACTCTTCAATAATCACTGGATAATTTTCATCTAATTATTAAGCTCTGTGATCTTACCCAAGAAGTAGTTGAGTCATGCAGACCAATCAGCAGCTCATCTATATACAGTTGAATCTTCTGACCCCCTTCATCCTCAGTCCCTCAACCATTACCCACCTGATTAACAGAACTCACAAACCCTATTATAACAGTTGGAAGCCATTGAAGGGCCCATAGAACTCAGAGTAAAAAAACGACTTTTCAAACTACCTGTATAAAGCAAGGCAAGCACTGATAAAATGGTGAGGCAGTTGCAATGCAGCCATGGGCCCATAAAACTCCATGAGTAAACACACAGATTTCAGAACTGCCATCTCAACAGATGTCTAGACTGAATACATAAAAGAAATGGGAAAACATTAAATATTTATACAGTGTGATCACACTAGGCTATATTTTCTATAGATTGAAATTTACTTTACCTTTTTATCCATTGGTTGAACTTTATTTCAATACTCAACTGATAAGATTTCCACATTTACAACATTGCTCTCTGATTTGACAGCTTGCCAGTTGACAGTAGCAACAGTCCAGTGAACTCATTGTTTGATGAGTAGTTAGACCCTTATCTCTCTATTCATGCCACCTCCGTGCCCCTTCATATCCCTCATGCTAATTTTCATGCACTATCATATGCCCCGTGTCATTCCTCCTCCATAGCCACTGTTGCTAACTTTTGGTTGGCTCTTAATTCGTAATTGGCTCTGTTTGTTTAACCTTTGCTCTAGAGTCACCAGGTATCCTTATGATACCGCCACAAGGTTCAAGTTCAAGGACAGATCAATAACTCAACACACCAATTAGTAAGATTCAAATCAAAACACATTTATTATACACAGTAAATCACTACTCATGCATAAACTCTACTTTCTAGACTATTCCTATCACTAAAAGGCCTATACTTAGCTTCGGACTGACCCACCAGGTCAGGGGAACAAATGGCCTTTCGTTCAGGTCCTGAGTCTGCAGGATTCAACAGCCGGTATGGACTGGTAGCTAGGAGCGCCTATCTCGTAGCGAGCATTGACTGGAGACTTACTTGGTTGATTCGGCAGCTTGGACAGGTCACTCTCACGGGTTGATTCAAGTTGCTGAGTGACCCTGCCAAAGAAGGACAATTTGAACTTGAGGGCTTTACTTTATAGTCCCCAGGGAGGGGCTTCCCACCCTTCGTGGTGGACCCCGTACCTGGTTCCAAATGATTGGACTGTGTTCCGATCATTTGGATCGATTTCTGCAATACTGGAGTTGTTTCCTGATCGCTGGGCGGTCCCTAAATGTCCGTTGGCCTTCCTTTGTCTTGGCTCCTGCTGGCGCCGAGGAGTCTGGCTTGGCTTTATTCACCTTAAGTGTTGCGATTGTGCCTTGGAATCGCTCATTACTATGCAGATGGCTGCTGGTTTCAGTGCTGTCTGGTTTTTGCAAGTTTCAATACTCATGATTTCTGCACTTGCTAGTCTTTGCCTGTGTTGGCTGACTTTCCCTTCAGTCTTTGCGGTTCTCCATTTTAAGTCGGGAAGTGGCCAACCTAGGTGGCTACACTCCCTCTTTGTGATCCCTAACGCGAAGCGTGAAGGATCACATAACTGTGTTGTCTTCATTCCCTGACCTGGCGAGCACTCTTCCATGGCCTCTACACTGACCACAACTATGCAATGAAAATTTTTAACTAACATTCTAAATGGCACTATGTCAAAACGGACATGCATTATGAAAATTAAAAAAAACATACCTCTAACTGTCCTCAATAAACTACACTCACTAAACATTCCGTCATATTAACGTCCTAAACAATACAAAATAATAGCAGCATTTACATTTTTCCTCTGGCTTGGCAGTCAAACACAGGGGTGTACAATATTTCCATTTCTTTATTTACAAAAGATGTAACACAAATGGTCTTTATTGTAGATCAAGGGGTTCGGGGGCCTGGTGAAAACCGAAAATAGGGGATCTCATTCTGTATACCGGGGTGTGAGCGCGGTAGGCTCTCCTTCGCCATTTCCTCATGAGGATAGTCTGCACGATGCTGCAGAGTATCGCCAACACTAATAGGGATTCGACTACGTAGGAAAGGCAGTACCATGTTATGAGCTTATCATACCATAATGATGTGGTGTTGCCTGTTACTGGGCTCTGGGTGCTATGGGGAAGTGAATCATTAACGGCCGGGGGGGTTGGGGGTTCGCGTTCGCGCGCAAACGAATACACATCATAATGGTGGTGATCAACACGGAGGATGTTCTCATTGTTCTTCTTCTTTCTCTTCTCTTCTCTTCCTTTCAGTTTCGTCTCTTTGCCTGGAGCTTCTGGGGTTCTATGGATCAAGCATAGTTTCTGTTACTATCTTGGTTAATAACTCGTCTGTTAGTATGTCTGTCATTTAGTGCCAATTCCCCGTTACAATTTGTTACCATGTGTGATTCCCTCATTTTTATTTTTTTTAAACCGAATATTCAGGACAAGACACACTTAAAAATACTGCAGGCTGTGCGATTTACCATCCAAATGTTTGAGGATGTAAATAGCATAGGGATGGCAACCTAAGGGTTGCCGGAAAACAAACAAAACTTTTTGAACCAAGAGTGCCGAAAAGTATGGGCCACGACGGGTAAGAATTGGGTGGAATCCCCGGGTAGGACGGCGACCAATGCCGTGTGTGCTCTACCCGAGCGTAGCTGACCAGAGGGGGGGGGGGGGGGTCCTCAGGCAGGCCGGAGACCAATGCCGTGTCTCCACTGCCTGAGCAACCGACAAGAACGGGCAAAAATGTAGTCATCGTGGGGGGGTTGCCGTATTGGTTCTACCTTCGAACCAGAAGAGCAGTTATGAACAGGGGTCTGGCAAGCTCTCAGCAGTTTCTGACGATGAGCGTGCTGGCAGGTTTTCACCGGTTTCTGCCGACAAATATGGCGTGTGGCCGTGGAACTTCCAAGTGTACAAACAACACTTAACAATAACACTAACAAACAACCTTGAACAACATTCTGCAGGTTCCATCAGAAAGGACACCGTTTCTCCCAAGCGGTTCCTTTTTAAAACATCATCTGGACACCTCAGTTATCAGTTGCGAACAGGGTCGCAAAGGGGTTCTCGCTTTGGGAGTCAGACTCAAAGTTGTCCTCTTCTCCCGGATGCCATACTCGCGAATGTATAAGGGATGATAGGGCTGCATGGTGCGATTTGGGGTCCATCTCATCGTTCCGGACGACCCTGAATGAATTATCGCGGTGCCAAAAGGTGGTGTCTAGTTCTGTGGGGACGGAATCCTCATCGTAGGGCGGTGGTATTTGTGAGGAATATGATGAGGAAGGGATCACTCGAATCGTGGTCAGTTTCGTTGGGTGTGGGTCCTGTTGCCTGGGGATAGTAGGAAGCGTGCTGTGATTATTGTCTGAGTCACAGTCGCTGTCGCTGCTGCTGCTGTCTGTGGGCGTTCCGGGTCGGAGTCTAGAGGTCGGGGGTGGAGTCGAGGGCGAGTCCGTGGGTGCGGTGGATGTGTTGGGGGAGGGTAGAGATACGTTGGCTGTGGGAGGGGTGTGGTCTGCTGCATCAAGCATGACGTGATGTGCGTGGGTGGACTGTGGGCCATATGGCTTAAGCTGGTTAATATGGAACCACGCAGTCTTTCCGTTGTGGTATTTAATTTTATAGACTGAGGGGCTTACTTTGTCTGCAATGGAGTATGGACCCGAATACTTCGGTGACAGAAATGTGCTGGGGTTGTAGATGGAGAGCATGACCTGCTGTCCTACCTCAAACTCAGTCACATGCACTGTCTTGTCGAAACAGGCCTTGCTCTGTTTCTTCCTTGTGCCTAATCTTACTGCGGCTGCTAGCTGAGCCGTTTTCACATTTTCAACTAACTGTTTGACTGCATTCTCGTGTGTTAGGGCCGTCACTTCGGGGCTGGTCAAGTCCAATCCTAATAAAAATTCTGTGCCTTTCATGGGGTGTCCGGTCATGAGAGTGTGTGGGGTGTAACCTGTGGATGTTGAAATAGTATTTCTCAAAAACATCAGCGCAAAAGGGAGGACTGAATCCCAAGTGGTGTTGTTTTGTTGGACCATTTTTCTGAGGGTGGATTTTAGGGTCCGATTCATGCGCTCCACAATACCACTTGACTGGGGGTGATATGCGATGTGGAATTTTTGGGTAATGCCAAATGTCGTGAGGACGTTCTTCATGACTCGTCCCGTAAAATGGGAACCTTGGTCGGGATTCAATGCTGCGGGGGAGGCCCCATCTCGTAAAGATGTGGTGGGTTAAAATCTTGGGTGAAATTCTCCCCCAACGGCGGGATGCCCGCCGACTGGCGCCAAAGCCGGCGCCAATCAGACGGGCATCGCGTCGGCAAAAAGGTGCGGAAGTCTCCGCATCTTTGGCGGCCTAGCCCCAACATTGAGGGGCTAGGCCGACGCCGGAGGGATTTCCGCCCCACCAGCTGGCGGAAATGGCGTTTGTTGCCCCGCCAGCTGGCGCGGAAATGCGGCGCATGCGCGGGAGCGTCAGCGGCCGCTGTCAGTTTCCCAGCGCATGCGCGGGAGCGTCAGCGGCTGCTGCCAGTTTCCCACGCATGCGCAGTGGGGAGAGTCTCTTCCGCCTCCGCCATGGTGGAGGCCGTGGCGGAGGCGGAAGGGAAAGAGTGCCCCCACGGCACAGGCCCGCCCGCGGATCGGTGGGCCCCGATCGCGGGCCAGGCCACCGTGGGGGCACCCCCCGGGGTCAGATCGCCCCTGCAAGGGGGCAATTGTCCGATAAAATCGATCTGGAGGTTACTCCAGGGGCCATTAACAGGGCGGGTGTGGCTAAGTTGAGATTTCTTTGTGTATCTGTACGGATTGTTCTTGGCACAGATAAGGCAATTCTCAACGTCGTGCGTTACGTCATCTTTTAAACTTGGCCACCAACAGAGCTGCCTGAGGTGGGCAGTAGTGGGATCAATTCCCTGATTACCATGACTGTCATGGAATAAACAAATAAGTTGATTCCTGTCCTGTTCAGGAACCACATAAAGGGTGTCTTTTAGCACTACACCGCCATGTGTGGTCAGTGCATTTTTAAACCTATCATAGGGTGCTGTAAATTTTCCTTTTAAAATCTCCCTGAGATTGCTATCCTGCTTCTGGGCCTGCACTAAATCCTCGATATTAGTCTGCGAGACCTGGGGCGAGATTCTCCGACCCCCCGCCGAGTCGGAGAATCGCCGGGGGCTGGCGTGAATCCCGCCCCCGCCGGTTGCCGAAGTCTCCGGCACCGGAGATTCGGCGGGGGCGGGAATCGTGCCGCGCCGGTTGGCGGGCCCCCCCCGCGCGATTCTCCGGCCCGGATGGGCCGAAGTCCCGCCGCTAAAATGCCTGTCCCGCCGGCGTATATTAAACCACCTACCTTATCGGCGGGACAAGGCAGCCCGGGCGGGCTCCGGGGTCCTGGGGGGGGCGCGGGGCGATCTGGCCCCGAGGGGTGCCCCCACGGTGGCCTGGCCCGCGATCGGGGCCCACCAATCCGCGGGTGGGCCTGTGCCGTGGGGGCACTCATTCCCTTCCGCCTCCGCCACGGTCTCCACCATGGTGAGGCAGAAGAGACTCCCTCCACTGTGCATGCGCGGGAATGCCGTTCGCTGACGCTCCCGCGCATGCGCCGCCTGGAGATGTCATTTCCGCGCCAGCTGGCGGGACACCAAAGGCCTTTTCCGCCAGCTGGCGGGGCGGAAATTCGTCCGGCGCCGACCTATCCCTTTAAGGTTGGGGCTCGGCCCCCAAAGATGCGGAGCATTCCGCACCTTTGGGGCGGCGCGATGCCCGACTGATTTGTGCCGTTTTGGGCGCCAGTCGGCGGACATCGCGCCGTTTCCGGAGAATTTCGCCCCTGAACTGCATTCACTGTGCGCTTTCAGGGGGTGTCCAAAAATATCCATGCCTGGAACCTGCTTTGGCCAGTGCGTCAGCTTTTACATTTCCAGGGGGGGAGGAACGATGGTGACTGCGAACTTTAACAATACCAAAGGCCCTGTCCTGTGCTTTCTCTAAAATGTGGCGGAGCAATGGGGCTGAAGGGAGGGGGTTTCCTTCTGCGGAAACAAATCCTCTTGCTTTCCACAGGGGTAGGAATTCTGTAAGGCTGTTGCAGACAGAGAGGCTGTCCAAGTATATGTCTGATGGGCCGGGGAAGGAATCTGGGTGATATATAGTATACGCAACGGCTGCTAGTTCTGCCGCCTGCGCGCCTAAATGGCCTGGTAGCTTTAAGGAAATCTCTTCTAGGGCGCGTCCCTGCGCGTCCTCAACATAAATGCCACATCCTGTAATGCGCTTCCCTTCTCATACTGTGGAAGAACCATCCACATATATCCTTAAAGGTTCGCACGTGTCTGTGGGCTGGGGGCTCTTAGGTGAACTACCTATCTTTCTGGGGGGTGTTTTCGCAATAAAGGGGCCTGTGTTGTGGTGCGGTGAGATGATTTCACATTTGTGGGGGGTGCCTGGGTACTGAAGGTTATTGGCTAAGAATGTGTGGGTCTTGGTCCTTTTAACGGTGATGTCCCATCCCTGCAAGAGAAGGGTCCATCTAGCTGCTCTAATTTGGCTGACTGTACTGTCGTCCGTCAAGTAAAAGTTCGGTGGGGGTGTGTTCTGTGAGGATTGTGATGGGGTTTAGTCCGGTTATGTAGGAAAAATACTGAACTGCCCAGAAAACTGCGAGCAGGTGCCTCTCACAGGCCGAAAATCCCTGCTCCACAGGATCTAAAAGTCTGGAGGCGTAAGCCACGGGTCTTAATTGTTCGTGCCGTTCCTGGAGGAGAACGGCCGAAAGGGTACGGTCCGTGCTCACTATCTCTATAGCATAGGGGGAAAACGGGTCTGGAACTTGTAGTGCGGGGGCTGCAATGAGGGCTCTTTTCAAAGCATCCACAGCATCTGTATGCTGCGGAAGCCATTCCCAAGCGGCTCCTTTCTTTAGGAGTTCCGAGAGGGGTGCTGCCTTGCTGGCAAAACTGTCAATGTGGTTTCGGCAGTAGCCAACCAGTCCTAAAAACGACTGGAGGGCTGAAACATTCTGGGGAAGGGGCAATTTGGCAATCGAGTCAATTCTTTTGTGCTCGATCTCTCGTTTACCGTGCGTGATAATTGTACCCAAATATATCACCTTGTTTTCCAAAATCAGGGCCTTTTTGGGGTTGACTTTGCAACCAATTTTCTGTAGGAGTTCCAGGAGTTCGGACAGAAGCTCGATGTGCTCTGCCTTGGTGTCTGTCTGCAGTAATAGGTCATCCACATACTGGACCAGACATTCGGGGCGAGAAAATTTTGACAAACCATTTGCCAGCTGTCGGTGGAAAATGGAGGGGGAGTTGTGGAATCCTTTTGGAAGGCATGTCCACGTGTACTGCTGATTTGTAAAAGTGAAGGCAAATTTGCATTGGCACGCTTTTGCCAATTGAATGGACCAGAATCCATCACTGACGTCCACAACCGTAAAATATCATGAGTTGAGTCCCTATCTGAGCATGGTCTCAGAACCTGTGGCTACCGTGGGGGCTGCTGCGGGGGTGACTTTGTTGAGTTCCCGGTAATCGATCGTCAGTCACCATGATCCATCGGGCTTTCTCCCCGGCCAAATCAGGGCATTATTAGTGGAGGCTACAGATCTGAGTACGCCCTGCTCTAATAAGCTGTTGATAACTTTTGCGATTTCTCCCTCTACCTCTTGGGGAAATCCGTATTGCTTTTGGGGTCTACGGTCAGGTCCTGTGATTTGAACGGAACCAGTCATCCGGCCACAGTCGTGTTTCTGGGTCGCGAGTGCTAATTGTGATCAAGTCAAACCAAAATTCGCCGACTGCACTAATCTTGTTTGCGTATTCACCTATTGTGAGCGTTCCGGGGGCTCTTGCGGATTTTGCCATTCTCCAAACACATTGGTTTACCGGATCAAATGAAAGGTGGTGGGAGTTCATAAAGTCAATTCCCAAAATGTGTTCTGCTGTGTGGGTTAGATCGACTAAAACTATGGGGTGCTTCGTCGTTATATTGCCAATCTGATTGGGTACAGGGGCTGTGATGTGTCCCTGCTGTGAATGGCCTGTGAAACCGCTGACGGTGATGGTGGCTGTAGTGGGCCACGTGTCTTTCTGGAATATGGTGGAGGAATTGATTGTGGTGTGGGACTCTCCTGTGTCCCAGAGAAATTCAATGGGCTGTCCTCGTATCTTTGCTGCAACTACTGGTCGGCGGGACCTATCCCAAAGGGTGTCGCAGACCCAACTGGGGAAGCCCGAACACCGTCAGTCCATTCCGTCCAGGTCCATCTGGTCTGGACGGGTGCTCACACTATGTATGGGATCTGTCCTATTCTTATTCAGAGTGCCTGCCTGCTGGGCTTTCTGTGGCTTTCGTGGGGCATTGCATTCTCGTGCAAAGTGTCCAAACTGTCCACAGTTGTAACACTTCTGTGGCTTTTGTGGGGGGCTGTTCCTGCCTTCGTTCACCCATGTGGCGTTCTGGTGCGTTTTCACCGCTTGGATGTCTGCTTCTGCCTGCTGTTCCTCTGGTTTCCTAACTGCGGGTTTGTTTTGTACAGACTGCTCCCAGGTGCGGGACAATCTTTTTGAAACCAATTTCTCATTGTGGGCTTCCTCTGAGGGGTCATAATTCGTACAGGCTTTTTGTCCTGCCTCTGTGGCATGGGAGATAAAGGTGCGAGTCCATTCGTCCATACTGTCTTGGGACAAATAGGCACGTTCTAAGTTACCGAAAACTGCTGTGAAATGAATCCACAGGCATCCTGAAAACGCTGTGGGGTGTTCCGTCTTTATCTGCCTGCATTTATTCAGGCCTTCTACGGGGTCACCTCTGTTGTAGCTGATCGCGTCTCGGATCGCTGCATGCATTTCTGCAAGGGTGCCTCCTCCTACATTCTGTGGATCATGAAGGGCTGCTACGACCGAAGGGTCTAAACTCAAAACTGTGAGCTTCAGGTGCTCACGCTCGTCCAGGCCGTACATGGTCGCCTGCTGCTTTACTCTGGCAAAGACGTGGTGGGGGTCTGAGGTGGGGAGAAACGGTGTGATTTTCTCGCACGCGTCCCGTAATTGGGTCATGGTTAAGGGGGTCGTGTACAGGAATTCCGTGTCTCCTTCCGATGTGACTGTGCGGTGGGTGGTTACTGGATTTATTGGTGCCTGAACTATCTGCTCGATGGGGGGTTGGGGCACTTTTCTCTTCTGGGCTTTCCTTGCGCACATGTTCCCTGAACATATCTATGCGCGGTCTCATTTAATTCTTCCCAATCCAGGCCGTCTTCTGTATCTAACTGGCATCCAAAGGTGCTGTGGAATCCATTCTGAACTGAAAGCCAAGACTGCAGTTCTGCAATCTGCTTCCGGCACTTTGCATGATCTAATTCTGCACTGTAAATTCTATGATAATCTATGATAATGAGCTTTGTCTCTGCTCTGTGGTGGCAGCATAGAATGCTCGTAATGCTGCTTTCAGGTCGCTACACTGCCTTTGCAATGCTGCTACCTGTTTCTCTGTTTCCTCTCTTACCAGGACTGCACGTTGCGTGTCCTGATAGGCCTTTTCATACTGTGTCTGGAAGCTGCTTAGGTGCGCCAGACAAGACTGGTGTGCCCACTTGGCATCATCCTCCTCTCCGTCCTTTGCTGCTAACTTCCTTCTCAACTCTATGTTCTCGTTCTCAACCTCACATACATCGAACTCATTCGATGTACTCCTTCTATCTCTTTACGGAGCATCCGAACGACCTCCTCTGTGCATCGCAATTGTGCCAAACAGGACATGATTGCCATCGGCTTGCGA
The DNA here is from genome assembly GCF_047496885.1 of Scyliorhinus torazame. Lineage (NCBI taxonomy): Eukaryota > Metazoa > Chordata > Chondrichthyes > Carcharhiniformes > Scyliorhinidae > Scyliorhinus > Scyliorhinus torazame. The sequence continues at coordinate 189,100,716 of NC_092715.1, read as the reverse complement.
GCTTTTCCCAAGCTTTTCTTCTGAATCTCTGACAGGTTCTCCCACCAAGTATGTTCCATACTCCCGGGTCCTGTTTCCTCATTGTCACAGAATTCACTCCAAAGGGGCCATCCCTTCCCTTTGAGATATTTCCTGATTTCTTCTTCCCAAACGGGACACTGACCTACTCTGCTGCTGGTCGCTGCGACCACAAATTCTTCAGGGTTCATGAGGCGTTGCATTGCCTGCATTGCCATCTTTACTCTTTAAATGCTCTCTTAAAATTTGGAACGAGGGGTACTAAGGCGGTGCTGTAATTACGGGTACGGATTTCGCTATTTTCCGGAATACAAACTCCCGACAGTTTTTCGCAACAAAAATCTATCAGTATTACCTTATAGCCCTGTTAGTTATGCATGCATTAACACACTACCGAATTATGAGGATTGATCAGAACTGCTTGAACACTAGTGGTTTTTCTGTTCCCAATTCGATTTCTAATTCAAATTTTGGGTTCTCCCGGAGTGGTTAAGCCACTTCTAATTCGGGTCCCGTCAGGATGTTGCCAGTAATATGTTGCTAACTTTTGGTTGGCTCTTAATTCGTAATTTGCTCTGTTTGTTTAACCTTTGCTCTAGAGTCGCCAGGTATCTTTATGATACCACCACGAGGTTCAAGTTCAAGGACTGATCAATAATTCAACACACCAATTAGTAAGATTCAAATCAAAACACATTTATTATACACAGTAAATCACTACTCATGCATAAACTCTACTTTCTAGACTATTCCTATCACTAAAAGGCCTATACTTAGCTTCGGAATTGCCCACCAGGTCCAGGGCACAAATGGCCTTTCGTTCAGGTCCTGAGTCTGCAGGATTCAAAAGCTGGTATGGACTTGTAGCTAGGAGCGCCTATCTCGTAGCGAGCGTTGACTGGAGACTTACTTGGTTGATGCGGCAGCTTGGACAGGTCACTCTCACGGGTTGATTCAAGTTGCTGAGTGACCCCGCCAAGGAAGGATGATTTGAACTTGGGGGCTTTACTTTATAGTCCCCAGGGTCTTCCCGCCCTTCGGGGCGAACCCCGTACCTGATTGCAAATGATTGGACTGCGTTCCGATCATTTGGATCGATTTCTCCAATACTGGAGTTGTTCCCTGATTACTGGGCGGTCCCTAAATGTCCGTTGGCCTTCCTTTGTCTTGGTTCCTGCTGGCGCCGAGGAGTCTGGCTTGGCTTTATTCACCTTAAGTGTTGCAATTGTGCCTTGGAATCGCTCATTACTATGGAGATGGCTGCTGGTTTCAGTGCCGTCTGGTTTTTGCAAGTTTCAATACACATGATTTCTGCACTTGCTAGTCTTTGCCTGTGTTGGCTGAATTTCCCTTCAGTCTTTGCGGTTCTCCATTTTAAGTCGGGAAGTGGCCAACCCAGCTGTCTACACCACTCACCCAGTATCCACCGTGGGCAGACTTCAATCACAACATTTTCATAACTCATCTTAATGAATGTAAGTACAACTTATGGTACAGCATTTAATGTTAAACTGTAAATGGGGGGAACATTTTGATTGCCTATTAAAATTTCTCACCTCTAATAGATGTCTCCATGCAGCTGATGAAAACCTCACAATTGCTAAAGTCCAACTGTCTCCAGGAAATTTAAACAAATTACCTGTGGTGTGCTCTCACTGAGCCCACAATGTTGTCATTTTCCTCCTTAATTTGAGTGGGCAGGTTCCTGGACCCACTCCATCCACCAACATCATGGAAATGGTTGCAGGTGGAACCAGCAGTGGGAATTCCAGCCTCCCCGCTCAGCAGTAGCCATTTTTTCTATTTGTTCCCAATTGTGGCTATGAAAATCTGGTCTTGTCTCCTATTCAGAAGATGGTGGGTTCAAGTCCCAATCCAGGCATAAAACGCTGGATTTTCATGGAGTCAGGCTGACTCAAGAGGCCTTTGAAAATGGTGGCAGGACCTAGATGCAAAGATCCCATCCCCATTTTCAACAGATCCTATTTTTTCCGGTAGGAGGAAGGAAATGAGATGGAAACCTGAACATGGTAGGGCCATTTGAAAATTAATACTGAACCCATTTTTGCTCTTCTAAGGCCATTAACCTATATTGTGGGAACCGTAATTTATGGAGGAGGCATAAATGCTCTTGATGCACTGATAATGTATGTTTAAGTGTCATGACTAGACATTATTTGAAACATCAGTCCTTTAAAGATGTAAAAAGGTGCAGCAACAGCGTAAAAAGGAAACACCCAGAGCTGGATTACAATGATTAACAGGCCATCTAGTGCATTTCATTTTTTTTAAAAAGCCACCTGTTTTGAAATTTCACCAAACTTCAATGTTGACATTTCCCAGGGGCTGTTTTTACTGAGCCCATTTAAATGTTTGGTTGAGTTTCGAAAGCCCCAAATCACTCTCTCAACAGGGTGGCTGAGTTCACACTTTGACTGTTAGTTTTAAGGAGCCAATAAAGGATGAGCTGTCTTTGATGCGATTAGTGAATAGAAATCCATTTTTACAAAAGATTGAGATTTAAATTTTTCGTATTGGTTCATATATATGGGTTTTCTTTGTATCAAATATGTAGCGAGAGCGCTCTTAGGTTTTTTGAAATGTAATTATTTTCTATATTCACATGGCTCCTGAAGTGTGCACATTGTGATTATTGGATGAGTGGCAATGGAGGAGAAATGGCATGGGGTGATGAGAGGGCGTAAAATTTAGCATGAGGGATATGAAGGGGCATGAAGGTGGCATGAATTGACGGGTGAAGGCCGAACAGTTTCTTATACAACTGGGTGGAAGTAGAGGTGGACCTTCTAATCAGCACACCTTAGCACTTGCCTATCTCCGAATTTCCTCCAGAGGCGATGGGCCGAACTCCATCCTGCCTCTACCTGCCCCAGCATGGAAATGTAACTGGCGGGAGCCCATTTAAATGAGACGGGTCTGCCTCAATGACAAAAATAGACGTTAAACTGACTATTCAGGAGGATATTAAAAATCTTTTGGTACGATTTGAAGAGGGGATTTTTTTTCTGTCTGACCAACCTTCAGCCTTCAAAAAAACCCACCAAAACAGAATCCCATCGTTGTTGCCCAGGAAACTTTGTGGGAAGGGCAGTGCAAAAACAAACTGCAAAAAAAAGAATGTGCTTCTCACCTAATGTGAGTTATTTTCATTGACTGGTGTAGCAGGCATTCAGGAGAGTTTTCATACAGGCTGTTCATGGCTTTTCCAATAATTGAACTTGCTCACAGACAAATTACCTCAAAAGGTGGGAGAAACGATATTGAAGAATTTTCAAAGCATTGCAGGAATTTCGGCGACTGTTTACAGCAACCTCCATGTCAAGTGTTCCAGGTTATGTTTTCTTCCAAAATTCTTAATACGTATATTCATAAATCAAACAGTTGGAATATGATTATTTTGCCAATTTTTGAAAATCATTCAATGTGTATAACTCACAATAGCTCCACCGCTAAAAATACTGCTCATTCCATTCAACGACATAAGGGGGAAAAATGAAGTGCCTGACAACATTGTAACTAGAAAGCAATTCCAGAGAGAGTGCTTTCTATCCAAAAGCTTCTGAGATCCATTGCAGAAGATTGAAGTTTGACAGATTATTATTATTCCTTTCTTACACACAGTAATGGCAAACTTTGCCTATTGTCAACAATTTCATGAAGGCAAGGATAATCTTTCTGAGCAACATGTAACCTTTTTTGCACTAAAATAAAACATAGCGACTGTCTCCTTGATAAAATATGCACCAAGCATTGATTTGTTTCTGCCCTCATGCATCAACAATTGGTTTTAATATGCTGAAGTATGAAAAGATTCCAGCTTGTTTTTCTTTAATGTGATGTTTAGTTTGTCGACACGCATTTAAAAAAAACAAGCAACCTGATGGTTTTCTATGAAAATAGTCAGCAATTTGCATTTCAACAATCTACCTTGAATGCCAAACAGCAGAAGCAGCACGCAATATATGGAGCTAAGCGACCCCGCAACCAACGGACTAGATCTGAGCTCTGCAGTCCTGCCACATCCAGTCACCAATGGTGATGGACAATTAAACAACTAACAGAAGGAGGTGGCTCCACAAATAGCCCGTTCCTCAATGGTGCAGTAGCCCAGCACATCAGTGCAAAAGACAGGTTGAAGCTTTGTCAAACAGATGTTCTGGGTGACTGTTACATCTCAGCCTGCTCCTGGGGTCCCCAACAACCTTCAGACAATTCGATTCACTCCACAGGCTATCAAGACATGGCTGAAGGCACTGAAAAGGCGATGGATTCTGATTATATTCCGACAGCAGTACTGAAGACTTGTGCTCCAGAAATAGTCACACCCCTAGCCAAGCCGTTCCAGTATAGCTACCACGCTGGCATCTACTCGGCAATACGGACAAATGTCCAGGTGTGTTTTGTCCACAAAAACAGGACAAATCCAATTAATGCCCCATCAGTTTAATCTCAATCATCAGCAAAGTGTTGGAAGGGGTCATCAACAATGCTATCAAGCAGCACTTACTCTGCAATAACCTGCTCACTGACACTCTGTTTGGTTCCACCAGGGCTACTCAGCTCCTGGCCTCGTTACAGCCTTAGTCCAAATCTCCATCAAAAAGTTGAACTCAAAAGCTGAGGTGAGAGTGACTGGCCTCAAAATCAAGGCAGCATTTGACCCAAGGAGCCCCAGTAAAGCTTCATTGGGAATCAAGGGGGAAACCTTCAGTGGTTAGATTCAAACCTAGCACAAACGGAGGTGGTTGTGAATGTTGGAGTCAGTCATCTCAATGCCAAGGCATGGATGCAAGAATTCCTCAGGGTAGTGCCCCAGACCCAACCATCATCAGCTGCTTCACCAATGGCCTTTCTTCCATATTAAGGTCAGAAATGAGGATGTTCATGGATGATTGCACAATGTTCAGCACTATTTGTGAATTCTCAGATACTGAAGCAGTTTGTGACCATATGCAGCAAGACCTGGGCAATATCCGGGCTTGGACTGGTAAAAGGCAAAAGCATTTGTGCAACACAAGTGTCAGGAAATTACAATCTCCAACAAGAGATAATCTAACCATCTCCCCCTGACATTCAATGGCAGCACCATTACTGAATGAATCTTCAACTATGAACATCCTGTGGGTTACCATTAACCAACCAAATAAATACTGTGGCTACAAGAGCAGGTTGGGCTGGGAATTCTGTGGTAAGTAGCTCAGCTCATGACTTCTCAAAGTCATGTACTGCTGTCGGATTATAATCAGAATCCATCGCCTTTTCAGTGCCTTCAGCCATGTCTTGATAGCATGTGGAGTGAATCGAATTGTCTGTCCACTATCTAAAAGGCACAAAGTAGGGATGTGCTGGAATATTCTCCACTTGTCTGGATGAGTGCAGCTCCAAAAACACTCAAAGAGGTTCAACACCATTTGGGACAAAACAGCCCACTTGTTTAGTATCCCATCCACCAACTTAAATATTCACTCCCTCCATCACCAATGCACAGTGGCAGCTGTGTGGACCATCTACTAGATTCACTGCAGCAACTCAACAAGGCTCATTCAACATTTTTTTAATCTGGCAGATGGTATGTGCTGTGGAAAACTTGGCAAACCATCACAAATCTTTTCTTTTTGTATTTTACTGTGAGAAGATGCAACTACTGAAGTCAGAAGCCACATAATCCTGTCACACTTCTGGAGTTTTTAAATATTTATTCAAACATTTATCAACAAAAGAAAAGAAAACTTAAGCACACAAGATTACATTCATATAGTTAAAATTAGTCTTCCGGAACATTCCCTCAAAAAGATTTCCTCCTTGGTTAGACCCACAAATAAATATTCCTTATAGTGATATTACCACAAGGCAACCCCACTGCTGCTGTAGGGCATGTATGTCACAGGGCTTCTTTCTCATTCCCATTCTGCTGTGGAGTTCAAGAAATATTAAAACAAACCCTGCTTTCTGGAAGAACAGACACTTTTCAGGGTTGGCTCAAGCTCACTTTGTTTCCTCACAGTTCTCTTCCAAAACGGAGCATTTTCAGGAGGTCTTACATGGCTGTCCCTCACACAACTCTCACATCTCTCCTTAAGTAGTCTTTATTTTCTTTCACCTTTATTCCACTGTCCTTATCCTTCTTTGAAATTTACCTTTCCCAGAATATAAAAATCCCATTGCTACCACGTTCAGGTCAAACAAAATGTAATTACTTTGCATTATTTATTTATGACCTCTCCCAAGTTGTAAGCACTTCTCACCTGTTTTTGAAATTTCACAACCGAATACAACAATCCTTCTTTATCTCACAATTGAAATTTCTAACTATGTCTTATTTACTGACAGGAAATTCAGCTTGGCAATATATACTTCCAGTGCATGCCTTGGACACCTAGGATATTTTGATGTCCTCACTCTGCAGATAAACTGACTTCAGTTTCATTAAATTAGTCACACAGACACACATACACAGTCATAAGCCTGCTTCACCAAATTACACAGTAAACCTCCAAAATATTAAAAATAATGCCCTCTTCTTCACAACAGAAACTTCCAAACCGTAACCTCTTCCTTCTAGAAGGAGAAGGGCAGTAGAGGCATAGGTACACCACCATCTCCCCTCTAAGCCACACACCATACTGACCTGAAAATATACCTCCATTCTTTCACTGTCGCTGGGTCAAAATCCTGGGACTCCCTCCCTACACACACCACGTGGAAGGCAGTGGTTCAAGAAGGCGATTCACTTCCACCTTCTCAAGAGCAATTCAGGATGGGCAATAAATACTGGTTTAGCCAGCCAAGCCTGCAACCCATGAAACATTTTTTAAAAAGGGAATACATGGGAGACTTCATTCAAGTTGACTTCATTTAAAATATGTTAGTAATCAAGATGTGTTTTGTGAAATGGGTCACTGGCAGCACTTGATTTATTCATTCCTCACCATCCCCAGAAAAACATGGCATTCACAATCAATAGGAAGACTGCCACTACGATATTTAAGTGGGACCTCAGCTCCTGTAAGGACAACTTTAAGGTTTTTTTGGATAGCCAATATTTCTGCAGAATGATGCTGAGATGTCTTCTGGACCAGTGCAAATGAGGGAAGAGCTCAGGAGGCATATTGGCATATAGTTTCAGAAGCACATTTTCATACTGAACCAGACAGAGGAGCAGATTTTAAGGCAGCGGTGCTTCAGAAACAGGATAGATATTGAGTCCTGCCACAAACTCTGGCAGGTTTTGGAGTCCTGGACGAGGGCATGACCAGTGGTAGTGGAAGTACAGACCATTCCTGACTCCTTCAGGTGATATCAACAACATTATTCAGTTTGCTGTCTCAAACAAACAGAAATGAGGTGTACTATTTGTGAGGTGGCAGTAATTCAGCACCTACCCCATGGAGGCTTCTATGCAAGAAAGCACCTTAGGGATTTTCCAGGACGATTGAAATTTCACAACTACAAAATGTAATAGACAGCACTTAGCTCTTTATAGCAATTAAAGCTTACCCACAACTGGAAAGGCTTCTATTTACTGAATCTCCAACACATCTGTGAAGACAAGAAGTATCCTGGCAAGAAAATCCTATAGCACAATTGCAGCTGAGGAAATGTTACAGTGGCTGTTGGGGTAGACATCCTGGGAAAGTGGAGATACTAGAGACAGTGTGGAAGTGGGGTTTGGGGCTTATCGTGGGAAGGATCAAAAATCATAGGTGCACAGGGAGAAATAAGAAGGCGGGTGGAGATCAGTGATTTGGAAGAGTTCCTATGGAGGCCAACGGGCGAGCCAGAGAATGGTTGAGGTAATTTATTGGGATCAATTCAATGATGAAGGCTTTAGTGTTCAAGGCAGGGGCATGACTGGCCACAGGCTTTAAATGTCATCAGGATTGTTTCATATCACGCTCCCCAATACCATCCCCCCCACCCCATCAAACATACGTAAGAAGTGTTAACTGGCTGCAGTGCAACCAGTATTGCAGCTGGCATGGGGACCAATTTGAGGCTTCATCTGTGTCCAGGTGATTGGGTTAGTGTCCTGAAAAGCGACAAGCATTTTCTGCCTGAAAAGGGACAAATTTCCATCCTGTTCTGTTTTTAGAAATGATTATAGCTGAAAGACAAAAGTTTGGCTTTCCCTTTCAGGTACGGATGACACTACTGTGCATTTCCAGAATTTTGTGGGTTTTTTTTCAAACTTCCAGAATTTGTGCATTTTTCTTTTTATCTTTATTTATAACCCTCGACTATGAATGATGTGTTTACCGATGGCAAATATTCCTGTAATTTAACTTTGTAAAACTCAGCACTAGACATTTAAAGAATACCATTTTTCAAAGATGTTATCTGATGGAAAATGTACTCGTGATGCAAGTTGTGGAAGAAATTCAATACTCAAGAGTAGGATTGCATTTTTAGACAAAGATCCCATGATACATGATTAATTGGGTGGTGATTCTACCTTTTAAGTGGTCAGCCTGTCATTATCCTTTAAAGAAGATTGTGTGAAAGGTATCTGAGATTAAGCAGAATGTGTGTTTCAAAAGTACATAATGTGATGTATCGGAATAAAACTCTCACAGTTGGCGACGCTGCGAATCTAAACATTTCTCATGTATTCAATAGCTGCTTTCACTTTTTTACATTGAGAAACCCAACTGAAAGCCTAAGGCCTACAGAGAAAGAGATCGCCAGGTTGGAAAGCGAAGACAAGATGAACAGTAACATTTTGAGACTAACGTTAAACTTTTAAAGCTTGACATATTGTTGGAGGAAGGAGTTCCACAATTGTGGGAACCTGGGAAAGAACGAATTACAGAGAATCCCGACAGTGCAGAAGGAGGCCATTCAGCACATTGAGTCTGCACCAACCCTCTGAAAGAACTACCTACCTAGGCCCACTTCCCCGCCCTATTCCCATAACCCCACCCAACCTGCACATCTTTGGACACAAAAGAATACTTTACCTTTGCTAATCCACCTAATCTGCACATTTTGGACTGTGGGAGGAAACCGGAGCACCCGGAGGAAACGCACGCAGAGACAGAGAGAAAGTGCAAACTCCTCACAGTCACCCAAGGCTGGGATTGAACCCAGGTCCCTGGCACTGTGAGATGGCAGTACTAACCATTGTGCCACCGTGATGCCCATAATGAGATTACATATTCCCTCTGGGGAAGGCAGCCGGGTCTGTTTCTTGAGACCTAAACACGTCCCTGGGGTTTGCCATCTAATTAGCAATGGTGGGCTGGCTCTTGAAGTTGGAGGACCAATCAGAGGGCTTCCAGCTTTAAAAGGGGCAGGATGCTGAAAATGGAGGATCCCTCTCACAAACCTTTTAAAAGTTAAACATGGATCTCACAGCCAAGTCACTGCTGTGAGGAGACCTCCTCTACAAGGCTGACTCCAACTGCTGCTGTACTACACTGCCAGGCATGGAGGGCCTCCAGGGTTTCCGAAAATGCTGTCCCCACCTTCACCAATCCCTCACCCCATTTGCTGCTGGGAGGTTCCCTTGAGGTAGCAAACGCCTGCCATATGCAGGAATCTAGAAATTCCCTGTCAGCCTTCTTTAAATATCCTCATTAGGCTCCAATTGAGCCCTTAACAATGGGGCTTCCTGCTTCATTTCAGTGGGCATCCCTGCTGCAAATCCCATCATTCTGCCTCCGCAGAAATGGCTGGGATGGAGCCTGGGAGCCAGCACTCTGGCCAACGGGACTATTTTCAGCATAAGCCACCCTTTGGCCCCAGAGGGGGTTGAAATCCCAGCAGTAAGTCTGATTCTCAACACATTAAGATGGCTACAAGTAGATGGAAGCATGTAGGAGGAAGTGTCTTCCGAAAGCTTAGAGGAGCACTGACTACAGTAATATCATTAAAACAGAGCGATACAGGAACAGTTTCAATGGAGGAAAAGAAATCGTAAGTGGGAAAAGGATCAATTATCAGGGTGGCAAGCCTTTTTTTATACCCGGCTTCGGAAAGCGAGAGAGCACTGTACCACAAATTCTGCAATTAGTTGCATTTCAGATAATAGTTTCTTCCCTAATAGACATCCAGTCACAGCTCTGAGTCAAGAGTCTAAAAAAGACCTCATAGAAATGGTAATTAAATTATTTATAGCTGTTTTGTACTCTTTTCCATGATTTCCTTAACTACCCAATTATAAAGCATTTTCACAATAGCTGTAAAGTGTATATTTGACAGTCTCTTTGTTATTCATTATCAATGATCAAACCATCTACAGTAACTACAAGAGGAAAATTTTGTATCAGGACCAAAAGGTTGGGGAACATTTCTCAGAATAAGGTCACAGCGTAAACGGTCATCATTAATGACTGGAATGAATAATTATGAAAAACTGATTGCAAATGCATTTCAGAGACTGGTCCCTGGAGTATAATTGTCCAGTGCAGCAATGTTTTCCGATGGTCGCTATACCTTTCTGCAGCCTCCTATTCTCACAGCAATAGGTGGCCTTCAACTGCCCCCTGTTGGCAGAAACACTCAACACCTTTCTCCAGGAATTCAGAAAACAATTTGAACATCAAAAATGCATAATATATTTTGAGATGCTTTACTTAATTGGACAATGCATTGATGAATTAATGTTAATAAAGGAACTAAATTGTACAGAATTAAATCATTTTTATGCAATCGGCATCTGACTTTAAGTTATGGGGAATATTATTTGTTACATGATTGGGAAATCTAGTAACATATTGTTAAACAAATCTTTGAGGTATATTTTAAATATTTTAACCTGATCCTGTACATTGTTCTGTGACAGCACAACCATTTTTTATGTTAAATAAATGAATACTATGGAATATAAAATAGAAAAATTAAAACCACCCGTTGAATTATTTTAAAAAGAGAATGGCACAGCCGGTTATCCTGGAGTGTAAACCGATAGGGGAAGGTGAGGATGTGATTGACCTTTAGTTCATTAGTCCTTTCCAGGCATAAATAATTCTGTGCAGGAAAGTGATCTGATAGGGAGAAGAGTTCAAGGTTATTTTGGGAATAAGAGAGGAACAAATGATTGCAAAGAACAGGGTGAATAATGATGCTCCTGAGGAAGAAAAAGCAGGATGAGAAAATGGTTACAATACCAAACCAAAGGGTCAATGTAAAAACATTGACATGAGAAGGTAAAAAGAAACAGAAGAGATCGTAGAATGAGCGAGCAGGAATACAGGAAATATAGTCAATGGCAGTGTGAACAAATAATCCAGTGGGTCCAGTGGGTTGGTATTTGGATGAAGAGTTTGGTTCCTGTTGGTCTGTGGCGTTGACTGTTATGAATAATGTGAACAGAAAGATTGTGAAGATGATTGTTAAAACAACAGGTAGAATCTCGGTGAGGCGTCAGGGGTTCTGCCCCTCGGCTCGAGAGCTGACAAGAGTCTTCTGCGACCTTTTTTGGGAAGGCCCAACAAATCATGTGCCAATCAGGCAGTGGCAAGGCCAGCGGTGTGCTTGCCCCAGGAATCAAGACCCCCAGGAGTGGAAGACTTGCCTACTGAGAACTGCCGGCAAATCAGCTGCTGGCAGTCCATGTGCACAGCAGTGCCACTGGATAGATTGTGGCTGTTACCAGGAGGACAGGCATTGGATTCCAGAATCACAGAGGGACTCAGGCCATAGTTAAGTAATGTGAGGAGGGTTTTTTTGTGGGGTGGGGATCGCAGGGAAAGTGGCACAGATCAATCAGCAGCAAGGGCAGCAGTGTGGCTTTGAGCAAGTCCCCCACTCTCCTGATGTCCAGTCCTCGATCAGGCCGAAGTCCCACCACCAGGCTGTCCCACCACCACCCAGAGGTGCCAAGTGGCCACATTGCTTTACCTGTCAGGCATGTTGACTGTTGACAGGCCTGCCTGTCACTGGGTGAATACCTACAGGGGTGGGATAAAGTCCTTAAGTGGTCATTAATTGGGCGCTTAAGGCCCTCAATACACAATGGAATGGGAAGGTCAATCTTGGACCTACCTGCCAGAACTTAATTCTGGCAGAGGCAGGAAAGTGAAGAGTCCGGTACACGGCCATCCCATCGAATGACCTGCCCTTCCTTCATCCAATCTCGCCAACAGCAAGAGCAGAAGATTCCACCCAACAGAGTTCAAAAGGTCACTTCATAGCCTTCAGGTGTAACCTGAATCTGGTGACACAGCAATTAGCGCTGCTGCCTCACAGCTCCAGGGACCTGGGTTCAAGTCCAGTCTCGGGCATCTGTCTATGTGGAGTTTGCACTTTTTCCACGTGTCTGCGTGGGTTTCCTCTGGGTGCTCCAGTTTCTTCCCACAATCCAAAGAAGTGCAGGTTAGGTAGATTGGCCATGCTGAATTGCCCTTTAGTCTTCAAAAGGTTCGGACTGATTATGGAGATAGGGTGGAGGCGTGGGTTTAAGTAGGGTGCTCTTTCCAAGGGCCGGTGCAGACCCGATGGGCCAAATGGCCTCCTTCTGCACTGTAAATTCTATGATTCTAAAGCATCTCCCATTTTATCAAATGGAATATAATTTTACTCATGCTGAAATGCAAGAGGATTCCTTGAATCTTGAAATAGCTTGAAGGTCTCTGCATTTGTCCAGGAGAATGTGAGCACCATGGGGAAAATCAGTCACAGCGATTTTTCTTTGGAGGTGTTGTTTTCCACTCTCATTAACTGAGAACACTGTTATCACCAGCAACACTTTATTTTCTGGCTTGACAGCTCTGTCAAATCAACAGATATCCCATTATTCTAGTCCCGAGGTTCCTGTGGCTGGAGAGGGCACAAGTGATGTGGTGGTGTAATGTGTTACTGGGCTAGTAATCTATGCGTTCCTTTCCAGAGAACCTGCCATCTCACCCCTTCAAAGATGATTTGTCTTCTCCTGAAACATGAATCAAAACTGAACACTTGGGGGGCAATTCTCCAAACTGGAGCCCAAGTGTTCGCGCTGTCGTGAAGGCTTTCGCGTTTCATGATGGTGCGAAACGGGCACGGGGACGACCGGTTCTGGCCCCCACAGGGGGCCAGCACGGCTGGAGCGGTTCACGCCGCTCCAGCCTCCCTTCCTGGCGCTAAATGGGTGCCGCACCAACCCGCGCATGCGCAGCTGGGCCGCGCCAATGCGCATGCGCGGGGGACTTCTTCAGCACGCCGGCCCCGACTAAACATGGCGTCGGTGTTCAGAGGCCGGCTGCGCAAGAAAGTAGGCCCGGGGGGGGAGAAGCCGGCCCGCCGATTGGTGGGCTCCGATCACGGGCCAGACCCCATCGGAGGCCACCCCCCCCCGGTGAAGGATTGCTTTTCCCCGCCCCACAAGCCGCCCCCCCGACCCTTCGCACAGAGTTCCCGCGGGCAGCGACCAAGGGTCAACAGCGCTGGCGGGACTCTGTCGTATCCACGTGGCCGCTTGGCCCATCCGGGCTGGAGAATCGGCGGCCCTGCCGTTTCCAGCAGCCCGTGGCCGCGCCACGTCAAATGCACCAGCGCAAATGGCGCCGATTCTCCGCACCTCGGAGAATCGCGCGCCGGCATCGGGGCATCATGGCGCGGGTGCGCCGATTCTCCGGCCCGGCGCGGGGCTCAGAGAATCACCCCTTTGAAGTTCTTCCTGAAAAAAGAGTGCACAAGCCTATGCAGGGTTCACAAAGGGGACAGCACCGTCAGCAGGAACATGTCACGGCAACCAGCACTTAACAAAAATAGGTTTTTTGAAGTAGTGAGCTGATTCAAGAGATCAGTTCCCAAGATGACGCTGGAGCGTAGCAACTCTCTGCGAGCTCTCCCCTATAGATCCTCCTCCTAAATCATTTATGACCATTATTCATAGTATGTTCTATAATTATTATAGTATGTTCAACATATTCATGTATGAGCGATCTGCCAGGACTATAAGCAGAACAATACTTTTAGCTGTACCTTGGTACATCTGACAATAAAGAAATAAATCAAATAATCCAGAGGCCTGGACTAATTGCAGAGAACATTGGCTCAAATTTATCGTGCAGAAACGGAATTGGTAAGAATGACCAATTAACTGTTGGATTGTCTGCCTTTTGAAGTGGCCTGGCAAATCACTGAATTATATCTGTTGAATTGAAACTGTCATTGTGTTTTTAAGAAACCAGTCCGCCATTACTTTCTGAGGGAAAATAGGGATGGGAATGAATGCTGGCCTAGCCTGCCACCTTGGTTTCCAACTAAATAGCTGATCACTCAACCTCCCTTCCGGAACCTGTTCCCTTATCTCAGATACTGTCCATACGCTTTCAAATCTGCAATCATCTCCCCCCACCCCCCTATTGCAATGGCTTTTCGTCTCACTTTTGCACTTACCTGTAGAGTCTCCTAAGTATCGACTCCTCCTCACTCTTATTCTTATTACATGCTGTCCATTGGCGACACTATCTTACGATATGGCATCAGATTCCACATGTATAGTGACGACACTCAGCTCTACCTCACAACCACCCCTCTTGAATTCTCCATTAATTTTTGTTGTTAGACATCCAGACTGCATGAGCTGTAATTTATTCCAATTAAACATTGGGAATACCAAAGTCATGGACTTCGGAACTCCATTCCCTCAGCAACAATTCCATCCTCCTCCCTATCTAATGTCTTAAGTTCAGCTATACTGATTGAAAGCTCAATGTTCCATTTGACTTTGAGCTGAGTTTCTAACTTGCTTTTTCCCCCCCCAGATAAATCACCTCCTTCTATCTCTGTAATATTACCTGCCTCCATTCGTGCCTTAGTTTATCTGCTGCATAAACCAGCATCAGTACTTTTGTTACTTCTAAACTCAGCTATTCCACTCGCCAACTTCTGGTCTTTTGCCTTTCATAAACTTGATCACATCCAAAATTCAATTGCCCTCATCCTAAGCCATGACAAGTCCCATTCACCTTTTACTCTGTGATTTCTGCTCTGCATTGGTTCCCAATGAACCAATTCCTCCATTTTTGAAATTTTTGTCCTGATTTTCAAATCTCTCCATGACCATGTCCCTCCCTATTGCTGTGTAACTCCCTTTAGCCCTACAAACCTCCAAAAGCCCTGTGGTTCTCCAACACTTGCTTCCTGTGCATACTCAAACCTTTTGTTCCACTACTGGCACTGAACCTTCAGCTGTCTAGGCCATAAAGCTCTGGCTAACCCTTCCTAAACCTCTATCACTCTCAGCCTCTCTCCCCACCTTTAGAACTCTTCTTAAAACTTACCTCTGACCAAATTTGTAATCATCTATCCTATACTTTTTGGTTATGGTATCGATTTTTGTCTGATTTGTGCTCCTGTTAAGTGCCATTGGAGTTATCTATCTTAAAGCCACTATATCAATACAAGTTGCAGTTGTATCATTTTCTCCAAAAAACCTAAAGCATCAAAAGGGAAATTACAAGTGTGTGGACAGTAGTGTGTGTGTGTGTGTGTGTGTGCCTTTGATAATTCCATGCAAGTGCATTACGTAATGCACAAAAATAACCTTTCTATCAGAAGAATTGTGACTACATTTTTCCCAGAATAGGCCCTAATACATTTAGGTTGGTTCATACTGGCATAAACATCAACCCCATGAAAGAGTTAAAGATGCAGTTGATCACTGAGTTAAGGGCCAACAATGAGGACTTTCAGAATTTGCCAGAGGTTACGTGTTTAATAAATTGCAAACCATTCTTTACCCAACACTTCCATTAGTTTGTGTTTGGGTTTAACACAGCTGGGCTGCCAACTCCAAAGTCTGGTGACTGCTTGTTAATTTGCTTCAATTTATACCATTAATTACAATGTCTGTCTGATAAAAATATGTGTGACAACACTGATTTTAGGCAAAGATAATCCAATGTGCTGTGGAATTTTATACATCGCATAGCTTTCACCATGCTAAATGATTCAAAAAACATCAGGTTGCTCAGAGCAAATGACAGTATTAAGCATTTAAAATATTGAGAGAATAAATTTCCACTTTTTCACTATCTTAAAATAAAAACTTTTCTTTGCAGACTACAATGCAGAGTCATCCAATGAGGGTCAAAATATTTCCCTGCACATGTAATCAATGCAATACTAATTTCAGTACTGGAAGCTGGGTAAAGGCAATATTTGACTTGCTGTTATTAGGAATTAATACAGCTGGAAACCTTATCCCTTCAATCCACATCAACCCATAATAACTGCCTTGACAATAATGATTCGAGAAACCTGATCCTGATGCAGTACATATCTCTGGAGATCACACCATATATACCGTAAATGGATTAACAATAGCACTTACAAGGTCAACGTGATCTCCAAGTCTGGATTTTGATCATCTGAGGTAGTAGAGGAAAGATTCTCCCTCATTGGTCCAGGTTTTCTTTGACCTCTTTGCAGACAACTATATGGCTTCTTAAAGTTGGTGGGTGAGGATATGAATTACAGGTCCAGGCAACATGAGTGTGGGATAGGCTTGATGATCCAGGTAAACTTGTCCTGCTTGTCCTTTATATTCATACATTGCCCTTAGTGTTGGGTGGTGTTACTGGGTTATGGGGATAGGGTGGAGGTGTTGACCTTGGGTAGAGTGCTCTTTCCAAGAGCCGGTGCAGACTCGATGGGCCGAATGGCCTCCTGCACTGTAAATTCTATGATAATCTATGATTGCTAGAAATAATCCATAATTTATACATATAATTTGTATATCATATTGACGTAGGATAAATAAGATCAGAGAGTTGAATGTGTGTCTGAATGATTTGTTTGGGAAAAAAATTGGTTTTGATTCATGGGACTCTGGTACCAGTACTGGGGAAAGAGTGTGCTGTGCCGCTAGGCTCACTTTCACTTAAGCCATGCTGCGATCATACTGGTGAGTCATATAACTATGGCTGGAGAGAGGGATTTAAACCAAATATTGGGTTGAAGAGAGTGTGTGTGTGTGTGGGGGGGGGGGGGGGGGGGGGTTGTGTTGGGGATGGTGTTCATGTGAGGGGAGATTTGGAAAATGAAATAGAAAGGACAAGGCACTGTGGATAATGGTAACCAGAGTGTGACAGGAGGGGACAAAGTGTACAAGCATTTAGAATGCACCAGCAAATAAGTTAGAGCAGGGAAAAGTGGTAAAAAGGCAACATTAAAGACTCTTTATCTGAATGCACACAGCAGTCATAACAAGATTGTTGAATTGATAACAGAAATAGAAATAAATGAGTATGATATGATAGCCAATATGGAGAGTTGCAAAGTGACCATGGCTGGAACCTGAATGGTCAAGGCTTTTTGACATTTCAGAAGCGAAGGAGAAAGGAAAATGAGGTGTGGTAGCTCTGTTAAGATGAGAACAATATAGTAATGAGTAATGATCTTAGTTTATGGATCAAAATATGGATTCAATTTGGGTGGCACTAAGAAATAGAAGAGGAAAAACAATCATTGGTGGGAGTAGCTTAAAGACCCCTTGACAGTAACTATGCTGTAGGACAGAGTTTAAATTTTGAAAAGGTGGGGACTTATCAGAGAGGTACTGCAATAACCGTGGAAGATATTACTCTTCATATAGATTGGACATACTAAATTAGCAGCAGTAGCCTGGAGGATCAGTTCATAAAGTATGTTAGGAATAGTTTCTCAGAACAATACATTCTGGAACAAACCAAGGAACCGGCTATTTTAGACCTGGTAATGTATAACCTTATAGCAAAGAATCATGAAGATAAGAGTGATCATAATATGACATGATTTTATATTCATTTTGAGGGTAAGAAATATGGGGCTTAAAATCGTGTCTAAAACTTAATAAAGACAATGCAAGTATATGAAGAAAGAGTTGGTTGGAGTGAACTTGGGAAATAAGTTAAAATAGAAGACAGTAGAAAAACTTTGAAAGACATTTAGGGGAACATTTCATAACCCTCAACTAAAATATATGCCATTAAGAAAGGCTCTATGAGTAGAATGGATCATCTGTGGCTAAATAATGGAGTTAACAGGATCTTAAATTGAAAGAAAGGATGTACAAAGATTAGCAGAAGGCAAGGAAATCGGAAAAGTTTTAGAAACCAATAAAGGCCAGCAAGGCCTCAACCGGGTGCCATTTGGTACTGGTTCACAAAGTTGTGAATCAGTCACGATGGCATCTCGGGGGGGGGGGGGTCTCGCTGGGGTGTTGAGGTCCCAGGGTGGTGCCCTGTCACTCTCCCTGGTACCTGGTATCTTGGCACTTTGAGCCTGGTACATTAGCACTGCCACCCTGGAACATTGCCAATGCCAGCCTTGCACACTGGCAGTGTCACCATGGCACTGCCACGGTGACCCTGGTAGCACTGCCAGGCTGGCAGGGGTACTGTCAGGGTGCCAGGTTGGCATTTCTCAGGTGTCCAGGTGCCAGGTTGCCCATGACAGAGGTTGGGTCCTTGGGTCCTTGCCCATTTGAGATGGGGTGAAGCGGGGCTCGAGGACCTCGGAGGAGGTAAATTGAGTGAAGTGTGGGGAGGGGGCTGAGGCCACAAAAGGGGCTGCCTTTAAAGCTTGCACCACAACCCGCAAGTAATTTTTGTGCACTGGCAGACTGAGCTCACAGTGCAGGAAATTACTTAACGAGTGGCCTCAACAAGAATAGCAGGCTCTTTCTTGGGGCTGCAGGCACCGTGAAACACCCTGTTAAACGTGCCTTTCAGCGAACTTTTACTTGAGTCTGCTGAAGCATGCCCATCAGATCATAGAGGCTTGACAGAGTAGATGCTGAGAGGAGGTTTCATCTTGTGTGGGAATCTAGAACCAGGGGGCATAGTTTGAAAATAAGGGGTGCACAATTTTACACTTCGATAAGGAGGAATTTATTTGATGGTTGCGCGTCTTTTGAATTTGTTTCCACAGAGAGCAGTGAAGGCTGTGTCATTGAATATATTGCTGGTTGAGCTTGACGCATTGTTTGATTGACAAGAGAGTCAAGCGTTATGGTGAACATGCAGAAAAGTGGTACGAAGGCCATAATCAGGTTAGCGATGATCGTACTGAATGGCGGGGCAAGTTTGATGAGCTGAACAGGTTACTCCTGCTCCTATTTCTTATAATCGTATGATCATGTATTGGTCCGGTTTCCTCCCACAGTCCAAAGACGTGCAGGTTAGGTTGATTGGCCTTGCTAAATTGCCCCTAGTATCCAAAATGTTAGGAGGGGTTATTGGGTATCGGGGATAAGGTGGAAGTGAGGGCTTAAGTCGGTCGGTGCAGACTCGATGGGCCGAATGGCCTCCTTCTGCACTGTATGTTCTATGTTCTACTCCTATCCACATCAAACTGACCAGTTTACCATTCATTCGGAATATAGCTACTTCATATGATTGGTGAGAAAGTAATTTTGTTCCATCACTAACAAAGGTTTTTTCTGTTCCTATATCTTTTGTTTTTATTTGATGGACTGACAATTTACCAAATGTGCTGTGCAAGTCAACTATGAAAATCAAAAATTACCAGATAACTCCAGAACCTCGTGCCACCATACACCAGAAAAAGTGCTCCTTCGTTGAAAATGTTGCTGTTTTTGCATTGCAACAATTGGCTCAAAAACCAACTCTCAAATGTGTTTTGCTATATCTGTTCACTGTAATTACTGTGTACACATTTATGTTTGTGCCTGTCTAAAACATGTATTAGCCATAATACTTATTACATGCATTAGATTTGGGTACAATGTAGCTTAATGGAATGACAAAGCCAGATTTGTATTTCAATTGCATCTTTCTGAATCCAGTCAACACAAATTGTAAGGATAACATGTTTATCACAGGTTTCCAAGGGGTTCCAGTCCATTATACCTCCATTAAGAAACAGTAAAAGCCACAACAAATTGAAGAAGGGAATCATTATAACATCAGTACAGTAAGGAACAGTTTGTTCAGTTGCTGCCTACTGGTTTTCCGACTTCACTTCAGGCTGTCACTAACTCAGCCTGTTCAAATGACAGAACTCCCACAAGATTTCAGTTATCCCTTCATGAATATTGGAGTACGGTTTAATATGTACAAAATATTCATTGTCTCCTTTATGTACATTTTCTCAATGGATTTTCTGAGCAGTAAAGTCATCCAGCACATCGAACATGTGACTTCCACCAGTTGTAGGAGAGGCCGCCAACTAGCATTTTGAAAGCTGACTCAGGTAAAATGTTCACAAATGAACTGGGTGAGTTCTTAATTCAGCAGAAGGATACAGGTTTGGGCCAGGTAAAAGGTCAGAAATACTTAATGTCCTGAAACAGGAATGATTTATGGAGAGAAAATTGTAAAAAATGACCTTTTCTTGTCTCCATATGCTAATTCAGTATTCTTATGGATCCAAAATGAGGATGTAAGTAATGTAATCATTCATTATGACCACCCTGTCCAGGTCACTTTGAATGGTAGATACAAGTGCTGCTCGTTATTCTGTTAAACAAAGAACAATTTTCAACTCTTAGACAAATCTTCTAAGGTCTTCAAATATTTAGGGATACATTTTGTGAGGTCCGAGACATACAGCCAGTGCACAACACACCTAAGACTCTTCAATATGAAGATTCACACAATGTCATTGTTGATGGTGAATCAGAACATATATTTTTTCATAATGTGGGCCCATTACTCCTGACAATAACCATCCCTCACAAACCCAGCAAATCCTTGTTTTCAAATACCTCCAATGCCTCACTCTTCCCATCTCAGTAATCTCTTCCAGTTCTACAACCAACGGAGATCTCTGTGCTCCTCCCGTTCCGGCCTCTTGCGCATCCCCGATTTTCAGTGCTCCATCATTTGTGGCCCTTCAGCTGCCTAAGCCCTAAACTCTGGAATTCCTTCCTCTTTTCCTCCATTGCCCCTTTTTCTCTTCAGACACTTCTTATAACCTACATCTAATTTGTCCTAATATCTCCTCATGTGGCTGTGTACAATTGTGTTTGCTAACATTGCTGCAAAGTGCCTTGCAACGTTGTACTACATTAAAGGCAGTATATAACAAGTTGTTGTTGAAGCAGTGGCTAAGGCCTCAGCCGGAATATATCGGCCATTTACAACGGCAGCATCTTCCAGGCCCGCCAATGGCGCCACTCCCCCCACCCGTGTGGGTTTCCTGGCAGCAAGGGATGCATTCAACAGGAAACTCCATTGACAATGGTGGGCCATTGGCTGCCGCAAGGCTCGGCTAGATTATGCAGTAAATGCCTCCCTCCAGCTGGAATTTTCTGCTCTGGCCAGCTGTGTGAATTATGGCATTAAATTTGGTGTGATTGATCAAATCAAAAACTTTGCTTGGAATTTTGTTTTCCCGACTTTGATGGCATTTTAAAGGTCGGTCGAGTATCCTCCTGAACTATTTAGAATATTCAGTCATATTTCATGAATTCCCAGTCAAAGGCCATCTCGCCAGAATTACGTTCCCCCTCCAAATTAAAGTATCCCACCAGCTGATAATCAGAATGGTCTGTTTTACAACTATGTAAGAGGCATGCACTTAGCTTCAGATAATCCTGGAGGGCAGGAGATGCTGCCTTCACCTTTCTTTAAGACAGTAGCTGCAAAATATTGGGTGCATGCAGCACCAGCTGTGCAAGGGAGGGGTGAGTCAGAGGTAGGACAAGGAAGGAGTGGAATGTGAGAGGGGAGGGGTGAGACAGAGGCAAGACTGTGGGGGTAAATACAACAGGGAAGGGTGAGACAGACAGGACTGGGAGGGTGGGGGAGCACAAGAAGGGAGGGGTGAGACAGAGACAGTTCTAGCGGGTGGTCAAGGGACAAAATGGAGTAGTGAAAGACTGTCCTGGGGAAAAAGTTATATGACAATCCAAGGAAGAGTCAGAGACAATCCTGGGGCTGACGCCATGCTGTTAGGAGCACAATGAAGAGACTGTCAAAGGGCTCTATAGGCCATGTTAGAGGGCTCTGCACAGCACATAAATCTTAATCATTGTTTTGGGGGGGAGAAAGGATCTCTGGGCAGTTACAGCTATGCACAATATGATGTGCAGGTTATGGCCAGTCACCCTAAGGCACTTACTACTGGGGGTTCGCATTATGGTATTGTGAATCAGAGGACACAGTAACCTTCAGGGAATGACTCTGGATCATATGAGTGCATAGCTGAAACATTCTGAAGGTATTGGATGGAACAGGGCCCTGAAAGGTAAGGACCTTGAGAAGGGTGCGGTCAGGTTGACAAATGACATGGAGACAAAAAATGGGAGGGGAGAACAGGAATATTCAAATGAACAATGATGAGATCAAGGGTAACAGAGAAGGCTAAATAGTGACAGGAAAAATGGGAATTAGAGGCCAGTGAGTATGGAGGAGGATGGGAGGAACCTGGTGGGTGATGGGGGAGGTGGGAAGCTGGTCTTACTCATAAATGTCAGCAGCACCATTCTAACACAGTTTGAAAAAGAAGCAAAAGAAAATCGATCAGGGCGGGGTCTCTGACTGGTAGGAAGGGTTCAGCCAAACATTTTGTGGCTGATTGAAGGGCGACACTATAGGTTTTTCTGCTCTAACCTGGGAAGCATGGATCAGCTAAGTGATGTTCTTGAGTCTAAAGCACACCAAAAGAACTTGGCTCCTTTGGTAATGCTGCACATTGGAACAAGAATCCATTAAGGTTAGGTGCTGTGGAGTATATGGTCTTAATTGGAACTAAAAATGTATGTAGAGTCAATCAAGGGCCACACACAGAAGTAGCATGGACTCTACAAGCTTCAATGTTCCCAGCTGTACTGGTCATGACTTTGAAGGCATCATGCCTGCAGTGATGCAGTGATGACATATGTGCAAGGATTGGGTATCAATAGTTATTGCCAAGGATACTGGAGATCAACCACCAAATGTCTGACTGTGGTGGCTCAAAGGAAATGGGCATTTTGACCCTTATTAAAATCCTCATTCTGAATGGACAGACACATCTGAGAGGAACGCTCAACCACCCATTATCCTCCAGGGTGATATCGTCCTGCAAGGGTGGCCTTGGTATGCCATGTACAGACTGAGGGTTAGAGACGGGATTCCTGCCTTTTATATGGAGGTGACCATTCAAAGGGAACTACCATTAATTGCTCAATTGTATCCGTTCATAGATACAGGGAGGAGTGACTGGCTTCAAGCATTGCTGTCTTGTTAATAACTAGTTAGAATGAGGAGAAGGGCCCATCATGGTTTGGCACAACTCAGGAAAGGCCACCACCCTGAGGAACAAGAGCCAGCAGGGCCCCAGGAAGTTCCAGATGTTGCTGAGGAGGGGTCATATCCACTAAAACATTTAGTACATCCAAGGGTTCACAGAAGACGGAGCTCATATATGAAAAACAGTACTGCAGGCACCTTCACTTGTCTCGGGGTGTGGTCACTCATATTTGCCACATTCTTCGGGATGAACTTTTTTGTCAGTGGAGCCTTCCGGAACTCCACTGGAGACCTTTAGGAATCTCACAATCGGTGACACATAAATGCAAAAGCTGTGTAGTTCTACATGGATAAATCAAGCTAAGCTACCAGAGCTATGCCATTGACTGTGATCTCTTCTCACAAGTGCAGCGTGCCATTAATTGCACCTGTGTAGGAGGGGTTCAGCAAAACGTTTGGCCTTGATTGCTCCCTGGCAGCAGCCTGTGAAATTAATTAATGAAAAGGACTTTACTCTCTAAATGTTTAGCATATTTAGGACCACAGAAAGCAGATCCAGCATGTTTGTGCTAAGTACCCAGGGAGCTCACACAATTTTTGCATTTTGAGTCACTCCCAGATACCAGAGATATTGGAGGGCCCACAGTGCTTCGAAGATTGTCTTCTCAGTGATAAGGTGTACCCCGTGAAGAAATGGATAATGAGGCCTGATCATTAAGCACAGAGAGCATCTGCGGGGAGGTAAAATGCTGCATATACCACCACAAAGCCCTTAATAAAGCAAACTATTAGCCTCTTAAAATCTGTTTCTGACATATGGACAGGCCAGGTGGGACTCTGCCATACTCACAACAGAGGGCGCCACACATCACTGGTGTTTGCTATGCTCTACACAACCATGGTGTTGCAAAGGGAGGATATGTTGCCAGTGGGAGACTTTGAGAAGCTATTAAGAAGTCTTACAACACAAGGCTATGGTCCAACGGGTTTGTTTGGAATCACTAGCTTTCAGAGCGCAGCTCCTTCATGAGGTGAGTGATTTGAGGAGCTAGACATCTCCTCAGAAGAGGAGTGTCGTGTTGGGTGCTCTGCTACGCAGACGAACCAACACGGTTGCAGATGGTACAACTCTGTTTTATTACTTTCAATAACAACATCTGTAAACATATGACTGTTGTTCGTTCATTACCCTTTAACCTATGGACCCAGCCCTAACACTATCTTGGAGAGGCACTCAGCACATGGTGAATGTCTGAGTGGCATGCTGTGAGCTCTGAGCCCTGAGCTGTCTCCTCCTGGAATGAGCAGGAACTGTGGTGTTCCCCGTTTTATAGTGCGTGTGCTCTTGCTTGTGATTGGCTGTGATGTTGCGTGTGTGTTGATTGGTCCGTTGATCTGTCCATCAGTGTGTATGTGTGTTTGCACCATGATGTTTATCTGAATATCATGACAAGGAGGACTTGGAAAGGGATGACTCTGAGGAGGGTGAGAGTTCCAATGAGCCACATGAGGATAATACTGCATGGACACTACATGACAGGCGTGCCCATGACAACCTCGTAGCGACAGATTTCAAGAGGATTAGGATGAAGGCAAGTTTTTGTAATCATATGTCTCTTCAGTCTTCGAGTCAGGTGACACAATAAATCCTTCATTATCACCTTCATCCATATCAGGAAAAGTCAGCAATCTGTCAATGATCATGGAAGTAGTACAAGTCACCTCCAGCCCTAACGATGAGGTCATCCTTGGAAGGCACAGTAACCTTGGGAACATGTTGTTGCTGTGGGATGTGATTAGCTCTCCATTAGCACTCCTCCTTAAGCAACAACACATAGTGCAGACATTTCAACCATGGACTCAACAACTCAGTGATCATAGCAGCCTTCAAGCTGCTGAAACGTCTTTGCAGGCATTAGGTGGTACAGTGGTTAGTACTGCTGCCTTACAGCACCAAGGACTTGGGTTCGATTCCAGCCTTGGGTGACTGTCTGTGGAGTTTGCACATTCTCCCTGCATGGATTTCCTCTGGGTGCTCTGGTTTCCACCCACGGTCCAAACATGTGCAGGTTTGTTGGGGTTACGGAGATAGGGTGGGTGAGTGGGCCTAGCTAGGGTGCTCTTTCAGAGGGGTAGTGCAGACTCAATGGATCTAATGGCCTCCTTCTGCACTGTAGGGAGTCTGTGGACGAACTCATGCCAGTATGCCAGAAACTTAGCAAACCAGTGCTAACAGGAAAAAAACCCGGCAATTCGGCCATTGTTTGCTTCTCAGGAGGGACCAACATCTGAACAGCAACATCTCTACAAATGCCAGCTCTCATGCATGAATAATGCATCGGCCTCATCTTGGTACTGAGCCCACATATACCTTCAGACATCAGGATGCAGAGACCTGTTACTCTGCAGCATGACTCCAAAGCTGTGAGTTATGTTTGCATTGACCTCATAGAGACCATTGTTTCATTTACAAACATTAATGACCCTGCATTTGCCAGACGTCTGCCAAGTCTATGTGCTGCATTATCTTGGCATTTGGGAGCCACGTAGTCTCGTCTGTATTGACACAGCAGTCAATGACAACTTCTTCTCTTTATAGATCCTACTGAGGACTCAGGAGATGTGCCAAAGCATCACTTTCATAGCATTACAGTCCTCGACATCTTCCATCTCACAAAGGTCAATCCTTTCTATCTACCCTAAGTTAATGAATGCAGAGTCATGCAATGAATTTCATATCAGGTTCTGTAATGTGTCTCTACAGAAGGATCTGTAAAACATCATTGGCATCTGTTCAGGAGCAAAGTAAAATCCTCACAGCTAGGTCAATGGCTTCTTCATGATGAGCACAAAGCTCTGACTTTTTAAAGATTTGTTTATGGGATGAGGGCATCACTGGTTAGGCCAGCATTTATTGCCCATCGCTGATTGCCCTTCAGAAGGTGGTAGTGAGTTGCCTTCTTGAACTGCTGCAGTCCCTGAGGTGCAGGTACATCCATAGTGCTGTTAGGGAAGGAGTTTCAGGATTTTGACTCAGCAACAGTGAATGAACAACAATATATTTCCAAGTTAGGTGGTGAGTGACTGAGAGGGAAATTTTATGCTGATGGGGTTCCTAGGTACCTGCTGCTCTTGTCCTTCTAGATGGGAGTGGTCGTGGGTTTGGAAGATGCTATCCAAGGAACCTTGGTGATTTACTGCAGTGCATCTTGCAGATGGTATATGTGGAAGAGAAATTAATGAGTTGCCCTCTTAGAAGCATGCTGGGAAATGCTTGACAGGTAACCTAAAAAAAAACTGCTTATTATTTTGGACTCGGCCTTATAATTGTTTTTATAAATTTTGTGTACCCAATTCATTTTTTCCAATTAAGGGGCAATTTAGTGTGGCCAATCCACCTACCCTGCACATCTTTGGGTTGTGGGGGCGAAGCCCACACAAACACGGGGAGAATGTGCAAACTCTACAGGGACAGTGACCCAGGGCCAGGATCGAACCTGGGACCTCAGCGCCGTGAGGCTGCAGCGCTAACCCACTGCCCCACCGTGCTGCCTGACTTGGCCTTATTATGATAATAAGTTGTTCTTCCGAAGGACAACAAAATCCATACTCGAGTTGTTTTTAAACCAAGGGCAAAACATTTGTATTTCTTCTTGCGTATGTTCTAAGGTTTTATCTCTTTAAAGCTGTTTATTTCACTCTATATAAATAATGCTTTTTAACTGTATAGTTCAGAGTACTGTGAAATGGCTTCATAGCCAGACTATGGACCTTTCCTCAAATATTTGTGTCAAATAAATTTCCTGAATCGAAACCTCGAAGAATTTCTTTATTATAATTTCTACGACAAATTGGCATAGTCATTGCAGTTTCCCTAATTTAACTGGACATGAACCCCGAAAGGACTCTCTAAATAGAACTCTCTTAGTTGAAAGGGAGAGAGCCATAGCGCAACCCAGCTGAAAGGGGGTGTCCGCGCTCGGCAGCCTTAATTACAAGCCGGTGACTCATGCTAGGATGAGTTATCTTAATTAATAAATTAACGATAGTTGCATGGAAAGAAAAAAGGAGCCTTAGAGACTAAAATTTTTTTTTAAAGACTCTGAGGTTCGTGAAAGGAGAAACACTATAGTATTTGTAAATGATTTCCATGGTCATTGTTATTGTTATATATATGTTCTAAAGTATTTTGCAGGAGGAACAATGAGCAATAAATTTGGATGCCCCCTCACAGGTCATCCCAAAGCCTCGGTAAAGACATCTGGAGCGAGAAAGAAGGTGAGCTCCTTAAAGAAGACAGATAAGGGAGTCAAAATAAGTAAGAAAATGAAAAGTAACAATCGTAAAGCATCAGAATGAAATAGGAAAACCTATGTCATAGAATTCATAGAATTTACAGTGCAGAAGGAGGCCATTCGGCCATCGAGTCTGCACCGGTTCTTGGAAAGAGCACCCTACCCAAGGTCAACACCTCCACCCTATCCCCATAACCCAGTAACCCCACCCAACACAAAGGGCAATTTTGGACACTAAGGAAAATTTATCATGGCCAATCCACCTAACCTGCACATCTTTGGACTGTGGGAGGAAACCGGAGCACCCGGAGGAAACCCACGCAGACACGGGGAGAACGTGCAGACTCCGCACAGACAGTGACCCAAGCCGGAATCGAACCTGGGACCCTGGAGCTGTGAAGCAATTGTGCTATCCACAATGCTACCGTGCTGCCCTATATGTCCCCCATAGGAATCTAAAGAAGCTGACCCCCTCTTGAAAAAAAAAAGGGGAGTAAAAGTAAGTAGAAGATTTAGGGAAAAACATAACAGATGGGTTCCTGTCTAAAAAGGAATTCAGATTTGTCTGTAGCCGTGAGATAAGGCTAACGGTTAACTGTGATATTTGCGAGCTGTGAGAATCTGTGTGTTTTGTTTAACCAATTAAGTTTGGTCAACGCATGAAGTGCTAAGTGGGTTGTATTTGTGTCATGTGATATTGTGAGTCCGAGATTATAACTCAAGTGATTTGTGTTGAGATTTCTCTAAAGCAGTGAAACATCGTAAATTAAAAACAGTTTAAAAGAAAGAAAATGCCTTTACGAATAAAAGTAATTGCACAAAATAAGGTTTTAGATCACGTGAAGAGACACAAATCGCATCATTCCAAGTTCTCCACCTATTCTCCGCCCTCTTAGGTTCTGTAGAAAATTTAACCATTTCCGCAGACAGTTGATCTTTTCTGAATTGGCAAAGAAAAATATACGTCTCTAAGAATAGCTAATGCCTATAAAATCAATCAATTGAAATTGACTTAAATGTGTGGTGTTTATAGCTCCCTCCTGGGGTTTCCACTGTTCATCGGTCGAGGAAAATTTGAAACTTTGTGGAAGGGGAGGAATCAAGTGGGCTGCTTTGTCCTGGATTATGTCAAGCCTCTGGAATTTTATTGGAGCTTCACTCATCCAGGCAAGTGGACAGTATTCCATTACACACCTGACTTGTGCCTTGTAGATGGAGGACAGGCTTTGGGGGGGTCAGGAGGTGAGTTACTCGCCATAGAATTCCTAGTCTTTGACCTGCCCTGGTAGCCACAGTATTAATATGGTTAGTCCAGTTCAGTTTCTGATCAATGGTAACGCCAGGATGTTGATTGTGGGGGGTTCAGTGATGGTAATGCCATTGAATGTCAAGGGGTGGTGGTTAGATCCTCTCTTGTAGGAGATAGTAATTGCCTGGCTCTTATGTCACGTCAATGTAACTTGCCACTTGTCAGCCCAAGCCTGGATATTGTACAGGTCTTGCAGCATTTGAGTATGGACTGTTTCATTACCTGAGGAGTCGCGAATGGTACTGAACATTGTACAGTCATTTTCAAACATCCCCACTTCTAACCTTATGATGGAAGGGAGGTCATTGCTAAAGCAGCTGAAGATGGTTGGGCCTAGGACACTACCTTGTGGACAATCTGCAGTATTGTTCTGGAGCTGAGATAATTGACCTCCAACTACCACAGACATTTTCCTTTGTGCCAGGTATGACTCTGGACCAGAGGAGAGTTTTCCCTCTCACTTCCATTGACTCCAGTTTAGCTAGGGCTCCTTGATGCCATACTCTGTTAAATGCTCTCTTGATGTCAAAGGCAGTCACTCTCACCTCACCTCTGGCATTCAGCTCTTTTGTCCATGTTTGAACCTAGGCTGTAATGAGGTCATGAGCTGAGTGACCCTGGCCAAACCCAAACTGAGCATCCGTGAGCAGGTTATTGCTGAGTAAGTTCCGCTTGATAATACTGTTGATGACCCCTTCTATCACTTTCTGGGTGATGAAGAGTAGACTGATAGAGTGATAATTGGCTGGGTTGGATTTGTGTTGCTTCTTGTGCACCTGACACACCTGGGCAATTTTACACATTGCTGGGTAGATGCCAGTGTTGTAGCTGTACTGGAACAGCTTGGCTCGGGGTACGGCAAGTTCTGGAGCACAAGTCTTCAGTGCTATTGCCAGAATATTGTCAGGGCCCATGGCCTTTGCAGTAGCTTCACACACTCATTCCCCACTTGCAGACATTTGTGATGTCACCAAATGGAACCAATGGCCGTCATTTAGTGTCCAGCATGGGGAGAGTGAGAACAAAGAAATTAATAATGTTCAGCCTTAAGTATGGACGCAAAACATGTTGTATGGAAAAGCTGTGGTGCTCGACGATAAATATTACTTTTCCCAAAAACTCACTCTCATGAAATAAACACAATTGCAGAGTGATCTTGGGAGTAAGGATTCTAACATTCATCGTGACAAATACTTGTTACATCCACAAACTACAGCGCAACAGTGTGGTAGCATGCTCCTTTAAGGGGTCGAGTCCCCAGAGGGCCATGTGATTCAATCGGCCAATAGGGCTGGAGTGCACAAAATCTGGTTTGTGGAGCATGGGTTCCCAGTCAGTTGGGAACTTGGAGTCCTGGAACATGGTAGCTTTTATCTCACTGTGTAAATAGTTTCTCACTTTAATAATCGTTCATTTGTTAATCCATCTGGTGATCGCCTATCTGTCAGGACATTACACTGGCAGTGCGGATCAACCTGAGTGCATTCTTGCTATTACAACACAAAGCCCTCGATAATGAGGCAGCATTACAAGTGCAATTCAACAACGAGTGCCCCAGGGTAGTTGATCGCGGTGTTCGTGGCACACGTAAATCAAACAGCTGAACAATATGAGTTTGTGTCTGCATTCAATGACATGTTGAGAGACAGACTGGTCAGTGGTATTAACGACATGGCCATACAAAATAAATTGTCAGCAGAGGCAGAGATTACCTTAAAGAAGGCAAGAGAGATCGCCCAGGCTAGGGAAAGTGCTGAGGAGGGGGGTGATGGAGTTACAGAGCATGCAAGCAGGGGACGTTCACCAGGTTTGGCGGGAAGCCGTTGGCAGTTGTTGTGCCAAAGATGAAGTTTCAGAAGATAATGAGCAAAGTGGCTTGGAGTGTAGAGATATAAGGGCCTATACGCGGGAGTTTCACTCTGGATTTTCCTTAAGAAAGTCCAGAGTGGCTCTCCAATTTGCAGGAGCAAGCAAGGACGCGGAGTACTTCTCGCAGCTCTGGCTGTGGATACAGGGCCCTGCACTTCCGGTCATGGTCCGCACATACGCACGGTGGCGGTCTGCGGCGGGCGCCCGGTGCGACATGGCGGACTCAACCCGTGGAGCGGCACCAGGAATATAGGTGTGGTGAATGTATTATACCAATAATCCACCACTGTATCAGTACCTTGCTTTGCCTTTGTATTTGCATCTATGCTATGTTGTTGCCCTTGTGGGCTCCACCTATGGGCCATTGTATGGCATCATCCATAGGGGAACATGTTGGGACACATATGGGCTCCGCTCATGGCTCCTCCCCTTGAGGGGGTGGTATAAAGAGCAGTCGACCTGTAGGCTGCGCACTGTATTGTATCAGTCGCAGGCAGGCACTATTCTAAGTTGATTAAAGCCACGGTTTACCTTTACTCTTGTCTCGAGTTAATTAACGGTCGCATCAATTTAATCAACTTAAACGCAAGTATGGAATCGGCCCTCAAACCTGACAGACTGGAACTCGATCCGCAGGTTGTGGAGGCGAAATAATTTTTTTTGCACTGGCTTCGATGCTTCAAGGCTTATCTCGCAGCCGCCTCCACGCCTTCCGTCACTGACGAACAGAAGCTGAGCCTCCTCCACGCACGGGTGAGTCATCGGATCTCTGTTCAACTCAACGAAACCTCCTCCTATACAGATGCCTTCGCGAAGCTCAAACGCTGAACGAGGTCTACGCACGACACATCCGCACCACTCGCCGCCAGCGTCCCGGGGTGTCGCTAGATGACTACCTACGCGACATCAAAGCCCTTGCACACAACCGTAATTACCAGGCCGTTACGGCCACTCAGCATATGGAACTCGCCATCCGAGACGTCTACGCGGCGGGAGTCCGGTCTAACTACGTGCGACAGCGCCTACTCGAACCTGGACCTGGATGAAACGGTAAAGTTAGCCTCCTGTCTGAAAGTAGCGTGCCAGAGCCTTACCGCGTTGCCGGCTGACCACACGACCCTGTCGTGGACCCCCCACCACAGACTACCCCAGGCCTGTGCCACGTGGCCGCCCGCCCATCATGGGCGGCTACCCTGCTATTTCTGCGGCCAGTCCCAACACCGCGGCAGCACGGCCCAGCCCGTAATGTGAACTGCAGCAGCTGCGGGAGAAAGGACATTTCGCCAAAGTCTGCCTGGCCAGGTCTAAGAACTCAAACTCATAGGCCCGTTCCTCAGACTCACAGGCCCGCAGACCCCGCAGCGTGGCAGCGTGTCTGCCGACTCCGCCCCCCTCATCAGCCTCGTGCTATCCGTGGGAGCAGCCATCTTCCATTCCTCACAGCACGTGCGACTCACGGGGAACGCCATCTTGGCCATCCTCCGCCGGCCACGTGCGATCCATGGGGGCCGCCATCTTGGACGTCATGTTCCTCGCCGCCTGCCATGCTCGACCAACGGGGGCCGCCATCTTGGCCATCATCTGCTACGCCGCTCGACGCGTACGATCAACATGGGCAGCCATCGCGGAGCCGCCCCAGCACCTCTGACCATGCCGACTACCCGCAACTCAGCACGGTCACCCAGGACCAGTCACGACCCAAGCACCTCCGGAGCTCCATGATGATCGTCCGGGTAAACGGGCTCGAAACGCCTTGCCTCTTCGACTTCGGGAGCACAGAGAGCTTCATTCACCCGGACAGGGTAAGACGCTGCTCGCTCCCAATTTTCCCGGTGCACCAAACCATCTCCCTCGCCTCTGGGTCGCACTCGGTGCAAATCCGAGGGTGCACTACCGCAACCCTAGCAATACAGGGCGACGAGTACTAAAATTTTAAACTATATGTGCTCCCAGACCTCTGCGCT
This sequence comes from Scyliorhinus torazame, assembly GCF_047496885.1. Lineage (NCBI taxonomy): Eukaryota > Metazoa > Chordata > Chondrichthyes > Carcharhiniformes > Scyliorhinidae > Scyliorhinus > Scyliorhinus torazame. Next base: position 189,068,132 of record NC_092715.1, on the reverse strand, counting down.
CCTCTCCTATTGGGACTAGATTTCCAATGCAACGTCAGGAGCCTAACCCTGAAGTTTGGGGGGCCCCTGCCCCCGCTCACCATATGCAGCCTCGCGACCCTAAAAGTCGACCCTCCCTCACTCTTCGCGAACCTCACTGCCGACTGCAAACCAGTCGCCACCAGAAGCAGGCGGTATAGCATACAGGACAGGGTCCGAGGTCCAGCGTCTCTTGCGGGAGGGAGTCATCGAGGCCAGCAATAGCCCCTGGAGAGCTCAGGTGGTGGTCGTCAAGACCGGGGAAAAGTTCTGGATGGTTGTCGATTACAGCCAAACCATAAACCGGTACACTCAATGCGTACCCCTTTCCCTGGATTGCAGACATGGTAAACCAGATCGCACACTACCGGGTGTTCTCCACGGTGGATCTGAAGTCCGCATACCACCAGCTCCCAATCCGCCCGGAGGGCCGCCACTACACGGCTTTTGAGTCAGACGGCCGCCTTTTCCACTTCCTCCGGGCCCCCTTTGGCGTCACAAACGGGGTTTTGGTGTTCCAAAGAACAATGGACCGAATGGTGGACCAGTGCGGGCTGCGGGCCACATTTCCGTACTTGGACAATGTCACCGTCTGCGGCCACGATCAGCGGGACCACGACGCCAACCTCCACCGATTTCTCCACACCGCCCAAACCCTCAATCTCACCCACAACAAGGAGAAATGCGTTTCCCGCACGACCAGACGAGTAATCCTCGGCTACGTCGTGGAGAACGGGGTCCAGGACCCGACCCTTACAATATGCGCCCCCTCCTGCAACTCCCCCTCCCTCACTGCCCCAAGGCCCTGAAGAGGTGCCTCGGGTTCTTCTCATATTATGCCCAGTGGGTCCCCAACTATGTGGACAAAGCCTGCCCACTAATCAAGGCCAGCATCTTTCCACTGGCAACTGAGGCCCGCCAGGCCTTCAGCTGTATCAAGGGGGACATCGCCAAAGCCGTGATGCATGCGGTGGACAAGTCCATCCCGTTCCAGGTGGAGAGCGACGCATCAGAGGTCGCTCTCGCCGCTACCCTCAATCAAGCAGGCAGACAGGTAGCGTTTATTTTGCGCACCCTCACCACGTCTGAAATTCGACACTCCTCGGTCGAAAAAGAAGTCCAAGCCATCGTGATAGCCGTATGGCACTGGAGGCACTACCTCGCTGGTAGGAGGTTTACCCTCATCACCGACCAACGACCAACGTATCCTTCATGTTCGACAATACGCAGCGGGTAAAAATCAAGAACGATAAGATCTTGAGGTGGAGGATCGAACTCTCCACCTACAACTATGATATAGTATATCGTCGTGGGAGGCTCAACAAGCCCCCAGATGCCCTGTCCCGCGGCACATGCGTCAGCGTGCAAGATGACCGACTATGGGCTATCCACGATTACCTCTGCCACCCAGGGGTTACCCGCGTATCCACTATATCAAGGCCCGCAACCTGCCCTACTCCACCGAGGACGTCAGAGCCATGACCAGGGACTGCCAAACCTGTGCGGAGTGTAAACCGCATTTCTATCGACCAGATAAGGCCCACCTGGTAAAGGCATCCCGGCCCTTTGAGCGCCTCAGTATCGATTTCAAAGGGCCCCTCCCCTCCAATAACCGCAATACATATTTCCTCAATATTATTGATGAGTTCTCCCACTTCCCCTTTGCAATCCCTTGCTCCAACATAACAACGTCCACCGTCATTAAAGCCCTACATAGTGTCTTCACCCTGTTTGGTTTCCCCAATTATGTCCACAGTGACCGGGGCTCTTCGTTCATGAGCGATGAACTGCATCAGTACCTGCTCGGTAAGGGCAATGCCTCGAGCAGGACTACCAGTTATAACCCAAGGAAAAACGGGCAGGTGAAGAGGGAGAACGTGACGGTCTGGAAGACCTTCCCACTGACACTGCGATTCAGGAATCTCCCAGTTTCTCACTGGCAGCAGGTCCTCCCCGATGCGCTCCACTCTATTAGGTCCCTACTTTGCACGGCCACAAACGAGACCCCTCATGACCGCCTCTTTGTTTTCCCTAGGGAATCCACCTCAGGTGCCTTGCTTGCGTCCTGGCTGAAGACACCAGGGCCAGTCCTACTCAGAAAACATGTCAGGAGCCATAAGGCCGATCCTCTGGTAGAGAGGGTCCAGCTCCTACACTCCAACCCCCAGTACGCTTATATCGAACACCCCGATGGCCGACGGGATACGGTCTTCCTCCAGGACCTGGCGCCCGCTGGTTCCACCACCAACATATATCCCGGCCAACCTACCATGACCAGCGCCCCTGCCCCTATATGGCTCCCGCGCTCCCTCCCGCCCACCATCCCCCCTTCACCGGTCCACAGGAATGAAGCTCCAGAAGAGACGCTCCCGGAGTCCACGTCTGTGCCCGCACCGACGCCCCCACTACCGATGCCAGCACGGATGAGCTTGATACCCGGGCCAGCAGCAACACCAGAGCTTCGGCAATCACAGCGCACGATCTGTGCGCCGGACCGGCTGAACTTATGAACTCATCACCCCTGCCTGGCTTCATATTTTTTAACAGGGGGTGAATGTGGTGAATGTATTATACCAATAATCCACCACTGTATCAGTACCATGCTTTGCCTTTGTATTTGCATTTATGCTGTGTTGTTGCCCTTGTGGGCTCCACCTATGGGCCATTGTATAGCATCATCCATAGGGGAACATGTTGGGACATGTATGGGCTCCGCCCTTGAGGGGGGTATAAAGAGCATTCAACCTGTAGGCGGCGCACAGTATTGTATCAGTCGCAGGCAGGCACTGTTCTAAGTTTATTAAAGCCATGGTTTACCTTTACTCTTGTCTCGAGTGAATTGATGGTTGCATCAGTAGGTCCCCCCGAGATCACGCGCACCTGCGGATCGGTGCCGCCCGATCTGTTGCCTGGCCGTCTGTGAGGTAGCCCCCACCGCCCCCCCCCCCCCCCAGTGAAGGATCCTCCCGCCCCTCACCAAGGCAGCCGCGGACTGAGACCGCCACAGGGGCCTCTGTCAATGGCCCCCTACGTGCACCGTGTAGACCGGAGAATCGCAGGAGCGGCGTCGTGCCGGATTTTGGTGTTGAACAAACGTATCATTATTTGCAAGGTGGGTTCAAGTCCCTGAAGTAAAGAAGCACATTGGCCAGGCTAGCCGCATATATTGGGGTAGCTTTAAGAATCCGAGGAACGACCATAAGCTACCAGGACCCGTCATCTCAATTGCACCTAGTCATACCTAGTAGTCAAGGTACATCTGATAAACTGGGATTAGCTCTGCCCAATTAAAATTAATAAATTGGAGATCTTTGAAATTAGTGAGGAACCCTTCATGACATCTTAAAAAATTATCAGCGACTGGCCAAAAACCGAACAAATGGAGTTCAATGTGGGGAAGTGTGAGGCCATGCACTTGGGTTGGAGAAATCAAAAAGCAGATTATTATCTAAATGGAGAGAGATTGCAGGTGAGTGAAATACAGAGGGATCTAGGTGTTCTAGTGCTTGAATCACAAAAAGCTAACAGTCAGACCCAACAAGTAGTTAAGGAGACAAGCAGCATTTTCATAGATTATCATAGAATTTACAGTGCAGAAGGAGGCATTCGGCCCATCGAGTCTGCACCGGCTCTTGTAAAGAGCACCCTACCCCCATAACCCAGTAACCCCACCCAATACTAAGGGTAATTTTGGACACTAAGGGCAATTTAGCATGGCCAATCCACCTAACCTGCACATCTTTGGACTGTGGGAGGAAACCGGAGCACCCGGAGGAAACCCACGCACACATGGGGAGGATGTGCAGACTCCGCACAGACAGTGACCCAAGCCGGACTCGAACCTGGGACCCGGGAGCTGTGAAGCAATTGTGCTATCCACAATGCTACCGTGCTGCCCGGTTATTGCGGGTTATTTTGGCGGTTATTGCAAAGGAGTTGGAGTTTTAAAAATTGTTGCAATTGTACAGGGTGTTGGTGAAGCCTCACCCGGAATACAGCATAGAGTATTGGTCCCCTTACCGAAAAACGTATATAGTAACATTGGAGAAAATCCAAAGGAAATTCACCAGGCAAATTCCTGGGATGAGAGTGTTGCCTATCAAGAGAGACTATGTAGTCTGGGTCTGTATTCCTTGGAGTTTAGAAGAGTGGGGGATGGTTTTATTCAAATATATTAGATCCTGAGGAGGCTTGACAGGGCAGATGGTGAGATGTTTTTACTCTTGAGAGCATCTTGAACAAGGGGACATAGCAGCAAGATAAAGGGCCAGTCATTTAAAACTGAGGTGCGTAGACATTTCTTCTCGCAGAGGGTGGTGAACCTCTGGAATTCACTGCCCCGGAAGGTGGTGGAGGCTGGATCATTAGAAGTATTTAAAGTAGAGGTGGATAAATATTTGACAGATCGAGGAATAGAGGGCTATGGGGAAATGACACAGAACAGAAATTGAGGCCGGCATAGATCATATTGATCGTATTGAATAGCGGGGCACGCTTGAAGGTCCTCGTGGCCTATTCTTGCTCTATTTTTTGTGTTCTTGTGTCCACCGGTACCACAGGAGATGGTTCTTGCTTTGCACTTCCTTTACATGTTGGTGAGGCAGGTCAAGGTTTGGACCCAAAAGGTCTAGAGTCAAGAACATGGTCCTTCACGGTTGGCATTATGACAAGTACGAATTGCTATGGCCCTTTCAGATAAGAAAAGACGAGTTAAGTTGTGAAGATGGCGTATTATTGTGGGGAGCTGGGGTGGTCGTTCCCACCCCCACCGGGAAGATATTGTTATCGGAGCTGCAGTGTGCCCACGCTAGGATGGCAAAGATAAAGGTGGTCGGACACAGTTACGTGTGGTGGCCTGGGGTGGATAGCGGCATAGAGAACCTGGCCAAACAATGTGACCAGTGTCAAATGCAGCAACAATGGGCCATCTGCAGTTCTCATGCACCCTTGGGAATTGCCAGGTCAACCTTGAGTGCAACTACACAACATTGCTGGCCATTTATGGGCTCCATGTTTTTGATTATCATTGATGCTCACTCCAAATGGTTGGAAATACACAAAATTAAGTCCACAACCTCATCAACAACAGTAGAGAAATTGAGACAGATATTTGCCAATGATGGGTTGCCTGAGGTTCCAGTCTCAACTGAAAAATTACAAGTGAACAATTCCATAATTTTGTGAGGACCAATGGTATTCAACATATTCGAACTGCTCCCTACAATCCTGCTTCAAATGGACTGGCTGAGAGAACCATCCAAACATCCAAGGCTTCCATGAAGATGCAGTCTTCAGCCCTTTTGCAACCCAAACTGGCCTGGTTCTAACTCACATGTCGCCCTATATCTCACACCACCACAGGCGCCACACCCACTGAGCTATTAATGGGCAGACACATTAGAATGTGATTGGACTTTATGTTTCCAAATTTGGTAGGGAGGGTGGAGGCTGAACAAATTGAAGAGAAAAGACATCAAGATTCAAAGAACATTTATGGTGAGTAATTTAGTTTACGTGCAGAATTTCAGTGCTGGCACTAATTGGGTCCCAGGAATGACCATGACCAAAACATGTCCAGTATCATACGAGTTAGAAGTGCAAGGGAGGAGGTTAAAAAAACCACTGAGACCACTTAAGGAAAAGAGAACTGCACACCAGACGAATGGGACAACTTGGCCAATACAGACTTTTGAGCGAGATGGATGTGGATGAAAGTAATGCTGCAGCAAGCTGAGGCCTATAAAAAGGGAATCCACTCAGTGCATCTTGTCTGCACTGCGAGTGCTACTTGGCTAAACGAGAGTGCTTTTGGAGTTGGGTGAAATACAGGGAGTTATGTGAAACTGGGAGTAGGTGAAGCTAAAAAGACAGAGTGTGGATCTCAGTCTCAGTCGGGGCAGGAGCAGAGCGCAGCTGAGTTTCTAAACTCCAAGGTCGGATTCCTGTTCTCATTGACTTGACAATTAGCATCACAGTGAAGCAGTCGTGAATATAACAAGTGGGGTTTTTTGGACGAAGGGATTAACCGAGAAACAGCACAAATAAATGAAAACCAGGGTCATTATAATAAAGTAATATGAGTAAACAAGGTAGGGTAAGGGAAGCAAAGTTAGCACAAGGGAGATAAGTAAATAGTATTCTCATAGAGCATAATGATTTATTAAAAAGGGAGTAAATATGGGGCTAAGAGATGGCCATGGCAGGAGAGCTTGCACCCGTGAAATGCTCCTCCTGTGCTCTGTGGCAAATCATGGAAGCTTCAGTTTTTCCTGGTGGCCACGTGTGCAGGAAGTGTGTCCAACTGCATTTCAGATCGAGTCCTGAGTGTGGATTCACTGTGGAGCATCCGCAATGCTGAGCAAGTCGTGGATAGCAGATTCAGAAAGGTGGTCACACCGCAGGTGAGGATTCAACAGGCAGAAAGGGCATGGGCGACCACCAGGCAGAGTAGAGGAAGGCAAGTAGTGCAGGAGTGCCCTGTGGCCTTCCTACTTTTTAAGAGATAAACTGTTTTGGATACTGTTGGGGGCGATGGCTGTGTAGGGGAAAGCAGTGGCAGCCAACTGGACGGCACCATGGGTGAGTCTGCTGCACAAGTGGGGAGTAGGAATATCATCAGGACTACAGTGGTTGGCATTTAATTGTAAGGGGAAGAGCCAAGTGTTGCTACGGCCGCAGAAGAGACTCCAGGATGGTATGTTGCCTCCCTGGTGCCAGGGCCAGAGACGTCACTGAATGGCTGCAGGGCATACTGAAGAGGGATGGAAAACAGACAGATATTGTGGTACACGTTGGTACCAACGATTTAGGAAGAAAACGGGAAGAGGTCCTGCAAGCAGAATTTAGGGAGCTAGGAAGTAGATTTTAAAAAAGGACCCAGAAGGTAATAATCTTTGGATGACTTCTGGTCCCACAAGCTACTCAGTATAGAAATAGAACGGACAAAGACATGGTACAGGAGGGAGGACTTTAGATTTCTGAGACATTGGGACTGTTTTTGGGGATGGTGAGGCCTGTACAAGTTAGATGGTTTGCACCTGAACCGAAATGGGATTACTGTTCTTGTAGGGAGGTTTGCTAGTGCTTTTGCGGAGGGTTTAAACTAACTTGGTAAATGGCTGGGATCCTGAGAGAAGGTTCAGCAGGGACAGATACATAGCCAAGATTGGAAGAGACATCAAATGAGTCAGGAAGGCATAGGAATTCTAAACCAGTTTAGTTAAAAGGGAGTTTGGCAAGATTGGATGGTATTTATTTTAATGCAAGGAGTCTGATGAACAAGGCAGATAATTTGAGGGCACCTATTAAAACATCGGGGTTTTGGTGTCATTGCTGTGACTGAGACATGGTTGAGAGAAGGACAGGATTGGCAACTTAATATTTCAGGATACAGAGCCTTCATGTGAGATAGGGACTGTGGTAGTCACCGCTGATGTATATATTGTATATATAGGATGTTTATCATAGAATTTACAGTGCAGAATTTACAGTGTTGATATAGGTGCTTTACGGTAAGGCCCCTGTACTACAGGTACGGGGGTAGATCCCTGCCTGCTGGTTCCGCCCAGTAAGCGGAGTATAAATATGTGCGCACCCAGTGCAGCAGCCATTTCGTCAGCTGCTGTAGGAGGCCACACATCTCAGTGCAATAAAGCCTCGATTACATCCTACTCTCGTCTATGTGTAATTGATCGTACATCAATTTATTACACTGAGATTTTCAGAAGATGGACCTCCACATCTAGCCGGATCGCCTGCAGCTGCATCCGCAAGCAGACAACGCCAAAAAGGACTTTGAACATTGGCTAGCCTGTTTTGAAGCGTACATCGGGTCTGCGCCAGATGAAATTCAAAGAAGAGGGGGTGTTGCACTTTTGATCAGGGAATCAATTATAGCAGTAAGGAGGGACCACATCTTAGAAGATTCTTCAACTCAAACCATATGGGTAGAACTTAAAAACCAAAAAGGAGCAATTGCATTGCTGGGATTGTCCTATAGGCTCCCTAACAGTCCGAGATAAATAGAAGAGCAGATATGTAGGCAAATTTCAGAGAAGTGTAAAAGTAATAGTGTAATGACAGAGGGGAATTTCAACTTCTCCAACATTAACTGGGGTAGCCATTGTGTAAAAGGTTTAGAGGGAGCAGAATTCTTAAAATGCATCCAGGAGAACTTTTTAAGCCAGTATGTAAGTCCTACAAGAGATGGGGCTGTCCTGGACTTAACTTTAGCTAACAAAGCTGGGCAGATGGTTGAAGTATCAGTGCGGGAGCATTTTGCAGATATTGATAATAACTCAGTTAGATTCAACATTTTTATGGTAAAGGACAAGGATGGGCCTCAGATCAAAGTTCTAAAATGGGGAAGGCCGATTTGAATAAGATCAGATATGATTTGGCCAGAGTGGACTGGGAGTAGACACTTTAGGTAAATCTGTGATGGAACGGTGGGACGCATTCAAGAAGGAAATAGGGAGAATACAGGGCGAATCACGAAAATGGGTGGGACCAACAAATCCAGTCAGCTGGATAGCGAGGGATGTCCTGGATTTGATAAAGAGAGAACGGGAGGATTATGGCAGATATTGAAGGTCCAAAACAGCAGAAGCCCAAAAGGCATACAGAATATGCAAAAGGGAACTTAAAAAGGAAATTAGGAGAACAAAAAGGGGACATAAAAGGATACTGGAAGGTAAAATAAAGGGAAATTCAGGACAGCATGGTGGCGCAGTGGTAGCACTGCAGTCTCACGCCACCGAGGTCCCAGGTTCGACCCCGGCTCTGGGTCACTGTCCGTGTGGAGTTTGCACATTCTCCCCGTGTTTGCGTGGGTTTCGCCCCCACAACCCAAAGATGTGCAAGGTAGGTGGATTGAACATGCTAAATTGCCCCTTAATTGGAGAAAAAAATGAATTGGGTACTCTAATTTTTTTTTTAAATGAAGGAAAGTTCCAAATTGTTTTACAAGTACATTAAGAGTAAAAGGATACTTTGGGAAACAGCAGGGCCGTTTAAGGACCACAGTGTGGAGCCGGAGGACATAGGTAGGGTTTTAAATATGCTTTGTAGCGGTGTTCACACGTGAGAGAGACGGTGTGGGTGACTGTGGGGGGCCGCAGGGGCTGTTCGTCAACTGTATTGTTCTTTGTTCTTTATTCCACAGACAGTCACCCGAGGTCGGAATTGAACCCAGATCCCTGGCACTGTGAGGCAGCAATGCTAACCACTGTGCCACTGTGCTGCCCTTGGAACCGGCATTATTCTAGTTATTCAAATATCAATTTTGATGCTTCCAACTTCCATCTGCACCTTAACTGGACAAGGCAGGAACCTGCTAGAAGGGCATGTACCATGGTTAGAGAACTACTGCACAAAATACTCAGAAACGGGACAAATTTCATTCAATCCCAATCACAATCTGATCTTTAATCAGTTGTTTTGGAAATGAACAGATCAATATATCATTAAGTATTTTTGCTGGAATCCAGTTTCGAACCTCGATCACTCTGGCTGAAATAATTCTTCTAATATTTTGTATTGTTTCAGGCTTATTAATTTAATAAATGAGCCTTATAGCTTAGCTGATACTATTTAAACTACGGAGAATGATATTACAAGGAGGAAAAAAAGTTGCATTAAGCTGAGCTATCATTAATATACTAGGTTAGCATCTCTGGTGGTGACTGGAGCAGAAACAAATTCAATACACATGTCCCACAGAGATTCCAGACTGAACTCTATGTTTCTCCCAAAGGTTATTGCCTCGGGAAACAACATCTGCCAAAGGGTTTTCTTTGCTCACAACGAATAGAAATTCAACTTGTGCAACTTTGCCTGCTATGAAATCTGAACAGTGGGTCGGATTACACAGAAAGACTTGGCTTCCCATTTCCTGCTTTAAAAGGAGAAGAGACTTAGAATAGGATGGTCCTGTTATTAGGTTAAGGATCGGAGTGTACAAATTCTGATAACGTATTAGCAACACAGGTTGTGAGTTCAAATCTAGCCACCACAGCCATCTGTGAAAGTCATTTCAATAAATCAGCTAAATTCAATAAATCAGGCAAAAATAGGTAATGAAGATTGGAAGATTCTTGAATGTTTTTCAGAGTGAATGAATCACAAAGGACCCAGAACTCCTGAGTCCCAATTTAATTGTAGGGTAGGACCGGCCCTTCAAGGACAACAGGCACATTGAGGCCTGCAGAGATTTTAACTGTCATGACCTTATTTTATATTCAGCTCTTGACTCACATCTGAACCCAGCAGAATGTCAGAAATTTGGGTGGCAGGAAAACACTGCAAGGGATCCATTGGAAGAGTCCCCAGCAGTTAGATAAGTAGTGAAGCCCCAAACAGGGTGTGAGGGCATGGGGGGATAACTAAAATGTGGTAATAAAAGCAGAAAATGCTGAAAAATCGCAGCAGGTCTGACAGCATCTGTGGAGAGAGAAGGGAGCTAAAGTATTGAGTCTGGATGACTCTTTGCCACAACTGAAATGTGGTAGGTGAACTCAAAGTCCTGTAAGGGTTCGGAACGGACACACACTTAGACAATACTGACACCGCCCTTCAGACGCCTAATTTACTTGCCTTGACTGGTCACTGAATGTAATGCAAAATATATCAAAATCATGCTTGCAGATATTTTCTGTAATTTTCCATTGTTTTAGAGCAGCTAGGTCACAAGTGAGCAAATGTCTGTCGCTGGAAGGAGAAAGGTAAACATAGAAATTTTAAGATGCTAATGCTCCAATGGATTGGGCAGTGTTTTGGCTGGTATTCTCATCGTGTTCACTTTCGCCTGGCAATTTTTGAGTAAATTGCACTGGTGTTGTCTGATCGGCCCTAATATTAGGATGCTCTTTATGTTTGATTCTTACATGTTTAAAGGTGAATATTCATTTTTATTTCCTGGCAGTAAAGCTAGTAAATGTGTCATGCTCCTTGGCACTCAATAAGGTGGACAGACAGAAAAAGACCCATTGGTCTATCCAGTCTGTCCAACCAATTGTGCCATCTTGTGTATCACAACAAATGCACCCTCCAGTCTCTCAAAGCCAAGTACGTTCCTGGCAGAGGAGGCGACAAAGGACAAATCGAAACCCAGACCAATTAGGGAAGAACCAATTTGAAAATTCCTCCCAGCCTCCCCCTCTCCCCCACCCATCCTCCATACCCTGGCCTTCGACAACCAAGACTAATCCATAATCAAGGAGACCTACCAACCTTTTCAAGGACAGAAACTGAAAATACTGCAAATCCTCCTCCTCCAGGCACCATACCCTAAGAGGGCATTGGGAACCCTGGGCTTCCATTGAATTGATCGATGATTATGCTTGGAAAGGTATTGTAGTGTTTTGCCGTTGTCTTCTGCAGTATGGCCACCCAGAAAACTTTATCACCTACCATCAGATGTATAGGAAGGATTTATTTTAAATGCTGATAGTAACCTCTACGATTATGAGCTCACCTTCTCTGACCATCACATCCTGAAGTCTGAATTGAACCTGGAATGTCTAACCCAGAGATAGGGGTGCCAACACTGCACCACAAAACCCACTTCCAGCAAGTAAAAAAGCAAATAAAATTCATATTTACAAGTCTCTCAAATTTGATATTGTTGAAGTGCTTATTTTTCAATGCATGTAAGAGAATGTCCTGTACGCAAAAAGCAGGACAAATCCAATCCGTCCAATTACCACCCTATCAGTCTATTCTCAACCATCAGTAAACTAATGGAAGGGTTCATCAACATTGCTATCAAGCAGCACTTACTCAGCAATATCCTGCTCACGGACGCTCAGTTTGGATTCCATCAGGGTCACTCTGCTCCTGACATCATTACAGCCTTGGTTCAAACATGGACAAAAGAGCTGAACTCCAGAGGTGAGGTGAGAGTGACTGCCCTTGATATCAAGGCAGCATTTGATCATGTATCGCATCAAGGAGCCCTAGAAAAACTGAAGTCAATGGGAATCAGAGGGAAAACTCTCCACTGGTTGTAGTCATACCTAGCACAAAGGAAGATAGTTGTGGTAGTTGGAGATCAGTCTTCTCAGTCCCGGGGCATCACTGCAGGAGTTCCTTAGTGTAGTGTCCAAGGTCCAACCATCTTCAGCTGCTTCATCAACGATCTTCCGCCAACATAAGGTCGGATGTGCGGGTGTTCACTGATGTTTGCACAATGTTCAGCACCATTCGCGACCCCTCAGATACTGAAACAGTCCACGTACAAATACATCAAGACCTAAACAATATACAGGCTTGGGCTGACGTGGCAAGTTACAATCAGGCCATACAAGTACCAGGCAATGACTATCTCCAATAAGAGAAAATTAAACAATCACCCCTTGATATTCAATGGCATTACCATCGCTGAATCCTCTGCTATCAACATCATGGTGTTACAATTGACCACAAACTGAGCTGGACTAGCCATATTAATACTGTGGTTACAGGAGGTCAGAGGCTAGGAATCCTGATGCTAGTAACTCACCTCCTGAATCCCCAAAGCTTGTCCACCATCTCCAAGGTGCAAGTCAGGAGTGTGATGGAATACTCTTCACTTTCCTGGAAGAGTGCAGCTCCAACAACACTCAAGAAGCTCGACACCATCCAGGATAAAGCAGCTGCTTGATTGGCACCCCTTTCACAAGCATTCACTCCCTCCACCACCGACACACAGTTAGCAGCCGTGTGTACCACTGCACGGGTGCACTGCAGAAACTCACCAAGGCTTCTTCGGCAGACCTTCCAAACCCACGACCACTACCATCTAGAAGGACATGGGCAGCAGAAGCATGGGAACACCACCACTTGGAAGCTCACCTCCAGGTCACTCACCATCCTGACGTGGAAATAAATTGCTGTTCCTTCACTATCACTGGGTCAAACTCCTGGAGATCCATCCCGAACAGCACTGTGGGTGTACCTCCACCACACAGACTGTAGCGGTTCAAGAAGGCAACTCACCATTACCTTCTCAATGGCAATTAGGGATGAGCAACAAATGCTGGACAACCAGCAAAGCCCACATCCTATAAAAAATGAATTAATGAAAAGAATACAGTGAAATGGAGAAAAATGATTATTGCATTAATAAATGCAAAGAATAATTATTGTGTGAAAATGCAGAACATAAAAAAATATCCTTTGCGTTTAGAAGAAAATAATTACTTAAGAACCAGATGGGGTGTACAAGCTGTTATAGGGCTATGACAATCCATTAAAAATTAAAATGTTTTTATTTTATTGATATATACTTTTTCATTTTTGACAAGTACAGATGAAATTTCCACAATATTGTTTACAATAACACTTTCTGCGCATTAAAACGAGTTGTAACATGTTCACGATTAGTTTATTTCACTTCAGCCTTTGTTTTGCTGTTGCACATGAACTTCAAGTGCTGCTATTTAGGATTTTGATTTTAATAGAACATACTGTTTGAAAAATATGCTCAGTTATATCTCACATAATTATGTGGAAACACATTAGAAAAATAACACCATTTTAGAAATGTTGCAAATAAATTCAACTTAGCCAATCGTGTAAAATGCAGCATGGTTGTCTGTTATACCTTCGCCTGGGAATTAGTTCTATTGAAGGAGAAATATTAGGCAGGCCACAAAAAGAACGGCTGATGCTATTGCACAGTTTAAATTACTACCACCTCAAAAATTTTAGAAGCTAAGAATTAAAAGAAAATACGCAAAGGCAGTAAGTTTGAAGTTTAAACATCAAATTGGATTCTGAATCTCAAGTGACCTTAGCTGCTCAGCACTAGGTCAAATGGTTTGTATTATCAAATATTTGCTTTTCATGTATAGACAAGCAAAATATCCCTGCATCATCCAATATTGATTTCCTCAGTATAAGTCCTTTCTCTTCATTACAAGTTTCTTCTTTAATTCATATTTTTTGCCTGATCTGGTCAAGGTAAGTAACGTCTGGATCCAAGTTCATATTTTTCACTCTTGAGACTTTGAGCCCAATTTTAACTCTCTGCCAGTGGATGGGTTTTGAATGGGTTAAGATTGGACCCTTTGAAATCAGTACCTTAGCATTACTGGCAGAAAACAGTCTGAGGTAGAGGTGAAGCATGTATTGAATTCATGGGAGGAGGGGGGTGGGGGGGGGGGTGGGGGGGGTTTGGAAGTAATCTTCCAGCGTAATGTAAAATGAGAATTAACAAGCCAGCAGCTCATTTAATGTCCCACCTGATTTTCTTTGCCAGTGCCCTCAGAACTACATTGACAGAAATCAATAGGAGGTGGTCTATCCACTCTTTTGTCTGTGGATGACAGAATGACTGGAAAGAAATATAAAAGAATCCAGGAAAATGTTTTTGATCTCCTTTTAAAGTGATATTATTGCTATAATTTTCTGATCTATCTCAGCTGCAGTGGTACTGATCTCTGCTGTCAGCCATTTTGTTTGGCCCTACAATTTACCTAATTGTAAGGTACCTATTGAGGTGCTGCATTCTTGCCATAGTCCCTAAATTTCAGAGGCTCTGTCCGAGGTGCACTGCTACCATCCAATAATGCACATGATACAAGTATCTGAGGGCAAGATTTTCATGTTTCCATCTTGGGAGAATCCAGTCTAGCTACCTTGCTCAAAAGTGATTGCCAACTAGGGAAATCATTATTAGGCAATCTGACTTATGGATCGTTGAATGGGCATGGTGATGATAAAATGAGGAAAAGTAGCCAGCAGGATAATTGGGGAGAACTGCTCTTTTCATTGAAGTATGTGTCTTGTAGCGCAACTTTTTAATTTGTTCTCAGGATGTGAGCAACATTAGCAAGATTGCATTCATTGCTGTGACTATTTCTCCTGAGAATGATGGTAGGTGTTCTTCCATAGTTCTTATATTGCTGATTCTCCCATAATAGTGTTAGGTGGGGAATGCTAGGCTTTTGAACTGACAATGATGAGGAAGTATATGTACAGTTGTGTGTGACTTGGAGATGGAACATGAATTTGATGGAGTTCTCATGATAGGATACTATCTCCTTGGAAAATTGCAGGATTTTCTTAGAAAAAGGAGGAGGTTACTTAAATTTCCCAACTCTCCAGTCCACCCCCGTCTGCTCTTATCCTTTCCAATGGTAGGGTTCAGTCTCAATTCAACAAGTGAGAAGTTAGACTGAACGGTTGCCATAATGCAACCTGGAATCATGGTGTAATGATGGTGGAAGGAGTAGATACTCAGTCTAATAGCATGCTTAAAGTATATAAAGATCCCTTCCCATTGAACAGGCAGATGAGGAGACCTTACAATTGCAGATCAGAACACTAATAGGGAGTCTTAAGATATCCTGTTTGTAGCCTTGCAACCCACTTATAAACTGTAAGGATTGCACCCTCGGATCAGCTAAGAGTCAGTGCCTCAGCAGCTCCTGTTTCAATATGCACAATGTATGTAAGGATGTGCAATTGTGATACTTTCGCTCCTGTTGTATACCGCTTTGCTCCACAATAAATAAATAGTTTTGAGGTGTTGGAAAAAATAGACCTTGACATCAATGAGTCCATTGAGCATTTTAATATGTGTGTGAGGGAATGAACATAAATTATGCTCCAAGATTCAAGGAAGTTGCCTCTTTTCGGACAGAAAGGTAAGCTTGTTTCATTGAAACTTGCTTTGTGAGTACAACTTTGCATGTGTAACTGGCTCCAGATTTTAATGGCAGCTAGGCAGTTTGCTTTTCAGCTATCTGAGCATGACTATGAATCTATTAAAAAGTTATCTGAGTGTTTTGCATGTCAGTCGCCAAAGCCTGAAAGAATCTCTTTGTGATTCACATACTTCGCTCATCTATTTTGCTTTATGGTTTTATCTCAGAAAATATCTTGCAGCTGCTATCTTCTTATCTGTTTTTTAAGTGATAGGCTTACAGACCACGAAGGTACAAACAAACAAGAACTTTATTGGAAATGTGTTTATTTTACAGGCTAGTCTGTTTGCCTGTGCAAATGGCCGATTATGTCATCAATACGCCATGTGATCGGATTCTTAAAGTGACCTTGTTTCAATTAGGAACAAACATCCCCATTACATTACAGGTTTCCTCAGTGAAACACAATACAAAGTTAACAATCAAAATTTACAATATGAACAATTAATAGCCACAACAGTCAATGGCCCATAACTTCCATCCGGGCCCCTGACGTAAGTCGCTGGACTGCTGCACATGCATGGCGCGATGACCCGGAAGTGTGGATGCACGGCGTGTGCGCTGAAAGTGCGCGGCCTTCAACAGACGGTTTATTTTTTGACAGATTGAATGTGGTAAACCACTGTTGCACCTACATTAGGTGATGTAAGGTAGGACCTGTACTACAAGTTCGCCGGTAGTCCCTGCCTGCTGGCTCCGCCCAGTAGGCGGAGTATAAATATGCATGCCCTCCATTCAGCAGCCATTTCGCCAGCTGCTGTGGGAGGCCACACATCTTACTGCAATAAAGCCTCAGTTGTATCCCACTCTCGTCTTTGTTCAATTGATCGTGTATCATTGAACTCATGCGCGCTGCTGGACCTGCTGAATTAAAAACCCAGGGACAGCACAAACTTAATCAACTTGCCCCAGTGTTAGGTAGGTTTTTACACTTTTTATTTGAGGTTTTTTTCTAGGTCCAGGATCATCGAGCAGTTGCAGAAGACATTGGAAACCATTTTTTTGGTAGGTTAATGTTTTATATTATTCGTGTTTAGCATTTATATATGTTTAAAATGCAAATAAAATGAAAGGAAGATATATTTTTAACTGTTTGTCATGAGGCTGTTAATTCCATTAAAAAGGTACTTTACTGTATAAAGTGAGTTTGGACTCACAGAAAGTCAAAGAAAAATGTTTTTAAACTTTGGTTTGTCATGAGGATGTTAATTCCATTAAAGGAACTATCATGGATATAATCGGTTTGGAGTGCATGTAATCTTCAACAATCGCTCGCTAATGGGTATGATTGTCCACCCAAGATACTCCATGTTACTGGTCACAGATTCTGTGGGTCCTGGTGTGGCTGATGAGCCAATCCTAGAACCACATCTTCAATCATTCACTTGGCAGGAGTTTCCAAAAGTCCTTGGACACGTTTCTCAGGCTCTTTTTCCGGTCTTTCTCTTGTCGTCGAGTGTTCTCGAAGAATTGTGTCCCTTCAATCGGAACCTTCCTCCAAGTAGGTCTTTTCTATGCAAGGGTCCTCCCAGGCATTGATGACTGTGTTCCATTTCTTGAGGTATGCCTTCAAGATGCTTTTATTTTTGGAAATGATTTTTATTAAATTTTTAACATTTCAGTCAAAAGAATGTAAAAGAATCATAAAAATCATTTTTAACAAAATTCCACAAACAAACACTTTTTAAAAGACTCTCACCCCTACTCCCCCCCCCCCCCCACCCCACCCCACACCCACACCCCTCCCGCCCCCAAATCCGGACTAGCCCTCCTAAAACAAACAAACCCCCCTTACACTCTAGTAATGACCAATTCTTTAAAGTACACTATAAACGGTCTCCATCTTTGAGAAAACCCCTCAATCGACCCTCTCAAGGTGTATTTGACCTTCTCGAGGCGCACAAACTCCATCAAATCACCCAACTATGCCAAAGACTTTGGTAGTGCCGCCGTCTTCCAGCCCAATCGGATATGTCTCCATGCCACAATGAAGTGAAGGCCAGGACATCTGCCCCTGCTCCTGTCTGCAGTACCGGCACATCAGAGACCCTACAAATCACCACCAGTGGGCTGGGTTTAACCTCCACATTTAGGATCGCCGACAGTGTGTCAAAAAAGGACTCTCAAAATTCCACGGGCCCTGGGGCAAGACCAGAAGATGTGTGTGTGATGTGTGGGCCCCCTTGAACAATGTTCACACCTATCTTCTATCCCTTCAAAAGAGTAGATCATCCTCGCTCCATTGAGGTACGCTCATTAAACTAACTTTAGCTGAATGAGGTTCAACCTCACGTGTACAAAGACATCCTGAAATGATGTCAGAGGAGATGTGTGCCAGGACATTGTGCTTCAGCAAGGAAGCAATGGGAATCCTTTGTGAAATGTTGAAGGAAGATCAAAGCCAAATTATTGTAAGGCTTCGGAGCTTATGATGTTTGACACATCCTCTGTGAGGATGAAGAAAAAGTCCATTGCATTCTACAGGATTTCTAGTTTCCCAAAAGTGCTAAGGGCTGTCGATGGAACACATATTGCAATGCAGGCACCAAGAACTGACACTGTTTCATTCATCAACAGGGAGGCATTCCATTCTTTAAATGTGATGATAGTATGTGTTGAAAGAAATGAGGATCCTCACTGTAATTGCAAACAATCGGGGAAGTGTCCTGTGGTAGTATGTATTGGGGGTCATGTGGAACTGGAAGCCCTAATGTCATTGGCTGACAGATCCCGTGTCCTGGTTGGCCGTTGACCTCATGCTCCGCCCTGAAGGCGAAGTATAAGAAGCCGGTGCCTTCCCTCGCAGACCAATTTACTATCGGGCTGCTGGGGAACAGACACGCTTAATAAAGCCTCATCGACTTCACTCTATTCGTCTCACGGAGTCTTTGTGCGCTACAATTTATTAAGCGTGCCTAAAAAGGACTATGGAGCTCAGGATCATTCCAGAATGCCTGAGGATCAGCCCCCACGCAGTGAATGCGGCAGCAGCCTTCAAACACTGACAGACTTGCTTCGAGGCCTACATCAGATCGACCACAGGCCGAGTTTCAGACGAACAAAAACTGCAGGTCCTGCACTCGAGGGTGAGCACGGAGATTTTCACCCTCATTGAAGACACCGACGATTTCCAGACGGCGTTCACAGCACTGAGAAGTCTCTACGTTCGCACAGTTAACCAAATCCACGCTCGCTACCAGCTCGCGACAAGACGGCAAGCTCCCGGAGAATCGATGGACGAGTTCTACGCCGCGCTGCTGATTTTGGGACGAGCCTGCAGCTGCCCGTCGGTGAATGCAAACGAACATACGGACATGTTAATGCGCGACGCTTTTGTGGCAGGTATGCAATCCTCCCAAATCTGCCAAAGACTTCTAGAAAAAGAGTCGCTAGGACTCTCAGAGGCACGGGCCCTCGCAGCCTCCCTGGACATAGCCGCGCGTAATACCCGCGCCTACGGCCCCGACCGTGCGGCAAGCCATTGGGCCCCGTACGTACCCGTCGCGGAAAACCCCCTACAGCCCCCCCCCCCGGACACCCCACAGGCTTGCGCAGTCCAAACTCCGAGTCGCACCGGGGGCGCCCGCTGTTATTTCTGCGGCCAGGCGAAGCACCCCCGACAACGCTGTCCGGCCCGCGCAGCCATCTGCAAAAGCTGCGGGAAAAAGGGCCACTATGCGGTGGTGTGCCGATCCCGCGAGGTCGCCGCCGTCCCGGGGCCACAGGGAGCCCTACAGGCAGTCTATGCCTCACAACCCCCCCAGCACGCCATGTGCGACCCGCAGGCGCCGCCATTTTGGGTCCCGACCACCGCGGTCCCGGGAGAACTGGGAGCCCTGCACGCCGCCTACGCTCCCCAACCCCCCTCCCCGCAGTCAATGTACGACCCGCCGCCGGCACTCCCGATTTGGGTGCCGGCCAACACTCTCCACGGAGAGGAAGGGGTTTTTCGCGTCCCGAACGCCACCCTCACCCCCGTCCCGCGCCCCACGCCTGACCCGCCGGCGCAACCTACCTGGACCCCGACCACCGCTGTCCCCGGCGAGGGAGCTCTGCACGGTCCCAGCGCTCGCGGCCCCATGACTGACCCGCCGGCGCCGCCGGCCTGGGCCCCGACCACCGCTGTCCCCGGCGAGGGAGCTCCGCGCGGTCCCAGCGCTCGCGGCCCCACGACTGACCCGCCGGCGCAACCTACCTGGACCCCAACCACCGCTGTCCCGGCGAGGGAGCTCCGCACGCTCCCAGCGCTCGCGGCCCCACGACTGACCCGCCGGCGCCGCCGACCTGGGCCCCGACCACCGCTGTCCCCGGCGAGGGAGCTCCGCGCGGTCCTAGCGCCCGCGGCCCTGGCGCTCGCAGTGAAGGAACTCCGCGCGGTCCTAGCGCTCCACAGACCCCCGAGCACACCATGTGCGACCCGCAGACGCCGCCATTTTGGGTCCCGACCACCACGAGGGGAGGAGGGGCGCCGCCATTTTGGACCGCCCCCGACCTGTACGACGCATGGGGGCGGCCATTTTGTCCACCCCCGACGCCATCTTGTGACCCCTCAGCCACGTGCGATGTATGGGGGCGGCCATTTTGTCCATCCCGACGCCATCTTGGACGGCAACAACGGACCCCACCCCACTACTACAACCACGGCTCGCTTTGGTTACGCTCGATCAGGCTCGGCCCCGGACTCTCCAGACGACGACGACAACGGTCCTAATTAACGGACACGAGACGCCATGCCTAGTCGACTCCGGGAGCACGGAAAGTTTTATACATCCCGACACGGTAAGACGCTGTTCCTTAACTACTTACCCCAGCGCACAAAAGATTTGCCTAGCTGCAGGATCCCACTCCGTACAGATCCAGGGATTCTGCATAGTTACCCTAACGGTACAGGGGAGGGAATTCAAAAACTACAAACTTAACGTCCTTCCCCAACTCTGTGCCCCCACCTTGCTGGGCTTAGATTTTCAATGTAACCTACAGAGCCTTACGTTTAAATTCGGCGGCCCCATACCCCCACTCACTATCTGCGGCCTCGCCACCCTCAAGGTGCAACCCCCGTCCTTGTTTGCGAACCTCACCCCGGATTGCAAACCCGTCGCCACTAGGAGCAGACGGTACAGCGCCCAGGACCGGACCTTCATTCGGTCCGAAGTCCAGCGGCTACTAAAGGAGGGCATAATCCAGGCCAGCAATAGTCCCTGGAGAGCGCAGGTGGTAGTAGTGAAGACAGGGGAGAAACAAAGGATGGTCATTGACTATAGCCAGACCATCAACAGGTACACACAACTAGACGCGTACCCTCTCCCCCGCATATCCGACATGGTGTCAATCAGATTGCCCAGTATAAAGTCTTCTCCACCGAGGACCTCAAGTCCGCCTACCATCAGCTCCCCATCCGCCCAAGTGACCGCAAGTACACAGCCTTCGAGGCAGACGGGCGATTATACCATTTCCTACGGGTCCCTTTTGGCGTCACAAACGGGGTCTCGGTCATCCAACGGGAGATGGACCGAATGGTTGATCAACATGGGTTACGGGCCACGTTCCCGTACCTCGACAATGTAACCATCTGCGGCCACGATCAGCAGGACCACGACGCCAACCTCCAAAAATTCCTCCAGACCGCCAAAGCCTTGAACCTCACGTGCAACGAGGACAAGTGCGTTTTTAGCACCGACCGGCTAGCCATTCTGGGCTACATAGTGCGCAATGGGATAATAGGCCCCGACCCCGAACGTATGCGCGCACTCATGGAATTTCCCCTCCCGCACTGCCCAAAAGCCCTGAAACGCTGCCTGGGGTTCTTTTCGTACTACGCCCAGTGGGTCCCCCAGTACGCAGACAAGGCCCGCCCCCTAATACAGACCACGACTTTCCCTCTGTCGACAGAGGCTTGCCAGGCCTTCAGCCGCATCAAAGCGGATATCGCAAAGGCCACGATGCGCGCCATCGACGAGTCCCTCCCCTTCCAGGTCAAGAGCGACGCCTCTGACGTAGCTCTAGCGGCTACCCTTAACCAAGCGGGCAGACCCGTGGCCTTCTTCTCCCGAACCCTCCACGCCTCAGAAATCCGCCACTCCTCAGTGGAAAAGGAAGCCCAAGCCATAGTGGAAGCTGTGCGACATTGGAGGCATTACCTGGCCGGCAGGAGATTCACTCTCCTCACTGACCAACGGTCGGTAGCCTTCATGTTCGATAATGCACAGCGGGGCAAGATTAAAAATGACAAGATCTTAAGGTGGAGGATCGAGCTCTCCAACTTCAACTATGAGATCTTGTACCGGCCCGGAAAGCTGAACGAGACGTCCGATGCCCTATCCCGCGGCACATGTGCCAACGCACAAATTGACCGCCTCCAAGCCCTCCACGAGGCCCTCTGCCACCCGGGGGTCACTCGGTTTTACCACTTCATCAAGTCCCGCAATCTCCCATACTCTTTAGAGGAGGTCCGTACAGTCACAAGGGACTGCCACATCTGCGCAGAATGCAAACCGCATTTTTTCAGGCCAGATGGAGCGCACCTGATTAAGGCTTCCCGCCCCTTTGAACGCCTCAGTCTCGATTTCAAAGGGCCACTCCCCTCCACCGACCGGAACGCGTATTTCCTTAATGTAGTGGACGAATACTCCCGCTTCCCTTTTGCCATTCCCTGCTCCGACATGACCACGGCCACAGTCATTAAAGCCCTGAACAGCATCTTCATGCTGTTTGGTTACCCCGCATACGTCCACAGCGACAGGGGGTCCTCTTTCATGAGTGACGAGCTGCGCCAGTTCCTGCTCAGCAAGGGCATAGCTTCAAGCAGGACGACCAGCTACAACCCCCGGGGGAACGGGCAAGTAGAAAGGGAGAACGGCACGGTCTGGAAGGCCATCCTACTTGCCCTATGGTCCAGGGATCTCCCAGTTTCACGGTGGCAGGAGGTCCTCCCGGACGCTCTCCATTCCATCCGGTCGTTATTATGTACAAGTACTAATCAAACGCCCCACGAGCGTCTCCTTGTCTTCCCTAGGAGGTCCTCCTCTGGAACGTCGCTGCCGACCTGGCTGGCGGCCCCAGGACCCATCCTGCCCCGAAAGCACATGTGGGCACATAAGGCGGACCCGTTGGTCGAAAGGGTTCACCTCCTCCACGCAAACCCCCAGCACGCCTACGTGGAGTACCCCGACGGCCGACAGGACACGGTCTCCCTGCGGGATCTGGCGCCCGCCGGCACCACGCACAACCCCCCCGACACCATCAACCCAACCGCCCCCCTTCCTGCCACCGCCGCACCCCGCGACCGCCCCCTTCCCAGGAGGATCAGTCCCCCTCCCCTTTGCACCGACAGCTGAAACCGTGCGGCTCCTGGAGGCGACAACACTGGTACAAGCAGCACCACCACCGCCGGGGCCGAGGCGATCGACACGGACGACCAGACCGCCCGACCGACTCGTGGCGTCGATGTAAAACAAAGATGGACTATCCAATGAACATTTTGTTTTTCCTATACCCTCTGTAAATAGTTGTAACAGGACGATACTGTCCAATACTGTACTACCATGTAACTGTTCTATCCTCCCAGGACCAGCCCTGTAAACCCTTACCACCATACGAAGCATCACCCCGCCAGGTTCATTTTTGACAAGGGGTGAATGTGGTAGTATGTATTGGGGGTCATGTGGGACTGGAAGCCCTAATGTCATTGGCTGACAGATCCCGGGTCCTGGTTGGCCGTTGACCTCATGCTCCGCCCTGAAGGCGAAGTATAAGAAGCCAGTGTCTTCCCCCGCAGGCCAGTTTACTATCGGGCTGCTGGGGAACAGACACGCTTAATAAAGCCTCATCGACTTCACTCTATTCGTCTCACGGAGTCTTTGTGCGCTACATGTCCAGTACTCATTTGTCCTTGAAAGTTCGATGTTACGCCATTCCTGACAACACAACCAGAAATGAAAGGATGGTTACTGGGTTATAAGGGATACCCATTGAGGACATGGCTTATGACACCATTCTGGAGGAGCAAAATGAAGTGCAGGAACAGGGCAGCATGGTGGCTGTCATGTGAGAGTACCTTTAAGACATGGATGTTCAAGCAATGTACCTTTAAGAAAACAGTGATGTCAGAGAGTGGGTGGATCTGGGCTTTAGATCAGCCATTTTGAAGTTTCAGTTCTGAAAAAGCAGCTTGTATGTGTCTGTGTGTTTCCAGAGAGCTGCAGTTTGGAGGAAAAGAGTTTGGGGAGTGTCTGTGTTTTGCAGTGAGCTAGACTTTCTGTGATGTCTGCCATGAAAGACTATCTCTGGATCATTTGGGTGATTTAAACTCATAATAGTAAAACCTTTAACCTGATGTGATTCTGTTTAAAGGTGTTAAGTCTCTTGGAAGTTTGAAGGAACGTTTTGAGGAATTATTTACTGTTGCAATATTTTCAGAGTTATCTTTGAAGTAAGGGGCGTTAAGAGATCCAATGTTTATTTGAGGTGTTACGTTGAGTTCATGGAATAAACAGTGTTTTGTGTTTAAAAACCCACGTGTCCATATTTGTAATCCCACACCTAGGGAACAAGCCGTGAATTAGGAAAAGCAACAAATACATTAAAGGGGGAGGTTGGTTGAACTCCATGATACATTTTGGGGTTCTGAAAAAGCCTCGCCCATAAAATGTCACAGTGGTTAACACTGCAGCCTCACAGCGCCAGGGATCCAGGTTCAATTCCAGCCTTGGGTGACTGTCTGTGTGGAGTTTTCACTTTCTCTCCGTGTCTGCGTGAGTTTCCTCAAGGTGCTCCAGTTTCCTCCCACAGTCCAAAGATGTGCGGGTTAGGTGGATTAGCCATGTTAAAATTGACCCGTAGGTTAGGTGGGGTTACAGGGATACTGCGGGTAGTGAGTTGAGATTAGGGTGCTTTTTCAGAGGGTCGGTGCAGAGTTGATGGGCCAAATGGCTTCCTTCTACACTGTAGGGATTTTAATACAACCGTGCACATGTAGCAACACTTCAGGTAGTGGAAAGGACAATTGACGTTTTGAAATCATGTTTTCGATGTCTGGACAGATCAGGGGCATGTTACAGTATGCACCAAAGATAGTCTCAAAGATTGTTATAGTCTGTTGTGCACTGTACAACTTTACTATTCAGCATGGACTGAGCATTCATCTAGAAAATGGATAAGCTGGAGAAAAAGTAATATGGAGCCTGATGCAGGCATATCTCCTGGTGCAGGTGTGCGCGCCCAGGCTCCAAGTGTCACTAGGGCTGTTCAAGATCACCTGGCAGCAGCTGCTTTTGGACATTGAGCTTGTAAAATTGTCAATTGATATGTCAAAACCCTCCCTCCTCGCTTTTCCCTCCAGTCCCCTGCCTCCCTTACCCCCTCTTCGCTCCCTTTCCCCCTCATCCTTCCCTCCCCTCCCCTCTCTTCCCTCCCTCCCACCCCTTCCTCCTTTCTTCCCGCCCTCCTTTACCCACTCTTCTCTCCCTCCCTCCTCTTCCTCCTCCCCTAATTTTTCCCTCTCTTCTCTCCCTCCCCTTTACAAATAGAACCGTTGCGATTATGTGATAAAATATATTTTATTGACTGTTGTGTTTAAGTGAGAAAATATATTTTATTGCAAGAAATTTATAAAAGTTGAGGTAGTTTTTTGCCATCGTTCAGCTGATAAAATTAAATGTTAACTGGTTTCAAAGTTTCATATTTATAAAATTATTTTGTTGATAAATGTTTTACATTAAACTTTACAAGCTTCTACAAATGTTTTACTGAAACATCAAAGCACAACATTTAATTATGAGATAATTATAAATGAATAAGATAATTGAAGTAAACAAGATGGAAACACAATAACACGTGTAACACAGTGGCACACAAGCACTACTGCCTCCCAACACCAGGCAGCAGTGTTTATTTTGGACCTTTGGTGACTCTGTGGTGTTTGCACATTCTCCCCATGTCTGCATGGGTTTCCTGGTAACGTAGAATTCCTACAGTGCAGATGGAGGCCATTTGGCCCATCGAGTCTGCACTGACCCTCTGAACGAGCACCCTACCTAGGCCCACTGCCCCACCCTATCCCCAGAACCTAAAATGTACATCCCTGGACACCAAGGTGAAATTTAGCGTGGCCAATTCACATACCCTGCATATCTTTGGACTGTGGGAGGAAACCGGAGCACCCAAAGAAATCCACACAGTCAAGGAGGGAACAGACACACACCACACAGACAGGAATTGAACTTGGGTCCCTGCCATTGCCATTTCCTCCAGGTGCTTCGGTTTCCTCCCATAGTCCAAAGATGTGCAGGTTAGTGTCCAAAGGTTAGGTGGGATTACATCGATAGGGTGGGGGCGAGAACCTGTGTTGGGTGCTCTTTTGTAGTGTCAATGCAAACCCGATGGGCCGAATGGCTTTCTTCTGCACTGCAGTGATTCTATAACCACTAATCAAAAAAAAATCAGATGTTACAAGGACAGTGATAGCAAAAGGATTTTAAAATCTTATGACCATAATCTAGATGAAAACATAGGAATAATTTTAAGCATGCCACATGTAAAATTATACAATAATATAGTACAGATTTAAATAGCTTCACACATTTAAAACAAATAACCAAACCTCTGTTCACTTATCATATAATCACCTTTAATCATAAAAAAATTAAAAATAATTTTAAAAGAACCAATATCAAACAGCACTGCCTGTATAATAGAAAGAGCAAAAAATTGTTTTTAAAACTTGCACATACATTTAAAACACTAGTTAAACATGTTGCTTGTTGTCTTCAATATAAATCTGCAGTTTAAAAGCCTGTCCTCAGTGGGCCTTTCCATTGCAGCTGCGTCACAAGCGGATGTGGCTGCAACAAACCTGTGCCGTGCTGGATCCTGCGCAGACTGGCGAGCTGGAGGCCCGGGGCTGCCATTGGAACAAAGAACAAAGAAATGTACAGCACAGGAACAGGCCCTTCGGCCCTCCAAGCCCGTGCCGACCATGCTGCCCGACTAAACTACAATCTTCTACACTTCCTGGGTCCGTATCCCTCTATTCCCATCCTATTCATGTATTTGTCAAGATGCCCTTAAATGTCACTATCGTCCCTGCTTCCACCACCTCCTCCGGTAGCGAGTTCCAGGCACCCACTACCCTCTGCGTAAAAAACTTGCCTCATACATCTACTCTAAACCTTGCCCCTCTCACCTTAAACCTATGCCCCCTAGTAATTGACCCCTCTACCCTGGGGAAAAGCCTCTGACTATCCACTCTGTCTATGCCCCTCATAATTTTGTATACCTCTATCAGGTCTCCCCTCAACCTCCTTCGTTCCAGTGAGAACAAACCGAGTTTATTCAACCGCTCCTCATAGCTAATGCCCTCCATACCAGGCAACATTCTGGTAAATCTCTTCTGCACCCTCTCTAAAGCCTCCACATCCTTCTGGTAGTGTGGCGACCAGAATTGAACACTATACTCCAAGTGTGGCCTAACTAAGGTTCTATACAGCTGCAACATGACTTGCCAATTCTTATACTCAATGCCCCGGCCAATGAAGGCAAGCATGCCGTATGCCTTCTTGACTACCTTCTCCACCTGTGTTGCCCCTTTCAATGACCTGTGGACCTGTACTCCTAGATCTCTTTGACTTTCAATACTCTTGAGGGTTCTACCATTCACTGTATATTCCCTACCTGCATTAGACCTTCCAAAATGCATTACCTCACATTTGTCCGGATTAAACTCCATCTGCCATCTCTCCGCCCAAGTCTCCAAACAATCTAAATCCTGCTGTATCCTCCGACAGTCCACATCGCTATCCGCAATTCCACCAACCTTTGTGTCGTCTGCAAACTTACTGATCAGACCAGTTACATTTTCCTCCAAATCATTTATATATACTACAAAGAGCAAAGGTCCCAGCACTGAACCCTGTGGAACACCACTGGTCACAGCCCTCCAATTAGAAAAGCATCCTTCCATTGCTACTCTCTGCCTTCTATGGCCTAGCCAGTTCTGTATCCACCTTGCCAGCTCACCCCTGATCCCGTGTGACTTCACCTTTTGTACTAGTCTACCATGAGGGACCTTGTCAAAGGCCTTACTGAAGTCCATATAGACAACATCCACTGCCCTACCTGCATCAATCATCTTAGTGACCTCCTCGAAAAACTCTATCAAGTTAGTGAGACACGACCTCCCCTTCACAAAACCGTGCTGCCTCTCACTACTACGTCCATTTGCTTCCAAATGGGAGTAGATCCTGTCTCGAAGAATTCTCTTCAGTAATTTCCCTACCACTGAAGTAAGGCTCACCGGCCTGTAGTTCCCGGGATTATCTTTGCTACCGTTCTTAAACAGAGGAACAACATTGGCTATTCTCCAGTCCTCCGGGACATCCCCTGAAGACAGCGAGGATCCAAAGATTTCTGTCAAGGCCTCAGCAATTTCCTCTCCAGCCTCCTTCAGTATTCTGGGGTAGATCCCATCAGGCCCTGGGGACTTATCTACCTTAATATTTTTTAAGACACCCAACACCTCGTCTTTTTGGATCTCAATGTGACCCAGGCTATCTACACACCCTTCTCCAGACTCAACATCTACCAATTTCTTCTCTTTGGTGAATACTGATGCAAAGTATTCATTTAGTACCTCGCCCATTTCCGCTGTCTCCACACATAGTTTCCCTTGCCTATCCTTCAGTGGGCCAACCCTTTCCCTGGCTACCCTCTTGCTTTTTATGTACGTGTAAAAAGCCTTGGGATTTTCCTTAACCCTATTTGCCAATGACTTTTCGTGACCCCTTCTAGCCCTCCTGACTCCTTGCTTAAGTTCCTTCCTACCTTCCTTATATTCCACGCAGGCTTCGTCTGTTCCCAGCCTTTTAGCCCTGACAAATGCCTCCTTTTTCTTTTTGACGAGGCCTACAATATCTCTCGTCATCCAAGGTTCCCAAAAATTGCCGTATTTATCCTTCTTCCTCACAGGAACATGCCGGTCCTGAATTCCTTTCAACTGCCACTTGAAAGCCTCCCACATGTCAGATGTTGATTTGCCCTCAAACATCCACCCCCAATCTATGTTCTTCAATTCCCGCCTAATATTGTTATAATTAGCCTTCCCCCAATTTAGCACATTCATCCTCGGACCACTCTTATCCTTGTCCACCAGTACTTTAAAACTTACTGAATTGTGGTCACTGTTACCAAAATGCTCCCCTACTGAAACATCTACCACCTGGCCGGGCTCATTCCCCAATACCAGGTCCAGTACCGCCCCTTCCCTAGTTGGACTGTCTACATATTGTTTTAAGAAGCCCTCCTGGATGCTCCTTACAAACTCTGCCCCGTCTAAGCCCCTGGCACTAAGTGAGTCCCAGTCAATATTGGGGAATTTGAAGTCTCCCATCACCACAACCCTGTTGTTTTTACTCTTTTCCAAAATCTGTCTACCTATCTGCTCCTCTATCTCCCGTTGGCTGTTGGGAGGCCTGTAGTAAACCCCCAACATTGTGACTGCACCCTTCTTATTCCTGATCTCTACCCATATAGCCTCACTGCCCTCTGAGGTGTCCTCTTGCAGTACAGCTGTGATATTCTCCCGAACCAGTAGCGCAACTCCGCCTCCCCTTTTACATCCCCCTCTATCCCGCCTGAAACATCTAAATCCTGGAACGTTTAGCTGCCAATCCTGCCCTTCCCTCAACCAGGTCTCTGTAATGGCAACAACATCATAGTTCCAAGTACTAATCCAAGCTCTAAGTTCATCTGCCTTACCCGTAATACTTCTTGCATTAAAACATATGCACTTCAGGCCACCAGACCCGCTGTGTTCAGCAACTTCTCCCTGTCTTCTCTGCCTCAGAGCCACACTGTCCCTATTCCCTAGTTCTCCCTCAATGCTCTTACCTTCTGACCTATTGCTCCCATGCCCACCCCCCTGCCATACTAGTTTAAACCCTCCCGTGTGACACTAGCAAACCTCGCGGCCAGGATATTTATGCCTCTCCGGTTTAGATGCAACCCGTCCTTCTTATACAGGTCACACCTGCCCCGGAAGAGCTCCCAGTGGTCCAGATAATGGAAACCCTCCGTCCTACACCAGCTGTTTAGCCACGTGTTTAGCTGCTCTATCTTCCTATTTCTAGCCTCACTGGCACGTGGCACAGGGAGTAATCCCAAGATTACAACCCTCGAGGTCCTGTCTTTTAACTTTCTGCCTAGCTCCCTGAACTCCTGCTGCAGGACCTCATGCCCCTTCCTGCCTATAACAAAGAACAAAGAACAAAGAAATGTACAGCACAGGAACAGGCCCTTCGGCCCTCCAAGCCCGTGCCGACCATACTGCCCGACTAAACTACAATCTTCTACACTTCCTGGGTCCGTATCCTTCTATTCCCATCCTATTCATATATTTGTCAAGGTGCCCCTTAAATGTCCCTATCGTCCCTGCTTCCACTACCTCCTCCGGTAGTGAGTTCCAGGCACCCACTACCCTCTGCGTAAAAAACTTGCCTCGTACATCTACTCTAAACTTTGCCCCTCTCACCTTAAACCTATGCCCCCTAGTAATTGACCCCTCTACCCTGGGGAAAAGCCTCTGACTATCCACTCTGTCTATGCCCCTCATAATTTTGTATACCTCTATCAGGTCGCCCCTCAACCTCCTTCGTTCCAGTGAGAACAAACCGAGTTTATTCAATCGCTCCTCATAGCTTATGCCCTCCATACCAGGCAACATTCTGGTAAATCTCTTCTGCACCCTCTCTAAAGCCTCCACATCCTTCTGGTAGTGTGGCGACCAGAATTGAACACTATACTCCAAGTGTGGCCTAACTAAGGTTCTATACAGCTGCAACATGACTTGCCAATTCTTATACTCAATGCCCCGGCCAATGAAGGCAAGCATGCCGTATGCCTTCTTGACTACCTTCTCCACCTGTGTTGCCCCTTTCAATGACCTGTGGACCTGTACTCCTAGATCTCTTTGACTTTCAATACTCTTGAGGGTTCTACCATTCACTGTATATTCCCTACCTGCATTAGCCCTTCCAAAATGCATTACCTCACATTTGTCCGGATTAAACTCCATCTGCCATCTCTCCGCCCAAGTCTCCAGACAATCTAAATCCTGCTGTATCCTCAGACAGTCCTCATCGCTATCCGCAATTCCACCAACCTTTGTGTCGTCTGCAAACTTACTAATCAGACCAGTTACATTTTCCTCCAAATCATTTATATATACTACAAAGAGCAAAGGTCCCAGCACTGATCCCTGTGGAACACCACTGGTCACAGCCCTCCAATGAGAAAAGCATCCCTCCATTGCTACCCTCTGCCTTCTATGGCCTAGCCAGTTCTGTATCCACCTTGCCAGTTCACCCCTGATCCCGTGTGACTTCACCTTTTGTACTAGTCTACCATGAGGGACCTTGTCAAAGGCCTTACTGAAGTCCATATAGACAACATCTACTGCCCTACCTGCATCAATCATCTTAGTGACCTCCTCGAAAAACTCTATCAAGTTAGTGAGACACGACCTCCCCTTCACAAAACCGTGCTGCCTCTCACTAATACGTCCATTTGCTTCCAAATGGGAGTAGATCCTGTCTCGAAGAATTCTCTCCAGTAATTTCCCTACCACTGAAGTAAGGCTCACCGGCCTGTAGTTCCCGGGATTATCCTTGCTACCCTTCTTAAACAGAGGAACAACATTGGCTATTCTCCAGTCCTCCGGGACATCCGCTGAAGACAGCGAGGATCCAAAGATTTCTGTCAAGGCCTCAGCAATTTCCTCTCCAGCCTCCTTCAGTATTCTGGGGTAGATTCCATCCGGCCCTGGGGACTTATCTACCTTAATATTTTTTAAGACACCCAACACCTCGTCTTTTTGGATCACAATGTGACCCAGGCTATCTACACCCCCTTCTCCAGACTCAACATCTACCAATTCCTTCTCTTTGGTGAATACTGATGCAAAGTATTCATTTAGTACCTCGCCCATTTCCTCTGACTCCACACATAGATTCCCTTGCCTATCCTTCAGTGGGCCAACCCTTTCCCTGGCTACCCTCTTGCTTTTTATGTACGTGTAAAAAGCCTTGGGATTTTCCTTAACCCTATTTGCCAATGACTTTTCATGGCCCCTTCTAGCCCTCCTGACTCCTTGCTTAAGTTCCTTCCTACTTTCCTTATATGCCACACAGGCTTCGTCTGTTCCCAGCCTTTTAGCCCTGACAAATGCCTCCTTTTTCTTTTTGACGAGGCCTACAATATCACTCGTCATCCAAGGTTCCCGAAAATTGCCGTATTTATCTTTCTTCCTCACAGGAACATGCCTGTCCTGTATTCCTTTCAACTGACACTTGAAAGCCTCCCACATGTCAGATGTTGATTTGCCCTCAAACATCCGCCCCCAATCTATGTTCTTCAGTTCCCGCCTAATATTGTTATAATTAGCCTTCCCCCAATTTAGCACATTCATCCTCGGACCACTCTTATCCTTGTCCACCAGTACTTTAAAACTTACTGAATTGTGGTCACTGTTACCAAAATGCTCCCCTACTGAAACATCTACCACCTGGCCGGGCTCATTCCCCAATACCAGGTCCAGTACTGCCCCTTCCCTAGTTGGACTGTTTACATATTGTTTTAAGAAGCCCTTCTGGATGCTCCTTACAAACTCCGCCCCGTCTAAGCCCCTGGCACTAAGTGAGTCCCAGTCAATATTGGGGAAGTTGAAGTCTCCCATCACCACAACTCTGTTGTTTTTACTCTTTTCCAAAATCTGTCTACCTATCTGCTCCTCCATCTCCCGCTGGCTGTTGGGAGGCCTGTAGTAAACCCCCAACATTGTGACTGCACCCTTCTTATTCCTGATTTCTACCCATATAGCCTCACTGCCCTCGGAGGTGTCCTCTCGCAGTATAGCTGTGATATTCTCCCGAACAAGTAGCGCAACTCCGCCTCCCCTTTTACATCCCCCTCTATCCCGCCTGAAACATCTAAATCCTGGAACGTTTAGTTGCCAATCCTGCCCTTCCCTCAACCAGGTCTCTGTAATGGCAACAACATCATAGTTCCAAGTAGTAGTCCAAGCTCTAAGTTCATCTGCCTTACCCGTAATGCTCCTTGCATTAAAACATATGCACTTCAGGCCACCAGACCCGCTGTGTTCAGCAACTTCTCCCCGTCTGCTCTGCCTCAGAGCCACACTGTCCCTATTCCCTAGTTCTCCCTCAATGCTCTCACCTTCTGACCTATTGCTCCCTTGCCCACCCCCCTGCCATACTAGTTTAAACCCTCCCGTGTGACACTAGCAAACCTCGCGGCCAGGATATTTATGCCTCTCCGGTTTAGATGCAACCCGTCCATCTTATACAGGTCACACCTGCCCCGGAAGAGCTCCCAGTGGTCCAGATAACGGAAACCCTCCCTCCTACACCAGCTGTTTAGCCACGTGTTTGTCTGCTCTATCTTCCTATTTCTAGCCTCACTGGCACGTGGCACAGGGAGCAATCCCGAGATTACAACCCTCGAGGTCCTGTCTTTTAACTTTCTGCCTAGCTCCCTGAACTCCTGCTGCAGGACCTCATGCCCCTTCCTGCCTATGTCGTTAGTACCAATATGTACAACGACCTCTGCCTGTTTGCCCTCCCCCTTCAGGATTCCCTCTACCCGTTCGGAGACATCCTGGACCCTGGCACCAGGGAGGCAACATACCATCCTGGAGTCTCTTTCACGTCCACAGAAGCGCCTATCTGTGCCCCTGACTATAGAGTCCCCTATTACTATTACTCTTCTGCGCTTTGACCCTCCCTTCTGAACATCAGAGCCAGCCGTGGTGCCACTGCTCTGGCTGCTGCTGTTCTCCCCTGATAGGCTATACCCCCCGACAGTATCCAAAGGGGTATATCTGTTCGAGAGGGGGACAACCACAGGGGATTCCTGCACTGACTGCCTGCCCTTTCTGGTGGTCACCCATTTCTCTGCCTGCACCTTGGGTGTGACCACATTTAAATAACTGCGATCTATGACGCTTTCCGCCACCTGCATGCTCCTAAGTGCATCCAATTGCTGCTCCAACCGAACCATGCGGTCTGTGAGGAGCTGCAGTTGGGTGCACTTTCTGCAGATGAAGCCATCCGGGATGCTGGAAGCCTCCCGGACCTGCCACATCTCACAGTCAGAGCACAGTACCCCTCTAACTGACATTGCGTCAATTAATTAAAATTAAAATTAAAAAAAAAAATTTTTGAATATTTTTTTTTAAAATTTCAAAGTTACTGTTTACTATCTGTTTCCTAGCACTAGATTTCTAATAGAAATGTGAAAGCTAAATATAGTACTCTCCGATCTCTGGCTTAGATGTCCCTCTAAATTATAATTAAGTAATTATGTTTAATTAGTTACCAATGCTCAATTTTTTTAAATTTAGTGTAGAATCCCAACCAGCCACTCAGGCCACAGCTTTTCTGTGATGTCACTTCAGTTTCCCCCCGACACACAATTTGAAAAAGGTACAACAGTAAAAATGAGTAAAAATCACTTACTTACCTTCTTCGTGTTAATAATAAAATATGGTACTTACCTCACACCAATGGGTTTTATTATTAGGTTAGAGGAGGAGGGCGGGTGGGAGACACTACACGTGTAGTGTCTCGGGTTTCCTCTCCACCAGAATTTATTGGTGAGGGTCTTCCCAGAAGTCCGCGGGTCGAACTTCCTGTTCCCGCCTTAAATACTAAAATATTTTTAAAAACAGAAAAGAGGGACCGAAAACGGGAGCAGGTAAGTGTTTTTAAAGGACAGACTTACCTCCCAGCAATCACTTCCACACTGCCCCCGCTGAAATTGACTCACCAGCTCTTCTCCCGCCGAAATCGACTGTCCTGCCCCTGCAAAGACAAGTGTTTTTAAAGGACAGACTTACCTCCCAGCAATCACTTCCGCACTGCCCCCGCTGAAATTGACTCACCAGCTCTTCTCCTGCCGAAATCGACTGGCCTGCCCCTGCAAAGACAAGTGTTTTTAAAGGACAGACTTACCTCCCAGCAATCACTTCCGCACTGCCCCCGCTGAAATTGACTCACCAGCTCTTCTCCCGCCGAAATCGACTGGAGCAGGAAGCTTCTTTGTGCTTTCTGAGGGCAGGTAAGTGCACAGTTTTCTCTCTCAGTATCGGAGGCCCGTGGCTTTCCACCAATAATCGGAAGTTACGGGTCCATATATGACTTGGATGAGAGAAGTGAATTTACTATTGCCAAGTTTGCGGATGACACAAAAATAGGTGGGAATGCTGTGTCAGGATGACACAGAGTCTTCAGAGGGATATAGGCAGGTTAGGTGAATAGGAAAAAACTTGTCAGATGTAATATAATGTCGGAAAATGTGAAGTTATACACTTTGGAAGAAAGAATAAAGAAGCTGAATAATATTTAAATGGAAAAAGACTTCAGAAAGCTGGAGCACAGAAGGATTTGGGGGTCTTCATGCTTAAATCATAAAAAGCTAGCCTGCAACTTCAGCAGGTAATAGGGAAGGCAAATGAAATGTTCATCTTTATTTCAAAAGGAATGAAATATAAAAATAGGGAAGGCTTGCTCAAACTATGCAAGGCATTAGTTGGAATACACCTGGAATACTGTGAAGAGTTTTGGTCCCCTTACCTAAGGAAAGATATACTGGCATTGGAGGCAGACCGGAGAAGGTTCACTAGGTTGATCCCGGGTATGGAGGGATTTTCTTATGAGGCGAGGTTGAGTAGATTGGGCTTGTACACATTGGAGTTTAGAGGAATGAGAGGCGTTCTTATTGGGATATATAGGATTCTCAGCTGACTGGAGAGGGTAGATGGTGAGAGGTTTTTTTCCCCTTGTGGAAGAGTCTTGGACCAGAGGGCATAATCTCAGAGTAAGAGGTCATCCATTGAAGACAGGGGTGAGGCGGAATTTCTTCTCTCAAAGTTAAAGAATCTGTGAAATTCTTTACCGCCGAGAGCTGTAAAGGTTGGGTCATTAAGATGCTCAAGGCTGAGAGGGACTGATATTTAATCAGTAAGAGAATCAAGGGTTATTGGTATGAGGCAGAAAAGTGCAGTTGAAGATTATCACATCAGGTCAGTCATTATCTCATTAAATGATGGAGCAGATTCGATGGACTGAATTGTCATGATATCCACATCAGCATATCATGGTGCAATTACACACATACTGATGGACAGGCAGTTGGACCAACCAGCAGACACATAACATCGCAGCCAATCACCAGTGAGAGCACACGCACTATAAAACAGGGAACACCACAGTTCCCGCTCATTCTACCAGGAGATAGCTCAGAGCACAGAGCTCACAGCGCGCCACTCAGACATAGACCATGTGCTGAGGGCCTCACTAAGATAGTGATAGGGCTGGGTCCACAGGTTAGCTGGTGAAGCACGTACCCAAGCCAGTAGTTAGTTGTTACCGTTGTTTAGACAATAAAACAGAGTTGTACCATCTACAGCCGTGTTGGATTATCTGTGCATCAGAACACCCAACACGACATGAATGACCTACTTCTGCTCCTACGACTTATGGTCTGCACTCCAGTCAACTGCCAGATCACCCTATCTCACCTACCAACCCCCAGCTGACCATCACCCCTTTTCCCCGACCGGTGGATCACCCCAGACTGCCTGACATTCCCTCCATCCTAGCTGTACCTTCTGCCAACTGTCTGATTCCCCTCCCCTTTCCTTTTTCCCCGGCAGACCCCCCCAGATTGCCTGACTCCCCCCTCCCCACCTCTTGAGTGCCCAAACCCCCTTGATTGTACCACTCCTCCCTTGTATGCCCGCCCCCCCCTCCCCCCCGTCCCCCAACTGCCCAAATCCCCACCCCCATCTTCTAACCACATACTTGACAAACCTACCTTCTACCTGGCCTGAAAGTGACTGGGACTTTAAACCTACCTGATTTACAACAGCCAATGCTGTAAAAAGGGGAATGGTCTCCTTGCTTCTGACTCTGAACCCACAACAGAAGTCCTTGGGAATGCGCTGCGCTACACAGTTCTTGCCCGGCTGAATCGCAAAGTTGGGTGAGAGCGAATTGAAAGAACTCCAAGATAAAAAAACAGGAGCAGAGTGGCAATCCAACTCTGATTGCCACTCTGAAGAAATTCAGGCCCAAAATATAAACCATAAGTGTACATTCTCACTTCTGATCTTGTCAGGGAGGGAACGTAATTGGTGAAGTAACTGAAGACAGTTGGGCCTCGGACACTACCCTGAGGAACTCCTTCAGTGATGTCCTGGGGCTGAGATGTTTGACCTTTTATAATCACAACCATTATCCTTTGTGCCAGGTGTAACTCCAATCAGTAGAGAGTTTTCCCCTGATTCCCATTGACTTCAGTTTTGCTGTGGCTCCTTGATGCCACACTTGGTCAAATGTTGCCTGTTGTCAAGGACATTCACTCCCACCTCGAGTTCAGCTCTTTTATCCATGTCTATACCAGGTTGCCCTGGCGGATCCCAAACTGTGCATCAATGAGCTGTTTAAATGCCACTCAGTTGCATTGTCAACAAACCCTTCCATCACTTTGTTAATCATAAGGAGTACAATGATATCATCGTAATTGGCTGGGTTGGATTTGTCTTGCTTTTTGCGGACAGAATATATCTGGCCAATATCCCACATTGTCAGGTAGATGCCAGTGTTGTAGCTGTACTGGAACAATTTGACTAGTCCTGGAGCACAGGTCTTCAATACTCCAGCCAGGAAATTTTCAGGGCCCATTGCCTTTGTTATATCCAGTGCCGTCAACCATGTTTTGATTGAAGGCACTGGGTGCAGCGAAGGTTGTGGGTCCTGAAAATAACCTGGCTGTGTTCCATGGACAGTATAACCCTGCTTTATACGAAGAAGAGCAGTGATATTTTGTTAGAAATCAGGTCAATATTTATACCAAACCACTAAATAAAAATGATCTAGCTGTTTATGTATTTGCTATTTCATGAGACTTCATCGTTTGCAGAGTGACTGCTGTATTTCCATACATTACCAACAGTAACTGCATTTCAGAAGTACTTAATTGGCTATAAATTGCTGTAGGATGTCTTGATTCCAAAAAGGCACAATACAATGCAAGATCTTCCTTACACTGTAGGTGTTAATACAGTCAGTAACTGACTTCAGACATATGTCTGTGCATGAATGAAAATAAGAAGGTTG
Source organism: Scyliorhinus torazame (assembly GCF_047496885.1). Taxonomy (NCBI): domain Eukaryota; kingdom Metazoa; phylum Chordata; class Chondrichthyes; order Carcharhiniformes; family Scyliorhinidae; genus Scyliorhinus; species Scyliorhinus torazame. Next base: position 189,030,238 of record NC_092715.1, on the reverse strand, counting down.
AATTAAAGTATGTTGACTGAAATTATTAATCCATGAAGAGACTTTGGAGCAAAATAAAACTGTTAGAGAATTTGGTTCAGACCTCTAAACAGTGTAATTATTAATACAGAATTTGCAACACTGCTTCTGAGGTTAGACACCCTTGCTTTGAAAACATGCACAAATTTTGCACTTCTTAATGTAACTCTTTCCTGTATACTGTTTCTTCCTTTTTACAGTTTACGGTTCTATCAGGTGTATAACATTTGTATGTCAGTAGCTGTTATATCAGCCTTCATCTTGGAGTAAGTGAGTGTAGCCAGAAGCACCCTTGCAGCAATGAATGCTGGGACGCTCTATTTGTTACATGTCAAGAATCCCCTTTGCTACCCGTCACAAACCAACAGCCTTTGCAGATTGTGTGTTTTGGACCAAAACTCTCAGCAAAGGATTTCTCATTGGTAACAAAAAAAAAACAAATTATAAATGTGGCAATTTGCCCTGCTGTAGCTGTGGGGGTTCCAAAGCCTGTGGCTTTTATCTGAGCAATATGATAGCAAATGCAATGAAGTGTGCTGATATAATAAGAGACTGGCAGGCACATATCTGAGAACTGCAGGAACCAAGCAAAGCAAACCTCAGTGGTGACTCATTTCAATTCTATATCCTCTGTAGGTTGTCACATCTGTTTCTCCTGAGCCAAGCTAAAAACATGTGCTGCAAGAGGCGTTAATAACTTACGGATATTATTTCAAAATGCAACTGTGTGTAATGATGGACCACAAACATCACTGCCAAACTCGAGTTGCTCACAAAAGGTACACCACCTGTTAAAAGCCTCAATTTACCTTTACATTACTGCAAATTGTATTTTCCTTGATTATTTTTACATTTGATTTTGTTTTCCTATGCCCCTAATTCTATTCCAAAGACAGGAAATGGCTCCAAACAGTCTTGGAGCACCAGCTCCATGGCCATTCTTCATAAATGAACTGGATAGTAAATATTCACAAATTTTCTGACCTCAGCGACATTAAGAGCTCTGTGCTTAGTTGCAATGTTCATCTGGAGTCGGGGAGATAACTGTAGACCTCCTACCACTATCTGTCAACAGCTAACTTACACAAAAAACTGAACCCTGCTCTGTATGATTCAGTATCACGCTGAAAGGAAAGGGAAAGGAAATGGGGTTCGGCAGGAAGATTTATGCCAAAGAAATTACTCTTTATGGTCATTCCCCTTCTCTCTTTCTCTCTCTCTCTCTTTCTTTCTCTGGGTTCATGTGAGGTCAATAACCCATTAATCCAGAATCTATCATTTGTGTTTTAATGAAACATTTCTGACAGAAAAAGGAGTTATGTGATGCTCAGTGGTAAAGCACCCCAAGTCACTGAAACATGTTGGATGCTTCATGGTCTATTTTAAATTAGAGGTAGTCAAATGGGGTTATAAACATTGGTGTGCTGATATAAGCACCTGTTGTATATTACGTGCCCTCCTGCCAAAACCACAGGTGGTGGGGGCAAGTGAAATGCAATCCCTGGTATTTACTCATAGTGAGTTTCTGACCTGATTTGAACCTGCCACCATGAGTTTTCAGAAGTGTGAGAGGGTGTGGCGGGGTTTCTGTGTAGTAGCAAAACTTAAAGGTGGCTAAAGATTTATAGTCACACAGAAGAAAACAATCCCAGAAAAATTCTTCACAAAAGAATACTGTTTCAGGTTAAAAAAAATTCCAGTTACTGATGTTGCTGCGGTCCTGGCTCCTCCAATATGTGGGTTAAAGGAACATAGAATTTACAGTGCAGAAGGAGGCCATTCGGCCCATCGGGCCTGCACCAGCCCTTGGAAAGAGCACCCCACTTAAGGCCCACACCTCCACCCTATCCCCATAACCCAATAACCCCACCTAAACTTTTTGGACACTAAGGGCAATTTAGCATGGCCAATCCACCTAACCGGCCCGTCTTTGGACTGTGGGAGGAAACCAGAGCACTCGGAGGAAATCCACCCAGACATGGGGACAATGTGCAGACTCCGCGCAGACAGTGACCCAAGCTGGGAATCGAACTCAGGACCCTGGCACTGTGAAGCAACCGTGCCACCGTGCTGCCCTATTATGGGACAGAAAGACATTTTCCACATTTGCAGCACATGGGAGGAGATCAAATCGTCACATGTAGGAATTGAGAGCATACGAGAATGTTCTGTATTCATATTTGTTCCTAGTTGGAACAAGGTGACTTGAAGAGTCTGATCATGCAACATATGGATGACGTCATCAGCCGTTCATGCGGGCAAACAAGAAGTCTATCCTAACAGCTTGTAGAATAAACACCTTTCCAATAAAGCTCTTGTTTGTTTATATCTTTATGGTCTGTAAGCCTATCCTTTAAAAATACCACAAAAAAACTGGTGATGAGGAGGTCAGAACCACCCTGGCAGACACCTGGAGCAATGAAAAAAAAAAAAATTGTCGATGCATGCGCAGCTATAAAGTGTTAAGAAGGTAAAAACTTTGCGATACCAAACCTGACAATGGAGGGTGTCAAATATCAGTAGCAGCCATTGAAGGAACCAAAATTTAAGTGTGGATTTCAGAGGAAACAACATTGAAAAGAAGCTCGCCACGTGCTCTGCCCGGAACAGTACAGGGAGCATGTGTGGAGCAAATACCCTGCAACAATAGTTTAGAGCTGGGCTGTTCCAAAACTTTGAAGGAAATAGGCTGAGCTCAGGGGTATCTTGTTTGAAAAAAAGAAGTGAAGTAGTCCTAAAAATGTTGTGGCACATTGTACTTATACAAGCCCTTTCCATAGTAAAAGTGGTGGGAATATTTGGGTCTTTGGGACCATATGATGAGAACACTGAGCAGTGCAGCTCATACACTGAAAAATTTGATTATTTTGTCCAAACAAATAAAATTGTGTCAGATGTTGTAGTTCCAACTTTCCTGAGTACAATAATGGGGAAGACACGCAACTTCTTGTGAAGTCTGGTGCAGCCAGAAAAAGCAGTCTCGAAAACCTATGATGAGATTTTTGAGATGTCGCAGGGCCACTTCTCATCTAAACCTTCGGCATTGCCGAGAGGTTCAGGTTTCATAAAAGTAACCAACAAGAAGGTGAATCAATAACACGGTTCATTGTTACTTTGAAGAAATTAACTAAATACTGTGAATTTGGAGATGTCTTGAATGACACCATTAGCGACTGACTAGTGTGTGGGTTAAAGAAGCGAAGGTATCCAAAAAAGTCTGTTAACAGAAAGTAACTTAAACCTAAAGAAGGCTTTAGAAGTTATGATCGCTATTGAATTAGCAGCTACGGAAATTGAACAATTAAATTTGAGCACCAGACTCCATAAAATGCTGGCTGACACCCAAACACAGACACAGGTTGGAATTGTCAGCAATGTGCAAAACCTGGGCATGCAGACTGCTTGTGCAAAGGTACAAAATGCAGGAATTGAGGTACAAAGGGGCACATTGAACATGCGTGTTGGGAATAGAAACAACAAGTTCCAGACAAGAACTATAAAAAACAAGAACCAAGTGTAGCAAATGGAAAACTGAATAAATGGAAAAGGATCCACAATATACAAAAAGGGCACTAAAGAGGACCAGAATCATAGTCAGATGATGAACTGTCCTTGAACGTACTGGCCTTGGTGGGAATAGCAAACTGTTACTGGATCATTCCTTTACTACCAGTGAAAACAGAGGTGGACACTGGAGCAGCAGTTTGGTTGGTACCAGAAATTGTTTACCAAGAGAAACTATGACATATCACCTGAAACCTTCAAATGTAATACTAAAAATCTATACTGGGGAAATGTTTTTGCTGAGGGGCCGCATTGATGTGCAGCTAAACAGACAGACCAAGACTTGTCCCTGCACATCGTTAAAGGTAACTATCCAGCCCTAATGGGGAGAACCTGGCTGGGGGAACGAAGCTAAACTGGGCCGAGGAGACTCTCATGTCGGAGTCGGGAACAGGTCTACCAACAATTTTAAAGAAACATGCCATTATCGTTAATGGAGAGCTGGGAAGCATGAAAGAGATTTCAGTCAAGCTAAAGATTAAGGACGAAAGCCAAGCAAGTGCTTAAAGGCTAGGTCAGTGCCCTTCACCATCGGTTTTAAGGTTGAGGCAGAATTAGACAGGCTGGTCAAGACAGGGGACCTCAAACCTATTAATGTAAGTGATTCTGTACGCATATGTGGTGATTTTAAAGTCACTGTTAATCCGGTACTGTGTGCAGAGCAATACCCTCTGCCTTTAATTGATTATATATTTGCTGGGTTGGCTGGAGCCAGCATTTCAGTAAAGATGACCTTAGTCCAGTTTATCTCCAGATAAACGTAGATCCAGATTTACAATAATATTTGACAATTGTGACACACAAAGGATTATTCAGAAATAAAAGACTTCCATTTGGCATCATGCCCACATCTGCATTGTTCCAACGTGCCATGGATCAAATTGTAAGTGGACTCAAAGGATTCCAGTGCTACTTAGATGATATCTTAGTTACTGCGAAGAATGAAGGCGAGCATCTTCAAAATTTAGATGTTGCACTCCAGTGACTAGAAGATTATGGACTGCAAGTACGAAAGGATAAATGTGAATTATTCAAATCTTCTATTGAATACCTGAGACACATCAGAGATGCAAAAGGACTGCAGAAATCACCTTCAAAAGTAAAAGCCATAACTGAGGCACCTGCACCTCAAAACATAAATCAACTTCAATTGGTTTTGGGCTTATTAAACTATTACGGAGGGTTTCAAATCATAAAATCCCTAAAGTGCAGAAGGAAGCCATTTGGTCCATCAAGTCTACACCAATACTCAGAAAGAGCATCTCACCTAGGCCCACTCCCCTGTCCTATCCCCATCCTGTACCCCCACCTAACCCACAATTCTTCACAGTACGAAGTCTTACAACACCAGGTTAAAGTCCAACAGGTTTGTTTCAATGTCACTAGCTTTCGGAGCGCTGCTCCTTTCTCCTTCACCTGAGGAAGGAGCAGCGCTCCGAAAGCTAGTGACATTGAAACAAACCTGTTGGACTTTAACCTGGTGTTGTAAGACTTCGTACTGTGCTCACCCCAGTCCAACGCCGGAATCTCCACATCATGGCCACAATTCTTCAGACACTAAGGGGCAATTTATCATAGCCAATCCACCTAACCTGCACAACTTTGAACTATGGGAAGAAAATGGAGCACCTGGAGGAAATGCAGACATGGGGAGAAAGTGCAAACTCAGGCCAAGGTCCTGGTGCTGGGAGGCAGCCCTGCTCCACTGTGCTGCTTTTACACAACTTACTGTGTCAAAATAGGAAATAGAAATGGGTGGATCAGTACGAGATTTTCTCACATAATGCCCAGTGGTGAAGAGAAGTCAATAGCGTTTATATCAACAACCTTAAACAAAGCAGAAATTAACTATGTACAGATAGAGAAGAAAGGTCCAGGCATTATTTTCGGGATCAAACATTTTTAGCAATACAGTAATGGGAGGAAATTTGCTTTACTAATGGATCATTAACTACTGAAAATGATACTTGGGCCATACACCAGTATTCCATCTCTAACAGCGAGCTGAATGCAGAGATGGGCATTGCTGTTGTCAGCACATATATACACGATACAATATCATCAATCAAATCTGCATGGGAACACTGATATACTCTCTAGGTTATCTTTACCTAATGACTCATCAATGAATAATTCGAGTGGCAATATTTTCTATTCCAAAGAAATCGATAATGCTCCTATAACCGCATGAGTCAGAAGTTGTGGACTTGGTACTTTGTTGCAAGTCTGTGGCAGCAAACGTGGAGTGGAAGTCCCATGTTACCTGTAGACTCAAACTATCCATACAGGCTGGTTCTCTCCTCTGAGGAATAAGGGTAATCATTCTGCCATTGTGAAAGAAACGTGCCCTAAACCAACTTCATGAAGATCTTTGTGGGATAATAAAGATGAAGGAGATAGCCAGTAGCTTTTTTGGTACCAGCACTTGATTGCAAAATCGAGGAGAAATCAAGCACGTGTTCAGCTTATGCAAAGTTTCGAAACCTGCCACCACTAGCGCCATTAAACCCATGGGAATGGCCAGAAGGGCCATGGCAAAGAATTCATGGAGATTATGCTGGAACTTCCGAAGGGCAAATGTTTTTCATTGTGATAGACGCACGCACAAAATGATGCCATTATGTCACCATTATAAAGGCTGCATCCTCGGAGAGAACAATACAGCGACTGGGTGAAATGTTTGCAAGAGCCGGTTACTCTGGACAACTTATTAGTGACAACGGGCCACAGTTCATTTTGAAATAATTCACAAATTATCTAAAGGAGAACAGAATCCAATACCAAAGAGAAAATGCTCGAAAATCTCAACAGGTCTGGCAGCATCTGTAGGGAGAGAAAAGAGCCAATGTTTCGCGTCCAGGTGACCCTTTGTCAAAAGCATCTGGACTCGAAACGTTAGCTCTTTTCTCTCCTTACAGATGCTGCCAGACCTGCTGAGATTTGCCAGCATTTCTCTTTGGTTTCAGATTCCAGCATCCACAGTAATTTGCTTTTATACAGAATCCAACACACTGGATCTGCTCCTTATCATCCTGCCACCATGGGCTGGCTGAAAGGTTTGTCCAGACAATGAAGCATTCATTGAAGATAACTGGTGAACGAGGATCATTGTCCTGATTACATGCAGGAATACAACACATTTGACAACTCTAAGTTCTCCAGCATTACTCATGGTAAAATGTCAGATATGCACAGTGTTTGATTTGCCGAAGCTGCCGAAGAAAAGATAAATTTTGAGAGGAAACAGCAAAGTCAGGTATTGTGACAGGAGAACGGGACCAATCACCATGTTTTTCAGAAAGGTCAGGAAGTATTGGCAAGAAACTATACCAGTGAAAAGTTGATACTTGCCATTGCCTTAGCACAGGCAGGGCTGGTCTCCTACACCATTCAAACTCGGGATGATGTAATGTGGAGACCTAGACATTACTGAGAAACTGACAATACCAGAAACGTGTGGACGATGGTACACTAGTTAAGGGCACTTCAACACTGAACACTACGTTGACTCCAGTTGAGACAATGGCAGACTGCGTCCAAACTATACCAAAAACACCAGAGGTTGCAGTCAACATGAAAAAGCAGATACCTGAAGTTCATCGACACGCACACAGAAATCGACATCCTCCAAAATGTCTAACGTATCGGCCGTAGCTTCCGGCTAGCGACGGGAAGCCATGGGCTACTGAATCTGAAATGGAAAAATGCAAACTTATTACCTGATAGCGTGACAAACGTTTCCCCTCCATTCGGCAGGCTTGGGCCTTCAGCGCGACAGTCAGCGCATGCTCCAGGGTGGGGCAGGAAGAGTGCAGCCCCACCCCTTTATGATGGGGCCAGGTTAGGAATGCCCATTGAGGGCTGGCATTTAAATTGCAGATTTATATTGAAGGCAACAGGCAACATATTTAACACATACTTTAAAGGTATGTAGAAGTTTTTTAACAGTTTCTTTGTTCTTTTATACAGGTATTGCTGTTATTGGTTCTTTTAAAGTAATTTCTAATTTTATTTTGTTATGATTAAAGGTGATTATTTATAAGTGAACATAGATTTGGTTATTTGTTTGAAATCTGTGAAACTATTTAAATCTGCATATATTATTATATAACTTTATGGTGGCCTGCTTAAAAGTGTTTGTATGTTTTTTTTTAAAAATTCAGTTAGTGGGCAATTTAGCGTGGCCAATCCAACTGCCCTGCACATCTTTGAGTTGTGAGGATGTGTTCATATATTTTGATCTAGATTATGGTATTAAAATTTTAAAAGTGCTCCAGTGCTTTTTGCTGTCACTGTCCTTGTTATATCTGATGTTTTTTTGGTTTGTGTTTCTAGAATTATGGAATCACTGCAGGGCAGAATAAATCCATTCAGCCCATCGAGTCTGCACCGACACTCCAAAAGAGCATCCTATCCTCGTCCTCGCCCTATCCCCATAACCCCGCCAAAACGTTGGACAATAAGGCACTAAGGCAATTCGGCAAGGTCAATCCACCTAACCCGCACATCTTCAGACTATGGGAGGAAACAGCAACGGCATGGTGGCACAATGGTTCAGACTGCTGCCTCACAGTGCCAGGGACCCGGGTTCAATTCTGGTCTTGGGTGACCGTCTATGTGGAGTTTGTACATTCTCTCCTTGTCTTCGTGGGTTTTGTCTGGGTGCTCCGGTTTCCTTCCACAGTCCAAAGATGTGCAGATTAGGTGGATCAGTCATGCTAAGTTGTCCAATAGTGTCCAGGGATGTACATTTTGGGGTCCGGGGATAGGGTGGGGAGTGGGCCTCGGTAGGGATGCTCTTTCAAAGTGTCAGTGCAGACTCGATGGGTCAAATGGCCTCTTTATGACTGCAGGAATTCTATGGTTCTATTCTGTGGTTCCAGGAAACCCATGCAGACACGGGGAAAATGTGTAAACACCATCCAAGGTCTGAATTGAACATGGGTCCCTGGTGTTGTGAAGCAGCAGTGCTAACCAGTGTGCCACTGTATTACCCGTATTATTATGTTTCCATCTTATTTACTTCAATTATCTGATTCATTTGGAATTATCTAATAATTAAATGTTGTGTTTTGATGTCTTGGTGAGACATTTGAAGAATCTTCAAAAATTTAATGAAAATATTTATTCACAAAAATAATTTTATAAATACCAAATTTTGAAATCAGTTAAGATTTAACTTAATATTTTGCGTAATAATCTCAACTCTTTACAAATTTCTTGTAGTTAAATTTATTTTCTCACTTGAACACAACAATCAATAAAATATGTATTCCCACATGAACACAACAGTATTGCAGTATTGTCTATTTGTAATGGGGAGGGGAGGGAAACAGAGGAAGGGGAGGGAGGAAAGTAGTGAGATGAGGAGGGCGAGTGGGTTCAGACATATCAGTTGTTAATTTTACAAACTCAAAAGTCCGAAAGCAACAGCTGCTGAAGCACAGCATACTGACACACCACTCCTGTGACATAATTTTGGGGTGTTCTTTGCCTGTGCATTCTTAGGGGTGGGCAGTTGATTCACTTCCACAGCAGGCGGAGGTGCAAACTGGCTCTTCTCTCAAGATACCTGCATCTATGTCGATGACGCAAAAGAAATTCAAGGATTTTAAGAAGCCAAGCTATAAGTGTGATGCCCCAGCGGAGGTGAAGCATGACCTACAGATTTTGAATCTGCACTGCATTCTGCAAAACCTGTCAGAGAGAGGTTTACATTAACTTACAGGAGGCTTGCATAAGTCAACTAAGACATTAAACTTTGTGAAAGCATTTGAAGGGCAGACTCTTATACAACAACACTTAAAACACATTACAAAATCCAAATGTACTTCAGTCACAACTGCCAAAACAAATCTTCTTCACCCAGCTCAAGGAAGGATCCCGAACAAAAGGGTGACAAGGGAAGCTCTTCAAAGAACTTGAAGGCTTAGCTCAAGAATTGGAACATAGTGTCAATGCCTGAGAGACCCTTGCTCAGGAGCGACCTACTTGGAGGTGCCTCCTGTTTGAAGGGACACAATTCCTCGAGAACACCCGATGACAAGAGGAGGTCTGGAAAAGAAGCCTGAGAAAGAAATACCCGCAACCTAGAGTCCAAGGACCGATCCAGTCTTTTGGAAACGCCTGCCAAGTGAGTGATAAAGATGCAGCTCTAGGATCAGGCTCATCAGTCCCACAAGGCCCCACAGAACCCATGACCAGTAACATGGAGTATCTTTGGTGGACAATCACACTCGTTAGCGGGTGATCGCCACATTCTATCCATTATAGTTCCTTTCGTGGAATAACAACCTCATGACAAACCAAAGTTTTAAAAAATATAAAAATATATCTTCAAAGAACAAAGAACAAACAAAGAAATGTACAGCACAGGAACAGGCCCTTCGGCCCTCCAAGCCCGTGCCGACCATACTGCCCGACTAAACTACAATCTTCTACACTTCCTGGGTCCGTATCCTTCTATTCCCATCCTATTCATATATTTGTCAAGATGCCCCTTAAATGTCCCTATCGTCCCTGCTGCCACTACCTCCTCCGGTAGCGAGTTCCAGGTACCCACTACCCTCTGCGTAAAAAACTTGCCTCGTACATCTACTCTAAACCTTGCCCCTCTCACCTTAAACCTATGCCCCCTAGTAATTGACCCCTCTACCCTGGGGAAAAGCCTCTGACTATCCACTCTGTCTATGCCCCTCATAATTTTGTATACCTCTATCAGGTCGCCACTCAACCTCCTTCGTTCCAGTGAGAACCAACCGAGTTTATTCAACCGCTCCTCATAGCTTATGCCCTCCATACCAGGCAACATTCTGGTAAATCTCTTCTGCACCCTCTCTAAAGCCTCCACATTCTTCTGGTAGTGTGGCGACCAGAATTGAACACTATACTCCAAGTGTGGCCTAACTAAGGTTCTATACAGCTGCAACATGACTTGCCAATTCTTATACTCAATGCCCCGGCCAATGAAGGCAAGCATGCCGTATGCCTTCTTGACTACCTTCTCCACCTGTGTTGCCCCTTTCAATGACCTGTGGACCTGTACTCCTAGATCTCTTTGACTTTCAATACTCTTGAGGGTTCTACCATTCACTGTATATTCCCTACCTGCATTAGACCTTCCTTTCACTTTATTTGCATTTTAAACATATTTATAAATGTTAAACACTAATAATATAAAATCGTCGAAAGAAATGGCTCCAGAAGTCTCCTGCCTCCACTCGATGATCCTCGACCAAGAAAAAAACACAAATAGACAAGATTATAAACATACCTAAAATCAGGGCAAGTTGACCAAGTTAGTGCTTTTTCTGGATTTTTAACACAGCAGGTTCAGCTCATCAAGACAAGCAGATAAAAAAAAAACAGACAGGGATTTTAAACGTGGTACTTCCGGCTCATTATGCTGCCATCCAGGCCCATTGTAAATAATTGTGGCCACAGCACTGATCCCTGTGGCACTCCACTAGTTACAGGTTGTCATCCTGAAAATTCCCCACTTATCCCAACTCTCTTTCTTCTATTATTTAGCCTTTCCTCTATCCATGCTACTATACTGCCCCCAAACCATGGGCTCATATCTTATTAAACAGACCTTGGTGTAGTACCGTAGCAAGTGTTTTTATGGAAATACAAGTATATTACATCTGCTGGTTCTCCCTTATCGATCCTGCTTATTACCTCCTCAAAGAATTCTAACAAATTTGTCAGGTATGATTTCTCTTTCATGAAGCCATGCTGGCTGTGCTTGATTATAATATGTATTTCTAAATGTTCTGCTGTTACATCCTGTATAATGGACTCCAAAATTTTGACAATGACAGATATTAAGCTAACTGGATTATAGTTATCTGTGTTTTTTTGTCTCCCTCCCTTTTTGAACAAGGGTGTTACATTGGCAGTTTTCCAACCCTCTGGAACATTTATCAGAATTAAAGGATTCTTGGAAGATCACTACCAGTGCATCCTTTATCTCTGTAGTTACTTCCTTTAACATCCTAGGATGCAGGGTGGCACAGTGGCGCAGTGGTTAGCACTTCTGTCTCACAGCACCGAGGATCCAGCTTCAATCCCAGCCCCATGAGACTGTCCATGTGGAGTGTGCACATTCTCCCCGTGTCTGCATGGGTCGCACCTCCACAACCCAAAGATGTGCAGGGATTGGCCACAATAAATTGCACCTTAACTGGAAAAAAAAGAATAAGGTACTCTAAATTCATTTTTTAAAAAAATCATAGGATGCAACCCATCAGGTCCAGGGGACGTATCAGCCTTTAACCCCATTAGTTTCCCTAGTACTTTTTCTTTAGTCATACTTGTTGTATTTATTTCATTTTTCTTTTTTCCCCATGATTCATTCGTATTTTTTGATATTATTAGTGTCTTACACCGTGAAGAAGCAAAATACCTATTTAAGTCCTCAGCCATTTCCTGTTTCCCCATTATAATTTCCCTGGTCTCATTCTCAAAGGGGCCTATGTTCACTTCCATTTCTCTCTCTTCAATTTTTTATATTTAAAGAATGTCTTACTGAATGTGGGGGGTGGGGGGTGTTAAGTTTCAACTATGTTTCTATTATGCTTAGAGAGGGTTACGCATAAAGAAAACATCAACCAACAGTGGTTGCTTAGCAACTGTGGCCTTGTAAGGTAGATATGCCTTTAAGTTTCAGTTCAGCTAATTTGATTGCAGTTGAAGATAGGTAGTGAGACAGAAGGCAACTCTCACAGCTGTCCTAGAAGCAGTTGATTTGGAAGACTGGAGAGGGAACATCTCTCTCAGCTTTTCTGGAAAAAAGCCAAACCATGGAGTAATGGTTAAGAAAACAAGCGATGAGATCTGAAGAACCACTAGTTAAAGAACTAGAGAAATTAAGAAAGGTTTCCACAAAGTCTGAGGTTAAAGTTACTAGGCCAAAATACTGTTCAGTAGAGACATAGATGAGAAGAAGGTTGAGATGTCAGAAAGATATCTGAAGTGATTTTCAAGTTTGAGAGTTTACTACAACCTGTGGACCTTGAATTAAAATAAATATAGAAATTGGTAGCTGGATCTTGGAGGTTGTGTAACAGCAGTTCAGACAAAAGAAACCTGAAAAGGGAGGTGCAAAATCCTGGACTGGGGTTACAGTTAAAAGTGGAATGGAAGCTTGGGTTAAAAGATTCATTTACAAAACCTGGACTGGATTTCGGAATGCAAACCACTATTTTGAGAGAAGATTTTAAAGCATGTTTTTGGGAGTCCCCCCCCCCCGCAGTTGTCTGGAGGAATACAGGGGAAAATCAAACAGAAAAATAAAATGTATGCTAGGCACAAAGGACTAAGTACTGTAGATAGCCAAGACAAATGCAGGAAGTGCAGGGACAAAGTCAGAAAGGAAGTAAGGAAGTCAAAGAGAAGGCATGGAAAAAGATTAGCAGGTCAAGTTAAAGAAAATCCAAATATGTTTTACCAATATATTAGTGGTAGATGGTTAGTTAAGGAAGAAGTGGAACCTATCAGGGATGAAGAAGAGAACGTGTGTGTCGATGCAGAGGCTGTGGGAAGAGTTTTAAATTAATATTTTGTCTCCGTGTCTACAAGGGGAATGGATGATGCAGATATTCTAGTCCAGGAGTAGCAATGTGAGATAATCCAAGAGAGGAAGTACACGAAGAATTGAAATCCTTGCAAGTTCATAAGTCGTCAGGGCCAGATGGATTGTTTCTGAAGCCACTGAAGGAGGTCAGGGAGAAGACAGAAGATGCTCTGAGGATAATTTTCCAATCCTCACTAGATACAGGGGAGGTATCAGAGTACTGGAGAAATGCAAACGTTGTTCCATTGTTTAAAAAGGAATTGAAGGAAATGCCAAACAATTATAGTCCAGTTAGTCTTACATCAGTAGTGGGCAAATTACCAGAATCAATCCTGAAAGATGGGATTAACTGTTATATAGAAAGGCATGGACTAGTCAGGGACAGTCAGCATGGATTTGTTAAAGGAAGGTCTTACCTCACAAATTTGATTGTATCATTTGAGTAAGTGACAAGAAGAGATCATGAAGGTAGTGCAGTGGTTGTTGTGTGCATGGATTTTAGCAAGGCGTTGGACAAAGTCCAACATGGCACATTGGTCAAGACAGTGAAAACCCATGGGATATAGGGCAATGAGGCAAACTGGATAAAAAGTTGGTTTAGTAACAGGAAACTAAGGGCAATGGTTGATGGCTGCACTTGTGATTGGAAAGTTGTTTCAAGTGGTGTCCCACAGGGCTGGTGTTTGTGTTATATATTCACGATTTGGACGTGAATGTGGGGAGCACGATTGGGATATTTGCAAATGACACAAAGATTGGCTGAGTGGGGGATAGTATAGAGGATAGCAACAATTTCCAGAATCATATATATGGATTGCTGGAGTGGGCGATAAAGTGGCAGTGGTCCCCACAGCTCCAGCCAGTGCTGAATGGCCAGCGTATTTCCGCCATGCGGGGGGTTCCCTTCTCCGCGCCAGCCCCCCGGGCAATAGGGCGGAACCCTACAGGGGCCCGGCGTGGAGTAAAATAGGCCCACATGGAACCAACCCGCCTGCCGATCGGCAAGCCCGGCTCGCGGGCCAGGCCACCGGGACCCCCCCCCCCCCCGGGGTCGGATCCCCCCGCGCCCCCTCTCCAGGACGCCCCCCTCGACAAGCGCGGCGGGTGCCCAAGAATCAGCGCCGGAGAATGGGGAAGCCGGCGTCGGGGGGGGGGAGATTCTCGCGTCCCTCCAGGGTCGGAGAATCCCGGCCATTATGTTGGAATTGTATAAAACATTGGGGAGGCCACAACTGGAGTATTGTGTGCAATTCTAGTCACCACATTACAGGTAGGACGTAATTGCTCTGGAGAGGGTGCAGAGGAGGTTCACAAGAATGTTGCCAGGGCTAGAAACGTGTGGCTACGAGGAGAGATTAGATAGGTTGGGGTTATTTTCCTTGGAACAAAGAAGGCTGAGGGGTGACTTAATTGAGGTGTACAAAATTATGAGGGGTTAGAGATAGAGTGGACAGGATAAAAGTGTTTCCCTTGGAGGAGAACCAGGGGACATGGATTCAAAATAAGTGACAGAAGGTGTAGAGGGGACATCAGGAAGAACCTTTTCATGCAGAGGGTAGTGGATGTCTGGAATTCGCTGCCTGAGATGGTGGTGGAGGCAGAGACCGTAAACTCTTTTAAACAGTACCTGGACCTGCACCTTAAGTGCTCTAAGCTATGGGGCTAAGGACCGGGTGCAGGAAGGTGGATTAGAACACAAGCTTATCTACAAACCTCATTATAATATACCCAAACAGTTAGTCGGCACAAATCAACCAAAATCTAGTTAAACAATTGGTAAATAAGGAAAGTGGTGTAGTTACAATCTTCTTTTCCTTTAAACATATAAATTAAAGTTTTAAATCATGTAAAATCATTCATGCAAATTAAGCACAGCATGTTTAAGATTCTACAGTGAGGGAGCTATTTCAATTTTTAACCTGACATACTTATGCCATAAAAATCATTTCAGAATAATTTGTTTAAATGCTCAACTATGTCAATAAAACACAAAAAAATGATCGACTCCTGCTGTGCCTGAAAAGCTATTTGTAATTTGGAGAGTGAGTCTGAGCAAACATATTTGCAAGAATCATGCTTATAAAGTTCTCTAAAACGGGTGTGGAGCTATTATTATGATGGAGTTGGGCTGGACTGGAAGTTTCTTATTTCCATCGTAAGCGATCAAAGATATTTTGTTATATATTGTACTTGCTCACATAACCCATTTTCCCCTGCCCCATGCCCATGCCCCAAATTCCATGATTTTCTTCAAGATTTTCACCAAAATCTGTGTCCACAAGTACGTCAGAGATGTCTTTGCTGCAACTAGGTGAGGAGAGTTAACTGCTTCCTCACTTTGCCCCACGCCTGGGTTGGTTATAACAGAGTTTGAATTTTAAAAAGAGATGATATTATGAGCCAGCTAGGTTATTTAAGTTGAGAAACAAAGAATTAGTTTTATTGTTGAAACCCACTCAGGTAAAGACGCAGAAATTATAAACAAAAAGTTTAAAATGTACCAATATGTCCAACTACCCACCATCGCAACACCACGCACACACACCACACGCACACATAAGCATGCAAAAAATAAATCAAAGTCTGCAGAGTATCAAATCTTAAAACATGGCTAAGAAGCAAAGAAAACCAGAACAAAAATGTTGATGATTGGGCGGCGCTGTAGCTCAGTGGTTAGCACTACTGCCTCACAGCGCCAAAGACTGTTTAAAAACTTGGGTGACTTTGTGGAGTTTGCACTTTCTCCCTGTGTCTATGTGGGTTTCCTCCGGGTGCTCGTCTTTCCTCCCACAGTCCAAAGATGTGCAGGTTAGTTTGTGGGGGTTGACCGGGGTAGTGTGCTTAGATAGGGTGCTCTTTCAGAGGGCTGGTGCAGACCCGATGGGCTGAATGGCCTCCTTCTGCACTGTAGGAATCGATGATTATCTGGATTTTTCTTTACAGCTGAAGAGTCACTTTCCAAAGTAGCTGCTGATACTTGGATTTCTCACTGGAGGAGTCATTCTGAAGTCATGGCAGGTTGATCCTCTTTTCTCTTGGAGTCAGTGGTGTTGATTCAAAATTCTCTTTTATTACTCTTGCTTTACAGCAGTAAGGTCTTCTGATGAGTTTTCAAATCACAAACAACTCAACTTTGATGAGAGAGGTTTCAGAAGAAAAACATATAGGATAAGGTTGATGTAGCAGTCTCTCTAATGATTAGTTAAAGCCCTGTATCATTTTACACCCAAGAGCTGGGTCATGTGACCTGTCTCTAGTTTCAATCTGGGTTTATTTTAGCCACTGTCTCTGAGAGCTCTGTCGACTCTGGGTCTCCATAAATCAGCTTGTGCCTGTCACAAATGCAACATGGTAGCTGCTCTAGGGCAATATCCCTTGTTTAGTAAAAGTGCTCTTTTCAAAAGGTTTAAAATATACATATGTCTGGCGGATGACGTTACAAATTAATTTTCTACATTGCACATTTTCATAACACATCCACCTCACAGGGAACAAAACATGACTTGGAGACATGTTTCATTACAAGGTGTCAAAAAAAGCAGTAAGAAACTCATGCACACACATAACCGATACAGTTATACTCTTTAACAATTTGGTACCCAGATAATTCTGACTGGCATTAAATTCTGGACAAATTATCAGCTATCATCACCCAATGTGCGTGATCTTTAACTGATAGAGATGCAATAGCAAACGCCACCAAAATAAGCTGGCATTCTGACTGTTTAATTTTTTTTACCAAAGGTTAGGGTCAGTCTATACTTAAGTCGCCCTGTATTTGTGGTGGACAAATGCTTCAAACTGATTAAGGGCCAATAATTGGGCCATGGTTTCTTACTCCAAAGTGCAGTATCAATTTTGGTGTTGAGTTAACTTTATGGAGAAGTACCACACTGGCATCTCTATGTCAGACCCCCTTCTGGGAACAGGATGGCATCTACCCGAAGGTCACTAGCACCTTGAAGGGTTTATGAAATTTGGGGTTTGTTGCTTAAGATGGTTTCAGCCTCTGAAAAGCTGCTCAGCACTCCCCAACCACACCACCTTTATTGCTGCCTGTAATGAATCTGTCGGGGGCCTACTATTGTGGAAAGATTTGGGATGAACTTGAGGTAGAAACCAAACATCCCTAAAAACTGTTTAGTCTTGGGGTGGGTAAGTCCATCAGTGCCTCCACTTTCGCTGTTCTTGGCAACACTTGTCCCTGACCCACTATATGCCTCAGGAAGGCCACCCGTTCTTTTGCAAACTCGCTTTTTGCAGGATTTACCACTAAATCAGCTCATTTTAATCTTCCAAGAATGGTTTCCAAGTGGTCCTTCCAGGTGTCACTGTATACCAGTAGATCATCAGTGTATACTACATAGTTAAGGCTTCCAGCCATTGTCTGGCTCATTAGCATGTGATCAGAACATTTATTAATCTGAATGGCATAACTCAGCATTGGAAAGAGCCATCTGGTGCAACAAAAGTCAATGTTTCCTTAGCCGGGGTGTTCAGGGGACATGCCAGTATCCTTTTGGTGGACCTATTTTTGTTATAAACATGGAACTTCCTCCACGGTCAATATAATCCTCCAGGTGAGGAATTGGGTCGGAGTGTACCCTGGTCACTACATTAACCTTTCTATAGGCAATGCTGAGTCTGGTTTAGCCATTGAGCTTAGACACTAGCATAACTGGGAAACTCCAAATACTTTGACTTGGTTCAATCAATTTGTTTTCCGACACGTACGGATTTCCGCTGTCACCAAGTGGCACTAGTTGTTTTGAGGCCTGGGTGATAAGGATGCTGTCTTGTAGGAGAGGTCTTTCTTACATCTATGACATGCGTGGCAAGGGTCTTGCAACCATATTTGTCCTTACAGACTCCTTCCAATGCTTTGAGCAATCCTGTCAAATCTCCTCTCTGTTATGCATTTAAATAGGAGAACACAGTGTCTAATCTTCCAAATGGTTCAGTGTCAGCTAATCAGACAGTTGTCCAGGTATTGACCAAGGTATTGACTGAGGCCCTGCTCGACCAACTTAGACAGACACAATAAAGGCACCTAAATTTAGTAGGGGGCAGCACGGTAGCATTGTGGATAGCACAATTGCTTCACAGCTCCAGGGTCCCAGGTTCGATTCCGACTTGGGTCACTGTCTGTGCGGAGTCTGCACATCCTCCCCGTGTGTGCGTGGGTTTCCTCCGGGTGCTCCGGTTTCCTCCCACAGTCCAAAGATGTGCAGGTTAGGTGG
The DNA here is from genome assembly GCF_047496885.1 of Scyliorhinus torazame. Lineage (NCBI taxonomy): Eukaryota > Metazoa > Chordata > Chondrichthyes > Carcharhiniformes > Scyliorhinidae > Scyliorhinus > Scyliorhinus torazame. Next base: position 189,011,839 of record NC_092715.1, on the reverse strand, counting down.
ATTGGCCATGATAAATTGCCTTTAGTGTCCAAAATTGCCCTTAGTGTTGGGTGGGGTTGCTGGGTTATGGGGATAGGGTGGAGGTGTTGACCTTGGGTAGGGTGCTCTTTCCAAGAGCCGGTGCAGACTCGATGGGCCGAATGGCCTCCTTCTGCACTGTAAATTCTATGATAATAGTACAACTCTGCTTCACTCAGAAGAGCTAGCTTAATCGTGATTTCTGAGAAAAATGTACCGAGATCATTCAGACTCACTACTGAGCTAGGTGTTACCCACACTAGTGAAGGAGGCTGGCCAAGCTATAACTCGGTGTGGATATCTTCTTCTCTGAGCTCCAAACTCAGGGCTCCTCTTCTACGATGGTTGGTACTGGGGTCCTGGGTTGTTGCTGATGATGTGTTCTTATGCCCCTTCTTACATCCAGGTTTTTCTAGTGCTGAGACACAACACACAAACACACACCTGGCCTGATTTCTATTGTCTCATGAAGTCTTCAACTCATTAATAGAAATAAACAGGATACTCCTATTTAACCAGGGTGATTTGATCAAGATCGATTGTCCTCTGAAAAACTCATGGCTGACCAGCTATTAGCCAATTATGGAGTCTGATGGCCTTTTTGTTTATCGTACTTCCTGTTGCAAAGTTGATCTCTTTTGTCTCAAAGTTAGTTACATATTCATAACATGGGGCTCAATTCAACAAATTGGGAATAAAGTCCCATACTGAGCGCATTTAGTTACATATTTCCCGCCACTCGCAGCACCGAGAAACACATGGCTTTTCAACGTGACTTGTGTTGTACAAGGGGCCTCAGTGGGGAACGCGTGGCTGAGGCCACACATGCAATGAGGAGCTCCGCTCGCTGGAACTCCCCAGTATAGAGAGAGATCTCTGAGGCCTCCCAAGCGATCCCCAACACTCCCACCACCTGAACGCACTATGGGAGCCCCCCCCCCGACCCGTCCCCCCGCACACCCCAACACCCATGCAGGGCCCGATCCCACGCATACAAAGAATACCAGCTTGACAGCTTGACGGTACCAATCTAGTAGTGCCCATCCAGCTGGTAATGCTACCTGGGCACCTTGGCAGTGCCAGTCTGGCACCCAGATGGCATTGTCAAGGTGCCAGGCTGGCACTGCCAGGGTGCCACCCTGCCCGAAGAGCATGCAGATGGGGTCTCCGAGCACCATTCTGAAGCCCCTTGTGACTATGGGTGGTAGACTGAGGACTTTAAATGGAGTATATCCAAATTACAGAATCACAGAACTGTTACAGTGCAGTATCAGACCATGTGGCTGATCATGTCTGTACCAGCTCTCCAAAAGAGCAAGTCACTTAGTGGCAGTCTCCAACTGCTCCCCATAACCCTGCACATTTTCCCTCTTCAATAACCGTCTAATTCTCTTTTGAATGTCTCCGCAACACGCTTAGGCAATGCATTTAAGACCTCAACCACTTGCTGAGTAAGAACGTTTTTTTCTCATATAGATTTTGCTTATTTTGCAAATTATTTTAAATCTCTGTCTTCTCATTCCCGATCTTTTCACTCGTGGGAGCAATTTATCCCTATCCACTCTGTCCTGAACCTTCATGATTTTAAATATCTCTATCAAATCTCAACTCAGCATTCTGTTTTCCAAAGCAATCAATTCTATCTTCTCCAATTTATCTTCAAACCTGAAGTTTCTTATCCCTGGAACCTTTCACATGAATCTTTTCTGAACTCTCTCCAATGGCTTCTTAAAGTGTGGCACCCAGAACTGGACAGGATATTCCAGCTGAGGCCAAACCAGTGCCCTGCATAAGCTCAACATAACACCCTTGCTCTTGTACTCTATGCCGCTATTAATAAAGCCTAGGGTTTTGAATGCATTATTAACTGCTCTCTCAACATGTCCTGCCACCATCAATGACTTATCAACATATACATCTAGGTGCCTTTGCTTCTGCAGCCCATTCAAAATTATACCCCTTTTTTGTATTGTTTCTTCATGTTCTTTGTACCAAAATGAATCACTTGATTTATTTGCAACTTCATCTGCCATCAGTCTGCCTATTCCATCAATTTGTCTGTGTCCTTTTGAAGTTCTACACTGTCCTCCTCACAATTCGCAATACTCACAAGTTTTGTATCATCCACCAATTTTGAAATTATGCTTGGACACCAAGGTCAAGGTCTTTAATATATATATATATATTAGGAAAATCAAGGGACCCAAAACTGATCCCTGGGGAACCTCATTAACAACCTTCCTTCAGGCCAAAAGACATCCCCGAACCACTAATCGCTGTTTCCGATAACTGAGCAAATTTTATATCCATGTTGCTACTTTTCCTTTTATTCCAAGAATTTTCAGTTTGCAGCAATGGGGTTTTCTGTTGGGTTTTCAAATCACAAATAGTTCAACTTTGATGAGAGATGTTTCAGAGAAAAACAAAGGTGGGGTATGGCTATTGCCCCTATGGCAGTCTCTCTGACTGTCAGTTCAAAACCAGTCCTTTTTTACCAAAACAGGTCTTGTGACGTCTCCTTGGTTTCAATCCAGGCTTATCTTAGCCACTGTCTCTGAGAGCTGTGTAAACTCTTTGTCTCCATAAAGCAGCTTGTGTCCTTCACAAATGCAACACAGTAATTGCTCTGGGTCAATATCCTTTACTTAGCAAAAGATTATTTTCAAAAGGTTCTGTATATATATATAGTCGTTAAATAAGCTACTTTTACTCACATGCATAAAGGTTCATATATACTTGATTGAGGTAGTGGGAGGCTCTGTAGGAGGAACACAGAAAGGATTAGCACCAATGAAGAAGAGAGGGAAAAATAATATGACGTTCTTGCAATCTGAATTTGGAAACCTGAATGCATTGAATTTAAAATTCCTGCCCATAGGTTAGTTAAACATGAACCATGGGTCCTTCATTTGGAATTTGGAATTCCAGGCCACTTTGCATTACTGCCAATAAACATCAGTCAGAGAACTCTTTCTAGATGTAGTTGATTAAACAACAGCACTGCTGTTATTGGGTATGCCATTTACAAACACTGGCCGCTTTTCATTGGCGCATCTTTGAGTATGATCTATTGAATTAAAATACTGCTAACTTTTCAGGATTTGTATTCACACTTATCAGAAGAAGAATTAATAGTTCCATATACATGTGGAGGTTCTAAGAATGGAATAGAGGAAGTGCTATAACTGTGAATCCACAGAATTAATATCAAAATCTGTGCTTGGTTCGCAAACTGAAATGAATTTATTAATTTGCAAAATGAGGTTTCTAAATTTGGTAGTGTACCCAAAAGGTTTTCTTTTTAATTGTAAGAATGGAATATGAGTTGAAGAGGTCGTTTTCGTTTCCATGGAATTGGATTGCTTCACGTACACCTATTCTTCTGGAGAGTTGATGTGACCCGGTGTCGCTATGTGGTTTATTGCTTGTAAATCATCATGTGTCCTCAGGATTGGACTAAATTGTTTACATTGTGTTTGAAAGAAATATGACGGCTGCTCTAAAGCCTATTCTCAACTAATAGGGGATAGATGTGTGATTGATTGTTGTATTGGACTATGGTGCTTCGTACAGAAATCAACTGTTCCTGCAGCCCTGCTCCTTTGAAATTAAGTCAGCCTTCTTCACAAAACAGTAACAATGATAAATCTTATCATTCTGCATTCTTACTGTAATATTTAAAATGTTTGAATGACTTATTTTTCTGCAATCCAGAGTACCCTATGAACATCTGATGTTTGTTTTATTAATTGCCATGTAAGAGGCTGGTTTAGCTCAGTGGGCTAAACAGCTGGCTTGTAATGCAGAACAAGGCAGCAGCACGGATTCAATTCCCGTACCGGCCTCACCGAACAGGCGCTGGAATGTGGCGACTAGGGGCTTGTCACAAGTGGGCTTTTCATTGAAGCCCACTTGTGACAATAAGCGATTATTAATTTGAATTGGCTAAATGGCGCCATAAATTGCAATTTGCTTTGCACATGTATATAAAATAAAGCTTCAAAAGATAACTTTTTTCAGAATTGTACTGTTGTACGGTCATCTTTACTTCAACATTCAGATCATTGCTTTACCTCCTCATTCACAGTGAATGACCGAAGGACCTTCAACGATAACCTAATTAGCCAGCACGGTAGCATAGTGGTTAGCACAATTGCTTCACAGCGCCAGGGTCCCAGGTTCGATTCCCTGCTGGGTCACTGTCTGTGCGGAGTCTGCACGTTCTCCCCATGTGTGCGTGGGTTTCCTCCGGGTGCTCCGGTTTCCTCCCACAGTCCAAAGATGTGCGGGTTAGGTGGATTGGCCATGCTAAATTGCCCTTAGTGTCCAAAATTGCCCTTAGTGTTGGGTGGGGTTACTGGGTTATGGGGATGGGGTGGGGGGTGGGCTTGGGTAGGGTGCTCTTTCCAAGAGCCGGTGCAGACTCGATGGGCCGAATGGCCTCTATCTGCACTGTAAATTCTATGATTCTATAATTGTAAAATCTTAAAGAGTCTTGGCTGCTAACTGGCATGCTAAGGATTCAACGGGTGACCAACAGCAGCTTGTTACTTCCATGTGAGGAAAACAGATACGTCAGGTGTAATGCCTGGATCTGGTAAGTCTCTCTTGTGGGGACCATGAATTGGATTCAATTTTAATTGTTTTTTGGAGCAGGCAAGGAGCTGGATTAGGGGTTCGCCCCTGTCCACACTCTGAGCCCTAGCTTTGTAACTCTGAGAAAGGAATTAAACAAAAACAGATATGGCACACTGCTTACAAATAAAATCAAATGAATTCATCCAAGCGCATTCAAAGGATGGAACTAACTTCAATGAGTCCCAAAATCTTATCAATCATTGATAACTTTTGATTAACATAACTTCTAAATACTTATTCCCCATTTGAACCATATTTTAGTTTTCCAAATTATGGCTGTGTAAAAAGCCTGATTAAATTTATATTGTATTATGCAAGAAAGTAGGGAATAGAAATGAAGGTCTGAAGTCTTCTGCCCCGCCTGCCGCAAGATCGCCACGGACGAGACGCGGACAATGGAAAAGCCCATTGACCTCAGGCGGGATTCTCCGGTCGTCGGGCGGGCAGGGCCGGAGAACCCCATCTCAAACATTTTGACCATTTTTGCAAATTCTAACAATGAGAAAGCTGATTTCTTTGGGCAATTCTGCTATTTTTGCACTAAGAAGTTAGTGACAGTGGAATCTTCAGTCTTGACTATTGAGGTCCTTGTGGTAGTTGGTAAAACGGAATTTTAGGTTTTGATTTGGTAATGGTCTCATCTTCATGTGTACTTTGCTTGAAGGCTTATTGTCTCCTTATATTTCAACTTGATTTGTTTTCCTTGGCAGTCTGTAGTTCGCCATTGCCGTCCATTGTCAGGGGCAGGGTGAGAAGGCAGCCCCCAAGCCTTTCACGGCCCAAATGGGAAAGGAACCCACACTGTTGACGTTAATCTGAACAACACATTAGCCATCTAGCCAACTGAAGTAACCGCGTTTTCTCTTGTGCCATCCCTCCCGCCAAAAAAAATTAAAAACAATAATTTGTGTCCAAGTCAAAGTGATGTGTGACTTGGAGCAAATAAGTGAAGGTGATGATGCTTTTGCCCTTGGAGACTGTGACACTGAAACATTGGGCAATGCTACAGTGTATCCCATTGATAGTATGTACTGCAACTACAGTGCATTGGTGATGAGCAGGGCAAGGCCTCAGGATGCCAAACAATCCGAGTTGATGCTGTGACGATAAACGCTTCCTTTATTTTAGGAGCTTTGGGACCACAAACAGATGCATTTATATGATGCTCATCACATGATATCTCTCAAAACACTTCACACAATGGTTGTTGCTACACTGACAAATGTAGATATTGGACACGATTTAATAGAAAAGTTTCTAAGTGTGGTAGCGAGCTGGACCTGCCGCGAATTTCCCGACACTCGGCCCGGCGAGGCTGTCACCACGTTAACTGGATCGCTTAACGAGGCCCCACGGCTTCACACCACAAATGATGGTCCCGCTGGCTAATACACCAGGACCATGCCTGCCAGTTCCCCACTACCAAGGGAGAGCAGCACTTAAACAGATCCTGCAGAGCAAACCCACATAGCTCACAGCCATGCAACCCGAGGAGACCAGCTCCACAATTCAGGGATGCCGACCTGGCCAGATTGTTGGACACAGTTGAGATCAGACGAGATGCACTGTTCCCCCGAGGGGCTCGGAGGGCTAGCCACAGGGTAGCCTATGCCGGCTGGGAGGAAGTGGCAGTGGCCATCAGCTCAGGGAGCGTCAACAGGAGGACCGGCAACCAGGCCCGGAAGAAGATCAATGACCTTCACCCGGCCATATGAGTGGACTGGCATTGGCCCCTGGCACCACCTCGACTGCCCCTCCCTCCATGAGCACGTGCCTGGCAACAACACTGCCCAGCACCATCCTGGGCTCTGGCCCACCCATGTCCAGCAGTGCCATCCATACCGCACCCCCCCATACGCCCCATCCCTCCATTCCCCCAAAAGCCCCATCTCCCCCGCCCGCAACCCCCACCTACACCCACGATTAACAATGCGTGCGGCTCAAGATGCTCCATCTGTGTCCCCACAGGAGATGTTGGTCCACAACAGATGGGGCGCTGGGGTGCCGGACATCAGATTCCTCACCCTCTACGAGTAACGATACAAGGAAACCGTGGGGGTGGCCGAGGACAAATCTGCCACCGACATAGAGGTTGGCGTACGGTGCAGAGGTGAGGATCCATTGGTTCCCACCCAGGTGACCTGTCATACGTGAGTTGTTAATGCCATGTAGAATGACCCATCCCGTCCACTGACATCATGTCCATTCTCCCGCAGATTTTCCATCCAAGCATGGCCCACCTGGGGTGTTTCCCCCTCCCCACCTCCCATGAGAGCACCTCGGAGGAGAACACCTCACCCTCCATCATCTAGAGACACATATTTCGATGGACAACAGTAGTGGACAGGTTTCTGGTGAGCACTACAATGATGCACATCAGATGGAGGCAGGAACGCCCAGGTGAGACAGCAATCGGAGGTCTGCTGAATCCCAGGACCAAGCTGGGCTCCAGTTAGATGTTGAGCCTCTGGTCCAGGTTTAGCCGGACGTGATGCAGTTGATGGGGTGATATTCAGAGGGGGATGTCAGCAACACTCCAGAAGGTCCATAGACGATTGGAGAAGTCCCAGAGGCTACGGGCACAAGAGAAAGTGCTGGCAATGCTTGGCACCGAGACCAACACTGATCGGGTGACAGCGGTGGAGAGCCTGGTGCACAACGTGAGCAGTATGAGTGGTGGGTGTCCAAGGTGTGGCTCACTCAGTGATGGCCATGGCTGAGGGCCTCAACATCATGTCCCAGTCGGTGGGGGACATGTCTCTATCTGAGGTGGACATTGATGAGGCGCTGCGGAGCATGTCCCAGTCTTAGGTGGGCATTGCCAGGCACTCCAGAGCATGTCCCAGTCACTGAGGAGCATCGCCCAGGGCGTCAACACCATGGTGCAGACGTTGGGGAGACGCCAAGGCTGGCAGAGCCAGATGACGCAGGTGCAGCTGGCGCTGAATCCAGCTGCACCTCCATCCTCAGATGAACCCCAGGACTCTGTGGGCAACAATGGTTGGAGGAGCACTGGATCCCAACCCGGATCCACCCTATGGAATGGCGGTGGCAGCCGCCAGCTCCTCCAAGACCCACCTTCCCGACAACGGTGTGTCTCGGAGTCAGCACACAGAACAGGGTGGCATGTGCCGCCGGCAAGCGGCAAGGGACCTCCAACCCCAGGGCCCTCTACGCCGTCCAGGGGCATCAATGGCCATGGGACGCGGAGGACAGCCGGCTGCCTCCACCTCTCATGTGCATTCTGGGGGGACACCTCAGCAGGTTGAGGATCACTGAGAGGGTACGGGGGGGGAAGGGGTGGAAGAGTTAATGTGGGGAGGGTGCAATGAGGGGTGTTGTGTTAATCACCCAGGGGTAACACGGACTGCAACTAAATGCAGTTGTACTTGAAGTAGACTCCAAACTTTGGTGTTGGTTCAATACGCTTTATTGAACTTGTTGAGCAGTGCACACAGTTCGCTGTGGGTTTGACACTCTACTAATCTAAGGGTGCTTACTATAACTAACTAGACCAGACTAGCTCTGAGTCACGTGTAGAAGGTGCTAACTGATATATACACCCTGACTGTCACTCCAGTTGTCACCAGTGGAAAGAGGCAGAGTGCTGATGCCTCGTGTGTTTTATAGTGGGAGACCACCTTCTAGTGTTCTGCCTGGTGATTGGTTGTGTTCTGTCCTGTGTGTTGATTGGCTGTACTGGGTGTCTGTCACTGCCTGTCTGTATCTCATTATGTGCAGGAGTGCATAACATGACAAGGGGGGAGGGGTGGGAGAGAGAGGTTGGGAGGGATGGGGAAGGTGGTAAAACATCTTTGGGGACCAGGGCAATTGGGGGCATGTACAGCATTAAAAACCATTGCATTCAAGAAATATGATGCTTCTGGCACTTTCTGCAGCAATGTGGGCCAAACACCAATCCTCTGCCCCAGCCCCTTGGGCATGGAGGTCTGGATGCAAGACAGCCATCTTGCTGTGCACCCCACTGAACACACACCTTAGCCCTCGGTTCTGCAGAGTGACCCGGCAGTACGGTTGCCCTCTGTGGTGAACGTACTGCAGTAACCATTCACCATGTATGTAACTGTATCACGCTGTTGCACATGTGGGCTCCACCTACGGACCATTGTAAGGTATTACCTGTAATGTATCATGTTGGTGCCTTGTGGGCTCCGCCCCTGGCTCCACCCCTTGAGGGGAGGTATAAAGAGCAGTAGCCCTGTAGGCGGCTCTCACTAGCAGACCAGTCACAGGCAGGCACATTTCTAGTTGATTAAAGCCACAGTTTACTTCTACTCTTGGTTTCGCGTGAATTGATGGTCGCATTAATTTAGTCAACTACAACACCACAATGGAATCGGCCCTCAAACCTGGCCGACTGGAATTCGACCCGCAGGCCGCGGAGGCCAAAGGGATTTTTTCACACTGGCTGCTCTGTTTCAAGGCCTACCTCACCGCCTCCTCCTTGCCCTCCATCTCCGACGATCAGAAGCTGAGCCTCCTCCACGCCCGGGTGAGCCAGCGAATCTCTGTGCAACTCGAGGAAGCCTCCACTTACGCAGATGCCCTCGCGATGCTAGAGCGCCTCTACGTAAGGCCCGTGAATGAGGTATACGCGCGGCATCTCCTCACTACTCGCCGCCAACGCCCGGGGAATCGCTGGAAGAGTGCGCTGGGCAGGCTAAACTTATGAACCCTTCACCCCCATACAGCAACCAGGAGTGTGGTCGAGCGGTGCTTCGGCCTCCTGAAGATGCGGTTCGCTGCCTGGACCGCCCTGGAGGGCCCTCCAGTATGACGCTGAGATGGTCAGCCATATTGTGGCGGCCTGCTGTGTCCCACACAACATTGCGCAGCAGAGGGGCGATGTGCTGGCAGAGGAGGAGGAACGGCAGGCCTCGTTCTACGAGGTGGATGCGGGGAAAGGGTAGGATGGGAAGGATATGGAGCACCAGCAGGCACAGAGGCCACACGGCATGTGCGCCAGAGTCATCGCACATGGGACGCTCTGATCGCCTCCAGGTTCACCAACTAGGGGGGGAGAACGACTGGCTAGGTGCGTTGGCACCGCATTTGACCCACACAGGCCACCCCTTTGCCTGCAACCCCCTCCGTGATACATACCTGGGTTGGCAGTGACACCGGATCTGGTCCCTGGGATGGAGGATGATGACAACCCGCACTACGATGAGCTCTGGTGCTCCACATCATTTGTCAACATCTGACTCCTCCCCATGGTAGCACTTTCTACCGTCCACTTGGGTGATTCCTGCATGCGAACTGGCCATTCCATCTCACGGTTCCATTGAATCCCTGAGGTGACGGTGGTGGGGACGGCCGGGGTTGGGGGCGTGTGGGTGTGGGGGGGGGGGGGAGCCCAGGCCACACACAGAGTCTGCCCATTCCCCCCCACTATCTGACCTGCCCAGACCAGCCCACCCCTCACACCCATCTGACAGAGCACCGAGACAGGTTGTAACAGTGTGAACAGGTGTTTAATGTGAAAAAATATATACAGATTTGAGTCCTAGCCCCTATAACTAAACTGTGCCCTGCACCCGTGCCAACTTAACCAGTATCTAACTTTCTGACCTTACGGGCTCTAATGCCACATCTTGGTTGATTCCCTGACAGAACAGCAGGAGTGGAGGTGGCCTGCTGTGATTCCTGCCCTGTGACCTGGGTCCCCGTTGGCGGCCATCTTCTGGGGCAACCGGGCCTGGTTGGGCCCAGCTGCTGCTCGGGTGTCCCAGGTGGCGTGATGCTACCCTGTCCTGCCCGTTGCCCACCAGATATGCCAGGGACAGGAGAGGGATGGGCGGGGGGAATCCGAGGTGCTGTGGTGATCCAGCACTTCCCCTGCGGGAGTCACTAGCATGGGCCCCATCACCTCCTCCTCCCTCAGGGTGCCCGGTGGCCTCTGGGTTACTCCACAGGAGAGGGGTGTGAGCGGAACTATCCCCTGAGGCTCCCCTGCCACCTGGCACTGCCAGTTCTGGAGGCCCGCTCTGATCTTGACCAGTGTCTGCATGCTCGCGGCATGGGCAGGACCTCATAGATTGTGGACAGGTCCTATGAGGTCCAAAATGGCAGGTTGCGTGAGAAATCGGCATTTAGCACTGAGAGACATCACAATCTTTTCATTCTGCATGCTTCTGGCACAAGCACAGCAAACCCAGGTAATCATCCTTCCAAACATAGTGATCCACAATGGCAGCACTGGATGTCGCTGGAAGCATATTAACCACCATTTTAACTCTGCTGGGATCATGTATTGACTCTAGCGACACTACAGAGCTCAATCTTGCAGCCTTTCTGGTTGCTAGTGAAATGGGTTTTATGTAGCATGGTGGTAAAAAAAAAATGAGCATATACATGGATTGCTGGAGCGCAATTGGAGAAAACAGGAAACATCTTGATGAATCCCTTCAGGCTGAAATCGATTCTGAAATTTACAGAAGCACCAGGTAGCAGGAAGCAAGCAATGTTCCGGTATGTTTAATTAAGATTCCCATTTTGTAATATCAGAATTATTGCACAAGTAAGCACCTGCACTGCCATTGCATTGGTATTTTTGATTTGTAAAAGAACTGACAGCCTTCTTGGACAGGTGAAAATAGAAAGGTACCACATGAGGAAACACAAGCTTTTAAAAAAAGTTGTAAGTGGTTGTTGCATCAGTTTTAGTTATGCTGCAGCCAACGTCAGGAAAAGTGACACAGAACCATCTCCCAGAGGTGGTGAAGTTAAGATCGGAAGAGTAGAGAGTAAGCCAGCATGAGGAAAATCACAATGCGCACCAGCCCTAAAACCGCAGCATAATGGAACATTACCGAGCTGGAAACACAATTTAATACATTCACGTAGCAGGTCAATCTCTTTCTAACTTATTTTTATTTGAAGGATGGTTTCATTACCTTGCAATGCCGAGCTGAATAGCTGTGAATGGATAACTATTTAATGCAACAATGTATGGGTAGAGGTGTGTTGGAAATGATTTTGTCTATTAGAAACTCAGTACAGAATAATAATAATAATCGCATATTGTCACAAGTAGGCTTCAATGAAGTTACTGTGAAAAGCCCCTAGTTGCCACATTCTGGCACCTGTTCAAGGATGCCGGGACGGGAATTGAACCCGCGCTGCTGGCTATGTTCTGAATTACAAGTCAGCGATTTAGCCCACTGTGCTAATGTGCCCTTTTAAAACGAAAGTGATTTGCTGCATTTTTTTGTCTTCTGACGTTTTCACTGAGGTAAGGGGCGTCATTCTCCGACCCCCCAGAGGGTCGGAGAATGGCCGTTGGCCGCCGTGAATCCCGCCCCCACCGGTTGCCGAAGTCTCCGAAGGGAGAAAAGTCGGCGGGGCGTTAATGTCGCCGCTGGCGCGGAGAATGTCACGGGTCTGCGCAAGGCAGCCAATTTTTGGCCTGCCGATATTCTCCCTTCCGGATGGGCCGAAGTCCCGTCGACGTGATGACCGTTCACGTCGACGTAAATTAAACCTCCTTTTCATCGGCGTGACCCGGTGCTCCAGGCTCACGCCGACCAGCGTGGAGGTGAGTGACAGCCTGAGGGGTTGGCTCTGGGCAGGCGATGGCGTGGCCGCAGTCTGAATGCATGAGGAGAGGTGTGTCTCGGCTTGTGTGTGTGTGTGTGCGGCGGGGGGGGGGGGTTAGAGTAGGCTGGGCTCCGGGGGAGTCGGGAGGGGGTCCGTGCCGGGGAGGTGGATGGGAGGTCCATGCCGGGGTGGAGGTTGGGGGGGGGGTCCGTGCTGGGGTGGAGGTTGGGGGGGGGGGGGGGGTCCGTGCCGGGTGAGGTTGGGGGGGGTCCGTGCTGGGGTGGAGGTTGGGGGGGGTGTCCGTGCCGGGGTGAGGTTGGGGGGGGGTCCGTGCCGGGGTGAGGTTGGAGGGGGGGTCCGTGCCGGGGTGGAGGCTGGGGGGGAGGTCCGTGCTGGGGTGGAGGTTGGGGGGGGGGTCCGTGCCGGGGTGAGGTTGGGGGGGGGGTCCGTGCCGGGGTGGAGGTTGGGGGGGGGTCCGTGCCGGGGTGGAGGTTGGGGGGGGGTTGGTACCGGGGTGGACGTTGGGGGGGGGGTGTCCGTGCCGGGGTGAGGTTGGGGGGGGTCCGTGCCGGGGTGGAGGTTGGGGGGGGGTCCGTGCTGGGGTGGAGGTTGGGGGGGGGTCCGTGCCGGTGTGGAGGTTGGGGGGGGTCCGTGCTGGGGTGGAGGTTGGGGGGTGGTCCGTGCCGTGCCGGGATGGAGGTTGGGGGGGGTCCGTGCTGGGGTGGAGGTTGGGGGGGGGGGGTCCGCGCCGGGGTGAGGTTGGGGGGGGGTCCGTGCCGTGCTGGGGTGGAGGTTGGGGGGGGGTCCATGCTGGGGTGGTGGTTGGGGGGGGGGTCCGTGCCGGGGTGAGGTTGGGGGGGGCTCCGTGCCGGGGTGGAGTTTGGGGGGGTGTCCGTGCTGGGGTGGAGGTTGGGTGGGGGGGGTCCGTGCCGGGGTGAGGTTGGGGGGGGGTCCGTGTCGGGGTGGAGGTTGGGGGGGGGGATCCGTGCCGGGGTGGAGGTTGGGGGGGGCCCCGTGCCGGGGTTGAGGTTGGGGGGGGTCTGTGCCGGGGTGAGGTTGGGGGGGGTCCATGCCGGGGTGGAGGTTGGGGGGGGGTCCGTGCTGGGGTGGAGGTTGGGGGGGGTCCGGCCGGGGTGGAGGTTGGGGGGGGGCCCGTGCCGTGCCGGGGTGGAGGTTGGGGGGTTCCGTGCTGGGGTGGAGGTTGGGGGGTGTGGGGGGGGGGTCCGTGCCGGGGTGGAGGTTGGGGGGGTGGTCCGTGCTGGGGTGGAGGTTGGAGGGGGGGTCCGTGCCGAGGAGGGGGATGGGAGGGCAAGTGAGTTGGTCCACCTGGCCAGGTGCCAGCCTCCAACAGTTGGACCCATGCGGTCCATGCCACCTGGCTGGGGGGAGGAGGGGATATGGGCAATGATGACATGTCGTCGTTCCCCTCCCCCCACCAGGCTGTCATGTTTTCAGATCATCCAGCGATGTTGGCCGCCGTGGTGGCAGCCGCTCATGTCTATGTTGCCCTGGATGAGAAGGAGGAGGAGGAGGAGGAGGAGGAGGAGCGTGCCAGAGAGGCGGCGCAGGCTGCCGCAGAGGGGCAGGCGGCAGCCGCCCAGGCTGGAGGGAAACCTGACCGACAGGACGAGGAGGGGGAGGAGGACATCGCGGCCCCACAGCAACGGAGGCACCCGAGGGCGCCCCGTGTGTACCGGCCCCGGCAGTCATACCAGGACCTCACGGACCGGGAATGCAGGAGGAGACTCCGGATGAGCCGGGAAACCGTGGCACACATCTGCCACCTGCTGGCACACCTGTCACCGCGTGGCACTGGCGGGGGACACCCTCTCCCCATGTCCGTCAAGGTTACGGTGGCCCTGAACTTTTATGCAACGGGGTCATTCCAGGCACCGAGTGGGGACCTGTCCGGCATATCGCAGACATCGGTGCACCGGTGCATCCGGGCAGTGACAGATGCCCTATATGCCATGGCGCACCGCTACATCCGCTTCCTCGTGGACCAGGCCAGCCAAGATGCCCGGGCCGTGGGCTTCTCTGCCGTGGCCGGGTTCCCCATGGTCCAGGGCGCGATCGATGGGATGCACGTCGCCGTGCGGCCACCTGCAGATAACAGGGCCGTGTTCACTAATAGGAAGGGGACCTATTCGATGAACGTACAGGTGGTCTGCGACCACCGCATGATGATCCTGCACGTCTGCGCCCGTCACCCAGGCAATGTACACGACTCATTCGTGTTGTCGCGGTCATCCATCCCCAGCATGTACGAGGGACGCCATCCCCGGCTGAGGGGCTGGTTGCTGGGCGACAGGGGCTACCCATTGCGATCGTGGCTGATGACGCTTATACGGAGGCCACGCAATGAGGCGGAGAACCGCTACAATGATGCCCATGTAGCGACAAGGGGAGTGATCGAGAGGTGCTTTGGCGTGCTGAAGATGCGTTTCAGGTGCCTGGACCTCTCTGGGGGCGCCCTCCTGTATCGGTCCGATAGGGTCGGCCGCATCATTGTGGTGTGCTGCGTCCTGCACAACAGAGCCCAGCAGAGGGGCGATGTGCCGCAGGCAGAGGAGGGCGGAGTGGAGGAGCAGCAGGAAGAGGCCCAGTCCTCCCCAGATGAGGGGGATGGGGGCAATGGTCAGGGCAGACGGGGTAGACACAGGCGGGTGGCTGTCCACCGTTACCGGCTGGCCCAGCGGGCACGGGACAGACTGATAGACGCCCGCTTCACTGACTAGATGGGCGTGGGAATCGGGTACTATGGCCACAGACCGCACACCATGGCAACAGCCGACCACCCACACCCCGCACCCATCCACCCACCCAGCACCCTCACCCCCCTCCCCAACCCCACCCACCCCACCCGCATGCACACCACCGCCCCCCCCATTGCCGATCCACCTGCGGCACAACGGGCCGGGCTCACACAGTTGCGGGTGGACGCGTGTCTATCGCAGGCCATGGAGGATGATGACAACCCGCCCTGCGATGAGCTCCTGGCTCTACATCGTTGGACTATGTCTGACCCATGGCCACAGTACCACCATCCACCCAGACCATCCCTGCATGCGGCTGTGACACTGCAGCGCACGGTCCCGTCCTCTGCCCGGGGGATGTTGATGGCGGCCCAGGGGGAAGGGGGCAGACTCACCTGGGGCTGAGGTAAGACCACCCCTCACACACACACTTGCGCTCAACGTACATGACACCCCCGCACACTTTGGACAGAGCACAAAGGCAGCTTCGGTAGGTGTAACATTGACTTTAATAACCAAAGGAGTTCATGCACGTGCCCTAGCGCCTAAAACTCATCTGTGCCCTGCACCCGTGCCAACTTACTCAGTGTCTAATTGTTTGGCCTTACGGGCCCTTTGACTACGTCTACGTGGTTCCCCAAACGGTACAGCAGAACTGGAGATGGACTCCTGTGATTCCTGCCCTCTGACACTGGATCCCTTTGGCGGCCGTTTCCTGGGGCGTCCTGGCCTAGATGGGCCAGGCTGCGGCCCGGGCGACTGGGATGGCGAGCTGCCAGCCTGTCCTGCCCGTTGCCCACCCGATGCACCTGGGACGGAAGGGGGGGAGTCCGAGGTGTCGCGGTGTACCGGGACCTCCCCTACAGAGGGAGCCGGGACGGACCACACCACCTCCTCCTCCCTCGGGGTGCCCGATGGCCCCCAGGCCTCTACATGGGTGGGGGATGCGAACGGACTGGCCATCCGACGCGCCCCCGACATCTGGCGCTGCCAGTCCTGGAGGCCCGTGCTGGTATCGACAGGGGTCTGCAGGTTTGCAGCCATGGAGCCCAGGGAGTTGGCAAACCCTGTCTGTGACAGTGCGACGCCGGCTCGCACATGGCCACTGGCGCCGATGCCCTCAGCGATGGCCTGCAGAGACTGGGCCATGGCCTGCTGAGACTGGGCCATGGCCTGCAGAGACTGGGCTATGGCGTTGAGCGCCTCTGCCATCTGGCGCTGGCACTGGCTCATGGCCTCCTGTGAGAGGGCAACCATTTCCTGGGCCACAGACGCCGCCTGCACGGAAGGCCCCAGGCCTCGCAAACCGTTCCCCATGTCTGACACCGTCGCACCCATTGCCTCCACCGCGGACGCCACCCGTGCGGTGTCGGCCTGGGTGGCACCACACCCAGCTCCTGGACGCGGGTGGACTCCTCCACCTGCGACCGCAGCCGCCGCAAGCCGCCCGTCACCCTCTTCGCTCGTCTCCGGGTCGGTGGTTGCATCGGATCTATGTGAGGGTGTGGTAACTGCAGGAACCCGGGATCCATCTGGGCGGCAGATGTTCGCTTGGGCTGGGCTGCCCTCCGACCGCCCGGTCCCTCTGCTGCTCCTACCTCCACCTGCTGTACCGGGACGGCTGTGTTGTGCGCACCAGTGAGTGTACCAGACGCCTCATCACTAAAGTGCCCAACCGTGGTGAGTGTTTCTGCGATGGTGGAGGGTGTTGGTGACAGCAGTGGCGTTGTGTCGTGCTCTTCATCCCACTCTGAGTCCATGGCACTTTGGGGTGGGGGTTCGTCTCCACCCATCCACTCTGAGTCACTGTCCGGTATTTCGTCTTCCTGGGTAGTGCTGTCCCGGGTAGGGGTGTCCTGGGTAGTGGTGTCCTGGGTAGTGGTGTCCTGGGTAGTGGTGTCCTGGCTCGGATGTGACGGGGGCCTGTGGCTGCCCCCCTCGTCGCTGGGTGGTCGCTCCCGCACGTGACGGGGGTGTCGTTTCCCTGTTGCTCCAGGTCTCTCCGTCTCCCGTGGTGTGCGAGGGGCATCCTGCGGGCGTCGCATGCTGGAGGGTCCGGGTCTCTCCGTCTCCCGTGGTCTCCGAGGGGCATCCTGCGGGCGTCGCATGCTGGAGGGTCCGGGTCTCTCCGTCTCCCGTGGTCTCCGAGGGGGATCCTGCGGGCGTCGCATGCTGGAGGGTGCGGGTCTCTCCGTCTCCTGTGGTCTCCGAGGGGCACCCTGCGGGCGTCGCATGCTGGAGGGTGCGGATCTCTCCGTCTCCTGTGGTCTCCGAGGGGCATCCTGCGGGCGGTCTGCATCTGCGGAGATGGGTGCCTGGACGTTTGGTCCTGCGATACACAATGAAGCATGCATGGTTAGACATCAGGCAGTGATCAGGTGATACGGGGAGGGGGATATAGGGGAGGGGGGATATGGGGGCGGGCTGTCGGTGGCTCACTCGCTAGTACGCCCCCGACCTCTGCATCAGCAACCTCCCGGTCCTCAGGTCCGCCAGCCAGTTCCAGGGCCCTTTCCTCGTGTACGGTCAGTGGCCTCTCATCAGCGGGCCCTCCTCCAGTCCTCACATGCTCCCTATTGTTGTGTGCGCGCTTCTCCTGTGGGGGGGGGGGGGCAGGGGTAAAAGGCAACAGTGTTAGGCAGGTATATGAATGCACGCCATCGGTTGCGCGTGCATTGCAGAGGTTAAGGTTAGGGCTGGATTCACTTGGGGATATGGGGGAGGGGGGATATGGGGGCGGGGGGGATATGGGGGAGGGGGGTTATGGGGGAGGGGGGGATATGGGGGAGTGGGGATATGGGGGATATGGGGAGGGGGGATATGGGGGAGGGGGGGATATGGGGGAGGGGGATATGGGGAGGGGGGATATGGGGGAGGGGGGATATGGGGGAGGGGGATATGGGGGATATGGGGGAGGGGGGATATGGGGGAGGGGGGATATGGGGGAGGGGGGATATGGGGGAGGGGGGATATGGGGGATATGGGGAGGGGGGATATGGGGGAGGGGGGATATGGGGGATATGGGGGAGGGGGGATATGGGGGAGGGGGGTATGGGGGATATGGGGGAGGGGAATATGGGGGAGGGGGCATATGGGGGAGGGGGAATATGGGGAGGGGGGATATGGGGGAGGGGGGATATGGGGTAGTGGGGGATATGGGGGAGGGGGATATGGGGGAGGGGGGATATGGGGGATATGGGGAGGGGGGATATGGGGGAGGGGGGATATGGGGGAGTGGGGATATGGGGGAGGGGGGATATGGGGGATATGGGGGAGGCTCACCCTGCCTGCTCTGACGAGGTCGTTCACCTTCTTGTGGCACTGGGTGCCTGTCCGTGGTGTCAGGGCCACAGCGGTGACGGCCTCTGCCACTTCCCTCCACAGACGCCGGCTGTGGCATGGGGCAACTCTGCGGCCGTGCCCGGGATACAGGGCGTCCCTCCTCTGCTCCACCGCGTCCAGGAGCGCCTCCACATCGCGTGACTCGAACCTCGGGGCTGAGCGACGGCCAGCCATCCAGTCGGGTGTTGCGGTCGGGTGTTCCGGTCGGGTGGGGGGGAGCAGCGCGGCCTTATGAGCCGTCACGCCATGCAGCGCGTATGACGCTGCACAGCGTGAACCACTGCGCAAGCGCGGATCCCGTTACGTCGCTGCTAGCCCATTTCGGGCCGGAGACTATCGACCCATTTTTCCGACGTGACGCAAGTCGGATTTGCGCCGTTTTTTGCGCCGATCGGCAGACTTTCCGCCGATAACGGAGAATTTCGCCCAAGGTTACATTTGGGTAGATATTGTGTCACATTTCTTTGTTACTGAATGACTGAAAATGATTTTCCAATGAATTGAATAAAATAACCACATTTAACCTCAGCTTCAATCATAGAGAGGCCTCAAGGTATACCCACCTCATGTGAATATTATTAATTTCTAGGTTCTGAGACTGAACACAGACATAGAGTGGTGGGAACACTCTATGTTATTCTCGAAGTCTGAATAACGATTGTAGACTTCCAGTTAACACAAATACTTTATTCAATGGTTTCGTTCTGTTTCCAGAGCTTAACTAGATATAATACAGTCAAGAGGTCTGACCAGTGAAGCTAAGGTAAGCTGCCTATGCTGAGCTGTCTCTATCTGCTGCTGCTCACTAGCCCTGTGCTTCTGAAAGAGGCGGATCCTCCCTTGGGCTGGACCCTTTATACCCGTCTCTGATGCTGCCCTCTAGTGATGCTGTGGCTATTACATCTGTCTGTAGTCCCTGGTGTATGTGCAGATGTATGTACAGATGTACAGATCACTACATCCCCCCCTTGTATTTGACATGTTTCCTAGACTGGCCTCAAGAAAACTGTACATAACAAGTGGTGAGAATAAGCAAATCTGCACACTGTGAAAATGATAAAAGTAATACAGAAACAATTAACTGTGTTGAGAGCCCATCGTGAGTCCATATTCGTCTTGTGCGTGTGTTGAAGTGTCGTTGCAAATCTAGCCGGTCGGGTGCCTTACGGCTTCTGCTGGAGCGTCTTAACGGTGGTAATAGGGATGATGGTTTGATGTCATCAAGAGTACTGTCTGGTTGTGTGACGAGGAACGTCCTGTGGGCAAATGGACTTGGTCAAGTCCAATGTGGGAAATACTGGCGTTGTTGTAGGTCGAATCTCTAATAGATCCCGGCGGTTATGGCGAAAAAGTACTCCCGCAGATGATTTGACCATGCAGGACCGCGGTGCCTCCTGCCTGATCACCATGGCTGACTCAGACCATCTGCCTTCTGGATCCCTGATTCTGATGGTGTCACCTATTGTCAGTGGCATGTTGATCGTAGTATAGTTTTTGTTTCGAGTATAGTGCCCGCATGTCGTCGAGAACACGGTGCATTGCCGGGGTCTCGGAATTGCTCTGCCGGTAGGGTTGTCCGGATGTCTCTGCCAAACAGCATTTGCGCTGGCGACAGTACTAAGCTCAATGGGGTTGCTCGGTACGATAACAGAGCTAGGTTGATGTCAGAACGTTATTCGGCTGCCTTGCTGATGAGTCGTTTAATGATGTGGACACCTTTTTCCCCTGTTCCATTTGATTGTGGGTAGCGATTCTGTGTGGCACCGTTGTCTGACCTTGAATATTCCCTGTGTTTGTGGTATTGATTCTGTATGTTATCGTTCGTGAAAGCTGTTTTGCTTGTTTGTTCTGGAGCAGATGTGAATTCTTGAGATTCTTTATCATGCCACGGCATATTTGTAATCTTGTCATTGTTTCACAGTGTGCTGTGGCATTGTCCTTCACGTGCAGAGTTGTACCATGTTGTACAGGTCGTTGTTTCATTGTTGTTGTTTCTGTCGTTTCTGTCTTTGTCGTTTTCGTTGGCATACTTGTTGTTGTCGTTCTTGTTGTTCTTTTTGTCGCGCTTGTTGATTCTGTTTTCGTTGTTTTTGCTTTTATTCTTGTTCTTTTTCTTGTCGTGCTTGTTGCTTCTGGGATGCTTCTTGTTGCTTTTGTCGTTCTTGTTGCGCTGCATGTTGTTTTTGTTGCTGCTGTTGTTGTTCTTGTTTCTGCTGTGCTTCTTGTGGTTTTTGTTGTTCTTGTTGCACTCAATGAGTGTTCCATGTGGATGATTTGAGTCATTGTCACAGTTATTGGTGTCAGTGTCCTTTGTGGTATCTGCTACATTGAGCGTTTCTTCTTGAGAATTGTGAGAATGATCTGATGTTGCATTGATGTTGCTAACATCAGTCATTTGTGGTGGATTCTTTGCTTCCTTGGCACTCCTCTTTTAGAGTCATTTCAGGTTCACCTGAATTATCATTGATTTCTCGGTGCTCCTCTTTTGGAGTCATTTCAGGTTCATTTGAATCATCTGTGATCTCTTTGTGCTTCTTTTCTGGAGTCAAAATCTTCACAATTTCATTTTGTTGTGGGTCGTGGTGCTTCTTTTCTGGAGTCAAAATCTTCAAGATTTCTATTGACGTGGTCTCTCTGGACTCATGGGTGGCCGTCCTCTAATTATTGAGTGCTTCTGTGCAGATGAGCTGAGATATGTCAGTCTCGCTGTGATCCTGCACATCCTGTATGGGTATTGTGATTTCTTCATCACTTGTCTCACATACAGTGGGTAGACATTCAGTGTCTTCTTCTGGTGGCTCAAATAAGCTTGATAGATCTTCATGGCCTTGTACATGCATGGCGTTCGCTATGGAGTGTTGGCTTGCTCCCATTTTTGAGTCTGTCACCGAGCTGTCTGTGGAGGCTTGCATCATTCTCTTTGTGGAGGCTTGTGTCGCTCTCTCTGTGGAGTCCTTCATCGCTCTCTCTGTGGAGTCTGTCATCACTCTCTTTGAGGAGTCATGCAGTGTTTTCGCTGTAGAGTCGATCTGTGCTCTCTCAACTGAGTCATTCTGTGCTCTCTGTGTGGCGTTGTCTTCGTCTTGGGTATTGCTGTCATCCAATGTACTGACGATCTGCCATGGCACCATGGTATTGGATTCATCTACCATGAGAAGAGTCGTATTGAGCTTTTCAACCGTGTTGCTGATGCTGTGATCAGGATTTCTGAATAACTCAGCCACGTCTGAGTAGTATTGTGTGTATTGTTCGATAGACAAATCATCGCTTTTTGTTTCGGAGTTGTGATTGTTCTCCTCATGTTCAATGAACAAATCATCTTCTTGTGTGGAGGCTGGAACCCTTCGTGGTGCGTGGACCACTCTTTGTTTCTTGGCATCAGGCCGCAGCATAATCCTGCACTCACGAGTCGGGATGTCATATATGCTGGGCTGCAGATTCCCCATTCCGAAGAACTCATCGGCGGGGTCTTCACGGTACAACACCTCTAGTTGCGGTTCGGATTTGGTACTGGGGTAGCCATCTCCCAAGGTGAAATCTTCGTCTGAGTCATAGTCTACAAGGACCATATCATCTTCTAGGGCGGTGGTAACTGCTTGTTCCAGGGTGTTGTGAAAGTTATTTTCAACTGCTGGTGTAAGTTTGGGCATTGTTCTGTCTTTTGAGGCAAGAAAATTGGGTTTTGCAGCTTTAAATTTCTTTTTGTTCATTTTCGTACATTTCCCTTTTAAGTGGGCGTGGTCCTGGTCCTCTGACGTTATGACACTCGTGACTTCATGCATAGGACTCGATTGCCCATGCGCACACCAAGTTTCCTGTACTGTGCCCTCTTTTCGCAACTGAGCATGTGCGGCTCAAGATGGCTGCCGCTCAGAACCTCTTTCTTTCTCCGATTCAACCCTACCTCTGCCTCGTGGTGAGTGTTCGCACCATTTTTACCGACTTTGTTTTCTGAATGATGATTCTGTGTTCGTAGAGACTCAAAGTACTGATTTTGTTTTTGTTTACAAGCAAGGCATTTTTGTATAGCGATTTCTAGAGTTAGATACTTATTTTTTGAAAGTTCCTCCCTCAAGTTTTTATCAGAAGGCCAGAAATTAATTGATGCATTATCACAGTGTCTCTGAAATCAGCATAATCACAGCCTTGTGATATTGACTTGAGATTTGTAATAAAATCAGAGATGGGCCTCTGTTCCTCTGACAAGAGTTAAATCTTTCCAGCATCTCACCAGACTGACTGTTACAGCGTTCAACACATTTTTTGAGTATAACGTCTACTTTGGTGTTGTCCTCAATTATAGATTTCTCTAGCTTCATGCCCTCCTGTTGAGAGTAGTAGGGCTATTTTCGTTGCGTCAGAGGCAGTGCTTAAATCATTAGCTGTGATAAATATTTGGAACAGCTGTTCAAACATTTTCCAGTTATAACTTAAATTACCAGCTGCCATGGAGTTTCAACAAGATCCATCGAATCAGTTAGTCATCGAGGATCCATTTGCTGCGAAGTCTTCCACAGTCGAAAATCTGGTTTAAGTTTTTCTTCTCTTGCTGGTGTCTAGCCAGCTTTCTGAAATCACTCCTGGTATCATATGTTATTCTCTAAGTCTGAATAAAGATTGTAGACTTCCAGTTAACACAAATACTTTATGCAATGGGTTTGTTCTGTTTCCAGAGCTTAACTAGATATAATACAGTCAAGAGGTCTGACCAGTGAAGCTAAGGTAAGCTGCCTATGCTGAGCTGTCTCTGTCTGCTGCTGCTCACTAGCCCTGTGCTTCTGAAAGAGGCGGATCCTCCCTTGGGCTGGACCCTTTATACCCGTCTCTGATGCTGCCCTCTAGTGATCCTGTGGCTGTTACATCTGTCTGTAGTCCCTGGTGTATGCGCAGATGTATGTACAGATGTACAGATCACTACACACTCCACAGGCCAGGCAGAAAGTGTTGAGATGGATAAAACCAACATTTCAGCTCAATAGTCTTAAAGCAAAACCCAGAAATTGAACACCGTGCCTTTTGTGGACCTAATAGCATGAAAGACCATCAATAGTCTGCAAGTCTTTGGTCACAACACCAGTCTCCTCCTGTGGGCGGCACGGTGGCACAGTGGTTAGCACTGTTGCCTCAAGCATCAGGGAACTGGGTTCAATTCCGACCTCAGGTAACTATGTGCGGAGTTTGCACTTTCTCCCCGTGACTGTGTGGGTTTCCTCCGGGTGCTCCGGTTTTGTCCCACAGTCCAAAGATGTGCAGGTTAGGTGGATTGGCCATTTTAAATTGCCCCTTTGTGTCCAGAAGGTTAGGTGAGGTTACAGGGATAGGGTAGAGATATGGGCTTAAGTGGGCTTCTTTTTCAAGGGAAGGTGCAGACCCAATGGGCCGAATGGCCTCCTACTGCCCTATAAATTCGATGATACTATGATTCTATCTGCATCCCAATTGGGTAGAGTGGCATGAAATTATCAAACACAGAGTGATACCTACAGTAAACATGACTCCTCCCACTAACAGGTCTGACAAAGACAATAAAAGACAAAATAGAATTGTAAAGGATAGAAGTAAGTCATTTACCTTGTGTAGCTATGCTGGCTCCTGGAGAAAGCTATCCAATCAGTCCACTCTCTTGCCCTTTTTTTTGCTGGGAATCCCATCTAAAGTTGCAATCTTATTCTAAAAGGAGATCCTGTTCCCACAGGACATAATAGCACAGAATAAACCCTACACAAGGAATAGGAGCATTGGCCATATGGTCCCTTCAGCCCGTACCACCATTCCTTAGATATGAAGAACAGAACTGTACACAATAGTCCAGGTCTGGTCTCACCGATGCTATGTACAACAGCACTAACGCTTCCATATTATTGTAAGTGAGTGGCATATTTCAGATTGCTGTGCAAAAGTGCACCCAGATTGCTTAGACAACTTTGACTCCTACTTCTTTTTAAGAAAGGCCAACATTTAAATTGACTTTCTAATTGCTTGCTGTACCTGCATGTTAACTTTCTGTGTATCATGTAAATAGACACCTATATTCTCTGAATATCAATGTCCAATAGTTTCTCATCATTTCATTACCATTTTGTTTTTCTACCAAAGTGATAATGTCACATTTGTCCACATTATTACTCCACCTGATATATTCTAGGCCACTCACTTAAACTGTCTACATTCCATCCCACTTTCCAACCAAGACCCCTAACTGGTCTTTGTGTCATACCACAAATAACAGCTTGCCAACCTGAAAACGATGTGGGCAGTAAATGCCAGGAGGGGCGTCCCCAGGGCTTCATAACGGCTGTTATGCCTCATGAGATCTGACCTGATTTTGCAAGATGTGGCGATCTGCATTCCGCCCACAATTGTCAGGATCCAATCTTGCAGAGTGAAGTCGGCTTAAAAGCTGAGTTCTTTGTTCTTTGTACCTCTGCCTTCACAGGATCGAACAGCTACCTGCCATCTACCGGCCTCGCCGGGGAGACCCCTGCTGGGTGCTGTTCAGTACTGGTCCCCACAAATGGGGACCAGGCAGAATGGTACCACAGGGGGAGGTCTCCCAGATGATCGGAGGCCCTGCAGATGTCGGCCTCTGGGCAGGGTGGCACCCTGGCACTGCTGGTGCCACTCTGGCACTGCCAGCCTGACACCCTTGCAGTGCCACCTGGCATCCTGCCAGTGCCACCCTGGTGCCATCCTGGCATTGCCATGGTGCCCAGGTGGCACTTTCAGGCCGACAGGGACACTACTATGGTGACAGGATGGCAGCACCAAGGTGCCAAGTTGGCATTGTGCCCATGCTCTGTCTATATGTGGTGGGGTGCGGGGGTGGGGCGAAGATTCCCCATTGGGGGGTCCGAGGGTTGTGTCGGGGGGTCGTGAGATTGGGGCGCCACTTAAAAATGGCATCCCGATCCCTTCCTACACTGAGGAGCTCTGCTCGTCGGAGGTCCTCAGAGCAGGAAATGCAGCTAAGTGGTGGTTTCGGTGTGGCGCTCCCCACCAGGGCACGAAAACAGAGCAGAGTGCCGATAGATAGCGGGGCCTTTCCCAGCGCTACAAGCGCCCGGAACAACCCCGCTAATCCCGCCCAGAACGGCACTCTGTTTTACTCTGGTTAAATCACACCCTATATCATGAACGAGCTCAAATTCAACTCAACATTTTTTTGGTTTTGCATTCAGTGAAAGAGCTGCTTGGGACAAATTTAAAACAGTACTCCTGAAAATCTAAAGACAATGGTGATGTTATTAACCTTTCTTTTGCAACGATTAGGAACAGAAATTCAACAAACAAGTTTGAGATTGAACTAATTCGAAATGGAGTAAAAGCGTCCATCAAACTTCAAAACGTCACACCTGCAGCACAGTGATGTAACTGAATTACATTTCTGTGAGTGTTCAGGACATTTTCGAGGGCACAAGAAATCCCCACAGATAATCACATTTGTATTCTTTATTTCATTTAATCTGTTCTTAATTTTCACTGGTTTGGATCGGTAGAAATTCTGATTTGGCACAGTCCCAATCAGGGGAAATAGCAGAAAATCATGAAATGGTTTCTTGGACCGTAAATGTTGATTTTTCACTTGAATTTCCTGTTCGAGTGGTCACTTGGCGGGAGACTGATATCATTTCAGAAGTAAGTTGGAATCCAGATGCACCAGGTCCAGACAGTGGCCCGAATTCTCCGGCCGTTGCGATTCACTTTTCTCAGAGGCAGCACACCCTGCCCGCGAGTTTCCCGGTGGCATGGGTTGGCTTCAATGGACAGTTCCATTGACAGGGGCGGCACGGTAGCACAGTGGTTAGCATTGTCGCTTCACAGCTCCAGGATCCCTGGTTCGATTCCCAGCTTGGGTCACTGTCTCTGCGGATTCTGCACGTTCTCCTCGTGTCGGCGTGGGTTTCCTCCGGGTGCTCCGGTTTCCTCCCACAGTCCCAAAACATGCAGGTTAGGTGGATTGGCAATGCTGGATTGCCTTTAGTGTCCAAAGTGGCTTGGTGGGGTTGCTGGATTACGGGTATGGGGTAGAGTTGTGGGCTTAAGTTGGGTGCTCTTTCTGGGGGTCAGTGCAGTCTACCTGGGCTGAATGGTTTCCTTCTGCACTGTAGATGCTATATCTATGTCTAAACAGCGGGAGTGTAGAATCCCACCACCAGCGAATGGCATGCAGCCAAGAAACAGCCAGCTGGGACTTCCGGGTGCGGCGATGACCAGCTGAGTCGCACGTTTTGGCAGCTCCCTGTGAAACGGACTTTTGGGCTCTTGATAGGAGCCCCAACGGCAATTTTGACGGCTAAAAACACTGTGCGGTAAACCAGAAGGGAATCCCCCCTGGATACAGATGGAAAAAGGAGGAGAGAGTGGCCAGATTGCAGTGGATCCTTTAGAACGGCGGCAAGGAAGGCAAGCAAAAACCAAGATGGCGTCGGAAGGTGGCAGTTTAACATGGGGCCCTGAACAAGAGTTCTTGAAATGCTGTGTGGAAGAGCTCAAAAAGGAAATGAAGAAAGAGCTGTTGGCCCCGATACTACAGGCGATCGAAGGGCTAAAGGAGGAACAAAAGACCCAGGAGCGGGAGCTTCGGGTCGTGAAGGCAAAGGCAGCCGAGAATGAGGACGATATACAGGGCCTGGTGGTGAAGACGGAGACGCAGGAGGCACATCAGAAACAATGTGTGGAAAGGTTGGAGGCACTGGAAAACAACGCAAGGAGGAACAACCTGAGGATTCTTGGTCTTCCTGAAGGTGTGGAGGGAGCGGACGTCGGGGCATATGTGAGCACGATGCTGCACTCGTTAATGGGAGCGGAGGCCCCGACGGGTCCGTTGGAGGTGGAGGGAGCATACCGAGTGATGGCGCGAGGACCGAGAGCAGGAGAAATTCCCAGAGCCATAGTGGTGAGATTCCTCCGTTTTAAGGATAGAGAAATGGTCCTTAGATGGGCGAAGAAAACTCGGAGCAGTAAATGGGAGAACGCGGTGATCTGCGTTTATCAAGACTGGAATGCGGAGGTGGCGAGAAGGAGGGCGAGCTTTAATCGGGCCAAGGCGGTGCTTCATAAAAAGAAGATAACATTTGGAATGCTGCAACCGGCAAGACTGTGGGTCACATATTGAGGGAGGCACCACTACTTTGAGACGGCGGATGAAGCGTGGACTTTTATTGTGGAAGAAAAACTGGAATGAGCGGGTTATTAAAAAGAACGTTCGAACAAAGTGGTGGGGCGAATGTGGGGGGCAAAGAGGGGTTTTATGTACTAATCCTGCGATGTGGTAACTTTTCTCTCTCCCGCAGGTGGTGATGGGGGAGGAGGGGAGGTGGAGGAGATGGGGCGTTGGCCATTGGGGGCGGGGCCAAGGGAGAAGCGCGGGCTTGGTTCCCGCGCTATGATAATCATGGCGGGAATAGAGAAGCAGGAAGGAGGGGGCGTCGCACGGTGCGAGCCGAGGTCACGGGGGGAAGCCGAGGTCAGCCAGAGTTTGCTGACTTCTGGGAGCAACATGGGGGGAGTAATTACGCTAGCGGGGGATCTAGCGGGGGGGTGGGAGGGGGGAATTACTGGGTTGCTGCTGCTGGGGAGAGGGGGGAGCTGGTATGGGAGAGGATGGGCGGGGGGGGCACCGCCTGGGGGAGATACAGCTGCGTGGGAACCGGGTGAGGAGCTGGAAAAAGGTGATGGCTAATCGACAAGGGGGGGGGGGTAGGAAGCCCCCCAACTCGGCTGATCACGTGGAACGTGAGAGGGCTGAACGGGCCGATAAAGAGGGCACGGGTACTCGCACACCTTAAGAAACTTAAGGCAGGTGTGGTTATGTTACAGGAAACGCACCTGAAACTGATAGACCAGGTTAGGCTACGCAAAGGATGGGTGGGGCAGGTGTTCCATTCGGGGCTAGATGCGAAAAACAGGGGGGTGGCTATATTAGTGGGGAAGCGGGTAATGTTCGAGGCAAAGACTATAGTGGCGGATAACGGGGGCAGATACGTGATGGTGAGTGGCAAACTACAGGGGGAGACGGTGGTTTTGGTAAACGTATATGCCCCGAACTGGGATGATGCCAATTTTATGAGGCGGATGCTAGGATGCATTCCGGACCTAGAGATGGGAAAGCTGATAATGGGGGGAGATTTTAATACGGTGTTGGAACCAGGGCTGGATAGGTCGAATTCCAGGACTGGAAGGAGGCCGGCAGCAGCCAAGGTACTTAAAGATTTTATGGAGCAGATGGGAGGTGTAGACCCGTGGAGATTTAGCAGACCTAGGAGTAAGGAGTTCTCGTTTTTCTCCTATGTCCATAAAGTCTACTCGCGAATAGACTTTTTTGTGCTGGGTAGGGCATTGATCCCGAAGGTGAGGGGAACGGAGTATACGGCTATAGCCATTTCGGATCACGCTCCACACTGGGTGGACTTGGAGATAGGGGAGGAATTAGGAGGGCGCCCACCCTGGAGAATGGACATGGGACTAATGGCAGATGAGGGGGTGTGTCTAAGGGTGAGGGGGTGCATTGAAAAGTACTTGGAACTCAATGATAATGGGGAGGTCCAGGTGGGAGTGGTCTGGGAGGCGTTGAAGGCGGTGGTTAGAGGGGAGCTGATATCAATAAGGGCACATAAAGGGAAGCAGGAGAGTAAGGAACGGGAGCGGTTGCTGCAAGAACTTTTGAGGGTGGACAGACAATATGCGGAAGCACCGGAGGAGGGACTGTACAGGGAAAGGCAAAGGCTACATGTAGAATTTGACTTGCTGACTACAGGCACTGCAGAGGCACAATGGAGGAAGGCACAGGGTGTACAGTACGAATATTGGGAGAAGGCGAGCAGGTTGCTGGCACACCAATTGAGGAAAAGGGGAGCAGCGAGGGAAATAGGGGGAGTGAGGGATGAGGAAGGAGAGATGGAGCGGGGAGCGGAGAGAGTGAATGGAGTGTTCAAGACATTTTATAAAAAATTATATGAAGTTCAACCCCCGGATGGGAGGGAGAGAATGATGGGCTTCTTGGATCGGCTGGAATTTCCCAAGGTGGAAGAGCAGGAAAGGGTGGGACTGAGAGCACAGATCGAGGTAGAAGAAGTGGTGAAAGGAATTAGGAGCATGCAGGCGAGAAAGGCCCCGGGACCGGATGGATTCCCAGTCGAATTCTATCGAAAATATGTGGACTTGCTCGCCCCGGTACTGACGAGGACCTTTAATGAGGCAAAGGAAAGGGGACAACTGCCCCCGACTATGTCTGAAGCAACGATATCGCTTCTCTTAAAGAAGGAAAAGGAACCGCTACAATGCGGGTCCTATAGACCTATTTCCCTCCTAAATGTAGATGCCAAGGTCCTGGCCAAGGTAATGGCAATGAGAATAGAGAAATGTGTCCCGGGGGTGGTCCACGAGGACCAAACTGGGTTTGTGAAGGGGAGACAGCTGAACACGAATATACGGAGGTTGTTAGGGGTAATGATGATGGCCCCACCAGAGGGAGAAACGGAGATAGTAGTGGCGATGGATGCCGAGAAAGCATTTGATAGAGTGGAGTGGGATTATTTGTGGGAGGTGTTGAGGAGATTTGGTTTTGGAGAGGGGTATGTTAGATGGGTGCAGCTGTTGTATAGGGCCCCAGTGGCGAGCGTGGTCACGAATGGACGGGGATCTGCATATTTTCGGCTCCATAGAGGGACAAGGCAGGGATGCCCTCTGTCCCCATTATTGTTTGCACTGGCGATTGAGCCCCTGGCGATAGCGTTGAGGGGTTCCAAGAAGTGGAGGGGAGTACTTAGGGGAGGAGAAGAGCACCGGGTATCTTTGTATGCGGACGATTTGCTACTATACGTGGCGGACCCGGCGGAGGGGATGCCAGAAATAATGCGGATACTTGGGGAGTTTGGGGATTTTTCAGGGTATAAATTGAACATGGGGAAAAGTGAGTTGTTTGTGGTGCATCCAGGGGAGCAGAGTAGAGAAATAGAGGACCTACCGTTGAGGAAGGTAACAAGGGACTTTCGTTACCTGGGGATCCAGATAGCTAAGAATTGGGGCACATTGCATCGGTTAAATGTAACGCGGCTGGTGGAACAGATGGAGGAGGATTTCAAGAGATGGGATATGGTATCCCTGTCAATGGCAGGGAGGGTGCAGGCGGTTAAGATGGTGGTCCTCCCGAGATTCCTCTTTGTGTTTCAGTGCCTCCCGGTGGTGATCACGAAGGCTTTTTTTAAAAGGATTGAAAAGAGCATCATGGGTTTTGTGTGGGCCGGGAAGACCCCGAGAGTGAGGGAGGGATTCTTACAGCGTAGCAGGGATAGGGGGGGGCTGGCACTACCGAGCCTAAGTGAGTATTATTGGGCCGCTAATATTTCAATGGTGAGTAAGTGGATGGGAGAGGAGGAGGGAGCGGCGTGGAAGAGATTAGAGAGGGCGTCCTGTAGGGGGACTAGCCTACAGGCTATGGTGACAGCCCCATTGCCGTTCTCACCGAGGAACTACACCACAAGCCCGGTGGTGGTGGCTACACTGAAGATTTGGGGACAGTGGAGACGGCATAGGGGAAAGACTGGAGCCTTGGGGGGGTCTCCGATAAGAAACAACCATAGGTTTGCCCCGGGGGGAATGGATGGGGGATATGGAATGTGGCAAAGAGCAGGAATAACGCAACTGAAAGATCTGTTTGTGGATGGGAAGTTCGCGAGTCTGGGAGCGCTGACCGAGAAATATGGGTTGCCCCAAGGGAATGCATTCAGGTATATGCAACTGAGGGCTTTTGCGAGGCAACAGGTGAGGGAATTCCCGCAGCTCCCGACACAAGAGGTGCAGGACAGAGTGATCTCAAAGACATGGGTGGGGGATGGTAAGGTGTCAGATATATATAGGGAAATGAGGGACGAAGGGGAGACCATGGTAGATGAACTAAAAGGGAAATGGGAAGAAGAGCTGGGGGAGGAGATCGAGGAGGGGCTGTGGGCAGATGCCCTAAGCAGGGTAAACTCGTCGTCCTCGTGTGCCAGGCTAAGCCTGATTCAGTTTAAGGTATTACACAGGGCACATATGACTGGAGCACGGCTCAGTAAATTTTTTGGGGTGGAGGATAGGTGTGCGAGGTGCTCGAGAAGCCCAGCGAATCATACCCATATGTTTTGGTCATGCCCAGCACTACAGGGGTTTTGGATGGGGGTGACAAAGGTGCTTTCAAAAGTAGTAGGAGTCCGGGTCGAACCAAGCTGGGGGTTGGCTATATTTGGGGTTGCACAAGAGCCGGGAGTGCAGGAGGCGAGAGAGGCCGATGTTTTGGCCTTTGCGTCCCTAGTAGCCCGGCGCAGGATATTGCTAATGTGGAAAGAAGCCAAGCCCCCGGGGGTGGAGACCTGGATAAATGACATGGCGGGGTTTATAAAGCTAGAGCGGATTAAGTTCGTCCTAAGGGGGTCAGCTCAAGGGTTTACCAGGCGGTGGCAACCGTTCGTCGAATACCTCGCAGAAAGATAGACGGAATGGGAAAAAGAAGGCAGCAGCAGCAGCCCAGGATCGGGGGGGGGGGGGGGGGGGGGGGAACCAGAAGGACTCTCAGGGTTGTTAATATATACTGTATAGTATGTATAGGTCGTTGCTACAGATAATTATATATTGGACTGTTAAATTATATTTTTGGAGAGTGTTACTTGTGACAAGGCAGTTGTCAATTAGGGCTAGTTTTCATTTTTGTTATTTATTATTTATTCATTTTTTTGTTTATAAAATAGGTCATTGTTATTTGTGTTGTTATAATATTGTGTAAAGGGTGCACAATGTACTGTGTTGGTTGACCAAAAATTTTCAATAAAATATTTAATAAAAAAAAAAGAAACAGCCAGCTGGGGGACCGGAGAATCCCACCCAATATTTTTCACTTGGTTGTGTAAGAGACAGAGCTCACAAGGCCAGCGCAAGTCTATGAGACCCGGTGTAATTTCAGAACCCAGTACATATGCTTAACGAAGGTACACTGACCTCTAGAAAAGTCACCATTTCAGCTTGTTGAGGGGCATATTTTTCCATTTTCTTTCGTACTGACCTTCTTTACTAATAGGGTTGAAGGGACCAGCGCAACAATTTGCTCCCTGCATTCCTGGCACCTGTTCCCACCCGCCTTCCAGATGATGGGTGTGCTCCAGGATTCCTGGCAATGTGTGACGGCAGACAGCTGAGAAGCAGCCATAGAAGGTGAGCACACACAAGCCCCAAACTAACCGTCTCTCTCCCACTGACCCCAATAACTGCTGGAACCATGGTGCCCATGCATCTTCAGGCCCCAAATATCTCATTTTTCCTTATTACCGTTCCTTATTTCAATGAACACCAAAGTTCACTAATGTTGATCATGGTGTAATTTTGAAGCTGAAACAATTAAAGAAAGTCTGGCTTTAAACTCTGTCAGGAAGCTGCCTTCCAAAGGTGACTGAGAAAACTGTTGTCCTTCTTTTGGGTTAACCAAGTAAACAAAATAAACAAATTGAGGTATAAACTAAAAGGTAGCCTCATATAGGGATACTGCGTCAAATAATCTCAGAGGAAACCTAAAACATCAAAACAAAATGTGATTAAAGGGGTCAATAAAATACCACAGTCCCCACGGTGCCCACTGGACATGAAAGGCTTCAATGGTGCTGGTGAACAACATAACAGTGCTCTCGTGAGAGGTCAAAGACGGGATTTGCGCCGGTGAGCACTCCAAAAGCAATCTACCCGGCCCCTCCCTGCTCACATAATCAGGTTCACGCCCACAAAGGGTATCATTACAGTGCCAATGTAATATCATGATGGTGCCAATGTAATATCATTACAGTGCCAATGTACTATCATTATAATACATTGTAATATCATCAGCAGCGGGATTCTCCGAATCCCCGCGAATCCCACCCCGCCGTCCCAACGCCGGCTGCCGTATTCTCCAGCGGCGGTTTTCAGGCGGGGGCGGGATTCACGCCACGCCGGTCGGAGGCAATCGGCAGCGGCCCCTCGGCAATTCTCCGGGCCCCGATGGGCTGAGCGGCCGTCCGTTTTTGGCCAGTTCCGCCGGCGTGGGTTCGGCATGGTCCCATACGGCGGGGCCTGGCAGGTAAATTGGCTGGGGCAGACTTCGGGGGGGGCCCCATGGTGGCCTGGCCCACGATCGGGGCCACCGGTCTACGGGTGGGTCTGTGCCGTGGGGGCACTCCTTCCTTCCGCGCCGGCCCCTGTAGGGCTCCGCCATGGCCAGCGCGGAGGGTACAACTCCCTGCGCATGCGCCAGAATACGCCGGCCGGTCTGCGCATGCGCGGAACCACACCGCCGGTTGCGCGCATGCGCGAGATCATGCCGGCCCTTCGGTGCATGCGTAAACTCGTACAGTCCCTTCAGCGCCGGTTGGAGCGGCGCCAACCCCTCCGGATCCACCCCGGAAGTGCACTTTAGCCTGTCATTTTCAACTCCCTTCACAGCCCAGAATTATGTTTACACAGCTGCTGACTGCCCTCAGTGATTCTAATAATAATAATAATCGCTTATTGTCACATGTAGACTTCAAAGAAGTTACTGTGAAAATCCCCTAGTCGCCACATTCCGGCGCCTGTTCGGGGAGGCCGGTACAGGAATTGAACCCGCACTGTTGCCATTGTTCTGCATTACAAGCCAGCTGTTTAGCCCACTGTGCTAGAGGATGTTTTTTAGGCCTGAAAACCTTTCTCACTGCCATTAATGAATCTTCAGTCTGCGTGCCAACGTGGTGAGAATGAGCTCACAAATAGCATTTGCCAATGGCTTGGGGGTATGGTCTGATTACAAGCCTGAAGGGTTGGTTGGATGAGACACTGAAAGAGAAGGCAAGACAGTAATGATCAGGCTGGGCGGGGGGGGGCGCGGCATTATGGGGGTTGCATTGGGCATTTATTCAGAGATTGGGGATTGCAGTGGTTGCCCAGGAGTCTTTAGTGTAAAGACATGACAGCAATTAGATCACGGGATAACAAAGCCTGATTATAAAAGGCACCTATTAGTGTTGCCTTTCTCTGCCTCAGAGAGTAGTTGTGCCCTCTAAAATTCCTGAGAGTTTTGCTTATCCAACTAATTGCCCGTCATCATTTAAGCCTCACCAATGTCAGCTGGCCACAGTCTCATAATTAGTGAGAGGGGTTCTGTCAAGGGATAAAGTTGGGTGCAAGGCATTGGGAGGGAATGTGCTGAGCCTCACAACTGTGACCACCTGAATATTCTGGGCAATCCATTAGCCCTCAAGGTTGACATGGGCATTGAGTTGACCTTGCACATGATGGATGGGTGGCCATTGAAGCCGCATGCCACAGAATCAATTGGTGTTGATATTAAGAGAGGGAATGACATAGACAACTCTGAAGAGGCCAGGGCAGTGACTGTGGCTGGTATTGGATGGGCAACAGACATTTGAGTTAGCGCTGACCCCTGGATACAGTGTAGGATTGACAGCTTCCAGCACTACGATGACAAGGGGTGTTGGGAGGGATTAATGGTACCGAGCTGGAGCAACTACCTGACTGTTTTTCTCACTTTCTCTCATCTATTCCAGACTACCAATTGGTGTTGAGATGGAGCCAGTGGAATTGGCAATCATTCTTGTTCGAGCGCTTGAGGAGGACAAACTCCAGCGGCTCAGAGATGCCCAACTCAGGGAGGTGCCTATGCCTGGAGCCAGCTGGGCAGGCTCAAGGACCAGCCACCCATCATGCGAAACAGGGGGCTCAAAGGATTGGAGAAGGAGATCTAGGATTTACTACATGGGATGTTCTTCATGGAGCTATTGGACATCATGTGCTGCAGGAGACTTCACCTCAACAAGGAGACAGTGCGGCGCCTGTGCCACATTCTAGCAAGCCTTGCACGACATGGAGGAGGAGGGCGCCCTTTCCCTGTAGCTGTGAAGGTCAACTCAGCCTGAACTTTTATGCGGCCTGTTCATTCCAGGTCTCAGCGGGATGACTTCAGTGGGATATCGCAGTCACCAGTTCACAAATGCATCAATGAGGGCACGGATGGTCTGTATTGCTTGGCCTCAGATTACATAAACTTCAACCTCAATGGGCTCATCAGAATGAAAGGGCTGAAGGTCCCTGAAGAAAGGAGGACAGGCTGTGGTCAGGGTGCGCATTGGTAGGAGGGGCAGGGATGCTCTCATCACTTCCAGGTTCTCCCAATAAGAGGCTTGTTGTCTGGCAGTTGCCCAACACATCCCAGGTGGGATTTGTCACATTGCCAACACTTGGGTAGATCGTTGTCCACCTCTCCTCCACCACACCCAACCATCTGTCAGGGCCTCCTCTGAGGATCTTATAGATGGTCTGTGAGCAGCCATTCTCCTTGCTTTAATGAGAGTGAGTGCTGTGGAGCTGTTTAAATGCAGCGCCCCCTTGATGGCAGTGCTCAGCTGACCCCGGGGCGAATGAACCAGACGCTGATGTGTTTCATGAGGGGGAAAAAAATTTGACTAAGTGGCTCATGTACAGGATCTGAATCGTGCCACCCTTTGTGATATCTCCCTGGGGAGAGTTGCATTTCTTGATTCTCTCGGATCTTCTGCTCTAGTCGCCGTTCCCTCTGATGGCGATCATGGACTGAAGGATGCCCTTATACTTCGAAAAAGTACTTTAAGTTCTTTAGGATATCCTACACATACAAATGTTATGGTCTTAAAACAAGTAAATGTACAAACACAGACCATTGGGGTATAAACTATTGCTCACAAAATATGTATCCCTTTTCGTATATCTATTCTGGAGAAAAACAATTTTGTCCTCCATATCTCACTGAACAGACATTGTGACTCAATTTAATCTCAGCATGTTTTGCAGAAGCAATTCTTCAACTTAGTGAGTGGCAACTTTCAGTCACCTCGCCCCAAGTCCGGAGATTCCCGTCCAAGGTCAACGGACCTTTAAATGGTCAGCCAAACTTTCCGTCCTGCACGCAACAATTCCTGCATCAGGATGGTCTGGAAAATTTGCCCAATGTTCCTGTTAAGGACAGAACTTGAAAGTTTTGGTGTGATACAAATAATTGTCTCCCTTCAAATGATCAGAAAGTCACACACATTACGAAGCGGCATTTCTGATTTGCGAAAGAATTGGGATTTATAAATCACCAATCACAACCTCAGCATAGCCCAAAGCTTCGCACAACCAACAAACTAAAATGAACATAGATAACAAGGAAGTACTTTAAAGGCGGGCAGCACTCAAAGTAGCAAAGGCACCCAGTCTGGAGTGGATGCATCCGAACTTGCTGAAGGGAAGTACAGGTGGAAGTAAGGGTGGATATAATGAAGCTCTGGCTAAAATGTTTCAATCCTCCTTTGGGATGCGAGCAATTTCAGTGGGCAGAAGGTTTGAAAATATTACAGCCTTGTTCAAAAATGGGGGCGAGATAAACCACGGCAACTACAGACCAGTCAGATTAAAAGCAGCGGGAGGGGAATGTTTAGAGACAATAATCCCATCTAAAATTAATTGTAGTTTGAAAAAATATAGACTAATAAATGACAGTCAGCTTGATTTGTTGAAGGCAATTTGTGTTCAATCAGTTTGATTGAGTTAACAGAGACGTAATGACGTTGATGTTGTGTATGTGGACTTTCAAAGTGATTTAAGGAAGTACCACTTAACATGCTGATCAACAAAATTGAAGTCCATAAGTTTAAAGGGTAGTTGGCGGCATTGATACAAATTGGTTAAGGAACGGAAAGCCGAGAGCGGCAGTAAGTTGTTTGTCAGACAGGTGAGAAGTAGCCAGTGTTCAATGTTCGGATCACAGCATTTTCTGCTGTATATTAATGAGCTGGACTTGCATTTGCATAATAATTACAAATATTGCAGATGACACACAAGTTGGAAACGCTATGAACAATGAGGAGGATAGTAATTGATGTCTTGCAGGACATCGACCGAAATTGGCAGACACAGAAGGTGCAATTTAACACAGAAGTGTGAAGTGATGCATTTTGATAGGAAGTGCGAGGAGAGGCAATATAAACTAAATGGCACAATTTTAAAAGGGTTTCAGGAATAGAAAGACCTGGGCGTAAATATGCACAAACTTCTGAAGATAGTAGGATAAGTTGAGAAGGCTCTTAAATCCTTGGATTTATAAGCAGAGGCAGAGAGTACAAAAGCAAGGAAGTTATGTTGGACCTTTATAAATCACTGGTTAGGAACAGCTGGAGTATTGTGGCTCAGCCTGGGGACCACAATTAAGGATGGATATCAAGACACTGGAGAGGCTGCAGGGGAGATTTACTGGAAATGTATGATGGGGGTGAAGGTTTCACTCACAAGAAATAAGGAGAGAATCCGGGGTTGTTCTCCTTAGAGCAACAAAGGCTACAGGGAAATTTAAGGAAAGATGTTCAAAATCATGAAGGTTTCGATGCAGTAAATAATGAGTAACCCTTCCCAGTGGCACAAGGGTCAGTAACCAAAGGATACACAGTTAAGGTAATTGGCAAAAGAACAAGAGATGAAAGGATGTGAATGTATTTCAGGTAACATGTTAAAAAATCTTGAAGGAACTGCTTGAAAGGGTGGTTGGAACAGATTCAATAA
Organism: Scyliorhinus torazame; assembly: GCF_047496885.1. NCBI lineage: Eukaryota > Metazoa > Chordata > Chondrichthyes > Carcharhiniformes > Scyliorhinidae > Scyliorhinus > Scyliorhinus torazame. The sequence continues at coordinate 188,973,959 of NC_092715.1, read as the reverse complement.
TCACTTTCAAAAGGGGCTCGGATATTTGGGAGCTTTGTGGTATTGTCATTGGACTAATGAAATTGAATCTCGCCTTGGCAGATGGTGAAATTTGATTTCAATTTTTAAAAACTTAGAAGTCTAATAATGATCATGAAACCAGTGTCAATTGTCATGAAAACCCAGCATAAGTCTGAGGAAAGGACAGTGGCAGTACCTTTATTGGTACACCCCCATCTCTTGATGTCTGGTCTCTTGGCACAGAATTGGACAGAATGGCTGTCAATGAGGGACCACCCCAAAAGGCAACTGACAAACTCAACAGGGTTAGCTGGGCAGCCTTCAGGAGGCCTGGGAAAGCTGCGCGACTCCCATTTAATCCGTGAGCATTGCTAAATTGCAGTGGACTCATGGATAATGGGTATCGATTGGCTCATTAATGGGCCTCCCTCACACCCTGCTATGAGCAGGCAAGTTTCTTGCATAGGTTCCATCCTGCCTCCAGCTTAATCGGCGGAGGTTTTACCACCAGCGGGAGACTGAAGTGCGGCCTTTCCTGCAATTAAATGAGCTGGTTGCCATGTTTTCCACCAAAATGGGCTGGACTGAATTCCGCTCAATGTCATTTTCAAAGAACTAGTACTGGCATGTGAGGTAGAATAGTCTCCTGGTGTGCAGTAATGTTCAATGATTTTAAGTACTGAGTCACCTCTGTAATGTAGGAAATGCAGCAGCGAATATCTGCACCGTAAGCCCTAACAAATTAGCAATGAAATAAATAGCCAGATCATCTGTTTAAGAGGCTGGTTGTGGGGTAAGTATTGGCCAGGGCATGAGCAGAACTCCCCTACTTGCCTTCCAATGGTGCTATGGGATCTTTTCTGTCCACCTGAGAGGTTGAATGGGGCCTTGGATTAATGTCCGATCTGAAAGATGGCATCAATGTCAATACATTACTGGACTGAAATTTCAGCTTGGATTATAGGAGTGCTGCATGAACCCACATCCTTTAGACTCAGAGGCAAGATGCCACCTTTGACTGGTGGCTGGTACTTTGTGGGAGACTGTGGGCGGAGAGTGAGCGAAGCTGAAAGAGAAAAGTTGGAAAATTAACCTTCTGATTTTTTTTGTGTAATTGTTTCCTCCATTTCCCAGCTCGTGGGTCAGTTATTCTTTTGTACCGATTCTACTGTGCCCTTTTACTTACAGTCACATAATTCTGTTTCACTTGTGATAGAGAACTGGAATATTTTGGTCAGTGAAATGTGGATTTGTGAGGTCCTCTGACTGTTCCACGTTTTGCAACACACCCAGCGACTGGAAATTATGCTGACAGTAAATTCCCACGGCATGTTTGTCAAAATGGATGCATTTATTAAATCAGCCTCATTAAATATGATGTCCAGCTCCTTGTGTGTTGCTGAAACTGCGCCCAGCCAGGCCAGTGGAGGGTATTCCATCACACTTCTGGCCTGTGCCTTGTAGATGGTGGATAGGCTCTGGGGAGTCAGGAGGCGAGTTCCTTGCTGCAGAATTGCTAGCCTCTGACCTGCTCTTGTAGTCATACTATTTATATGGCTGGTTTAGTTTAGTTTCTGGTCAATAGGAATGCCAGGATGTTAATTGTGAAGGTTCATTGATGGTAATTCCAATGAATGTCAAATGGGGGGGGGGGGGGGGGGGGGGGGGGGCGTTGGTTAGATTCTGTATTAGAACCATAGAACCAAAGAAACATTACAGCACAGAAGGAAGCCGTTTGGCCCAACTTGTCCATGCCAGTCCTAGGACACCTGGGTGCCCTTTCTAATCCCACCTTCCTGCACCCGCCCTATAGCCCTGTAGCTTACAGCACTTAAGGTGCAGATCTGGGTACTTTTTGAAAGAGTTTAGGGTCTCTGCCTCCACCACCAACTCAGGCAGTGAATTCCAGACACCACTACCCTCTGTGTAAAAAGTTCTTCCTCATGTCTCCTCTACACCTTCTGCCATTTGAACCCATGTCCCCTGGTTCTAGAATTCTCCGCCAAGGGAAACAATTTTATCTTGCGCGCTCCATCTCGTCCATCATAATTTTGTACACCTCAATCAAGTCACCCTCAGCCTTCTTTGTTCTAAGGAAAATAACCCCAACCTGTCCAAACACTCCTCGTAGTTACATTTTTCTAGCCCTGGCAACATTCCTGTAAACCTCCTCTGCAATCTCTCCAGAGCAATTACATCCTTCCTGTAATGTGGTGACCAGAATGGCACACAATACTCCAGGTGTGGCTGTTGGAGGTGTTCAACATCTGGCACTTGTGTGGCGCGAATGATACTTGCCACTTTTCAGCGTAAGCCTGGAAAATGTTTCCAGTTCTTGCTGCATTTGGACATGGACTGTTTCAGTATCTGAGGAGTCATGAATGGTGCTATGCATTGTACAGTCATCCCCACTCCTGACCTCATGATGGAGGGAAAGTCATTGATGAAGCAGCTGAAAATGTTTGGGCCCAGGACCCTATCTTGAGGAACTCGTGCAGTGATGTCCTGGAGCTGAGATAATTGACCTCCAGCAAACACAAACATCTTTGTTTGTGTCAGTAGAGATTTTTCTCCCTTGATTTCAGTTTTGCTAGGGCTTGTTGATGCCACACTTGGCCAAATATGGCCTTGATGTCAAGGGCAGTCACTCTCACCTCACCCTTGATTTCAGCTCTTTTGTCCATGTTTGCACTGAGGTCGCAATGAGGTCAGAAGCTAAATGGCCCTGGTGACTCAGGTTGAATGCCAGTGAGAAGACTATTGCTAAGAATGTGTCGCTTGATAAGACTGTTGATGGTAACATTTCATCACTTGCAGATGATGGAGAGTAGATTGATGGGGTGGTAATTGGCTGGGTGAGATTTGCCCTGCTTTTTGTGGACCAGGTATATCTGGGCAAATTTCCACATTGCCAGGTAGATGCCAGTCTTGTAGCTGTAATGGAACAGTTTGGCTAGGGACACAGCAAGTTCTGGAACACTAGCGTTCAGTATTATTGCTGGAATATTGCACAGGTCCATAGCCTTTGCAGTTTGCAGTGCCTGCAGCTATTTCTTGATATCATGTGGAGCAAATCAAATTGGCTGAAGACTGGCATCCATGATGCTGGTAACCTCCGTAGGAGGCCGAGATGGACATCCACTTGGCACATCTGACTGAAGATTGTTGAAAAAATATCACATAGTCACGCATAAAATCAAGAAAGAATTCAGTGGTAACTTCGGTACCCAGAGAATGTTTAGAATGTGGTACTTGCTACCATGTCGGATAGCTGAGGTGTAAATGCAGTTAAGGGAAGACCGATATGTAAATGAGGGACAAAGGAAGAGAAGGACATGCTGATAGGTTTAGATGAAGTAGCATGGAAGGTTTCTGTGGCGCATAAACATTGGCATAGACCAGGTGGGCCGAATGGCCTGTTCAGCACTGTAAATTCTATGAAATTTCTACCTTCACATCTCAAGTTAGAATGAGCCTTACGGAACAATTTCCAACTGTTTCTGCACTTTGCTGAAAGCTCTGTATCATCTGTATTTCCAATCCCGTTCAAAGATTTTAAAATGAAACATAAGAATCAGGGTGATTGAATCAGACTTCTAAGCATGCTTTGTTAAATATTCTTCAAAAGAATTAGTACTGGATTCAGTTAAAATTCAGGTTTAAAAAAAGATAAAGGGAAAGCTATTCGGAGGATAGGAGCAACAAGACCATCATCGACTGGAGAAATAACATTACACATCACCAATCACTCAGACATTCACAGTTTGCAATTGATCCTCTAGCCCATTTCAGAGGCTGGGGATAGGTTGTCAGTTGCAATCTGATCCGAATGATAAGGATCATCAGTCCCATCTGTTACACCACCATCTTCCATTTCTAGCTATTACTCACATAATGTGGTTAAAAAAAAATCTCCCATTTTATCAATCTGTAGTCAGGTACCTGGTGTAGCTCCTTTAGTTCCATCCTTGTTGATGCGAGGATATAGTATCAGATGGAAATCCCAAGAGGTTGGGGGCAATGATCTGTGACATAAATTCGTAGCAATAAAGCAAAATGCGCGGACGATCTTTCCTTCAGAGTATGGATGTTTTTAAAAATCTGTGAAGTGTATATCTGTAAAAGTTCTATTTCTTTCCAACTAGAAAATATAGATAAAAGGTGCAGCCTGGCTTTGCTAGAGCAGTTTGCTTGAACTCATGCTAGCCTCACAATTTTGCACCTCCTGTTCAGCTGTGCAGCCACTCAACAATGTGCTTAGCACTGGCTGCTTACTACAATTGCTTAAGTTAGCAGGTACTTTGCATGTGTTGGAAGCAGTGTGTGTGTGTTTGACATAATCCCACATCGCAAACTCTGCACCCATTTTCAGGCGCTGTCCAAATTTGCTGTGGCCATTCTTATCTTTAGCGATTTAAAAAATTCATCAGAGACCACCTCCATTTTGAGGGGCTCGCAGACCCCACCGTGATGGGCAGTGTCACCTGTTCAGGTAGGTCTGCTCCACCTTGGATAATCCAATTGGCACGTCCACCCACACAGCCCGCAGGGTCTCTAATTGGATTGGGTTCTCCGGAGGCAGCCTTTTAATTGGCCACCTCTGGAAATATTGCATAGGCGGATGGGGCCTGGACACCATTGATGTCAGGATCCTCATATTGTCCCTTTGAATAGGGTGAGATTCCACCCTCTGTATCTGTCCTCATGGTAGAAGACAGAAAAATAGTTTTGCAAATAGTAGGATCTTGTGAGGAAATTGTAGTAAAGAGATAGTATTGGAGAAATTAATGGAACTAAAATCCAACAATACCTTGGATTTGGTGGACTGTATCCTAGGGTTTTAAAAGAGGTGACCACAAAGATGTGCATGCATTGCTTATGATCTTCTAGAACTCCCAAAATTATAGGATGGTTCCCTTGGGTTGGAAGGTAGCAAACTTAAACCCAGCTGCAAAAGGATTTATAGAGGTTAGGTGAGTGGGCAAGACCATGGCAGATGGAGTCTTCTTCTTCGGCAATCGCTTGTCAATAAGTATGATTGTCCATCTAAGAAACTCTGTGTTACTGATCATGCGTTCCATGGGACCTTGCATGGCTGATGAGCCTCATTTTCCAGGAGGTGGGGTCAGTCCTGAGTATTCCTTTCTCAGACTCTTTTTCTGGGCCGCCTCTTGCCGTCGGGTGTGTGATGAATGTAGGAATTCCAAATATATATGGTATTATATGTATTTGGTGAAGTCAGGGTTAAAAGCTTGGGTCAGTGTATGTATTACTGCTGCAGTAATGTTTTTTTAAACATCCTGGTGTACAAGAAAAGCTGATACTTTGGCTGCAAGCGATAATTGAAGAATCGTAACAGTTGGGCGAATGGAATTTTGTTTATATAAAGAAGGTTCTCTGGGGAGTAGATAATTCGAGACATTGGTCTGGATTCTCCATTCCTGAGACTAAGTGTTGATGCGAGGACAGGATTTGTGGACTTTCACAACAGCAAAACTGGCGCTGAACCTGGATCGATTCTGAGACTATGGAGGGGCGAGCTCCAGTGCCACATGGAACACAATCGATTCCAATGAAAAATTATGCTGGATTCACCCAATGCGTGATTAACACTCAGGAGGCTGACAAGCTGTAGCCGCAGAAGCACATTACAATCAACACACACACTCATCCCAGCCAACAGGATGGCACTGGTTGTGCTGGAGAATGCCCATATAGCTGATGGGTCGGCTGCGGCCAGAGGGAAACTAGCAGGGTGGCTTGGGGGGACACCTATTCGGCTGTGGCCCTAGGTTCACAGTGGTCTGTCAGTGGCACGTGCAGCTGCATGGCTGCCTTTCCAGCTGTGGCTCTGTGCCCGCCACCTCAACATCACAGCCCATCTCCTGGCCAACCCCCCGCTACTCCCCCCAGCCCTCACAGAAGTTCCCCCAGCCGGCAGAGCAACTGTCAGCAAACTATGGTGATGTTGGACACTTTCCGTAACACCCTCTCGCTCTCTCTCTTAGCAGCCTCAACGCTAGTTGCATGATTTTTAAAAGCACACGTGAACCGTGCGATCGGAAACTCGGCCCATCGGAGGCAGAGAATTGCGGAGGCACCAGAGAATACCGAGCCAGGCCCACTAATGATATGCAAATGGTGTTTATTGTACTTGTGTTCCAGACCACATTGATGCCACTGTCAAGGTGACGGAGAATTGCGATTTGGTGTCAAATCAGCGCCTGTCACAATTCTGGCATTGGAACCTATTCTCTGCCCAATCGCGTTTCCTGATTTTGGCGTCAGCCAATGGAGAATCCCGCATGTTGTGTTTAGCTTTAGTAAGATGACGTAGTTAATGTGAGCAAGTCATGGGCTGAAGCAGTCAGGTGTTGAGTTTCAGTGTTGAGTTCAGTTAAAGATTTGATTGTGGTGAGGCCAGCAGCTCTCTCAAAGCAGTTTAGTTAAAAGGATTTTGCCTGTGAACAGAATAGCAGTTTCTGAAAAGTCTAGCAGGTTAAACAGTAGTTTGACTCAAGCAAGAACCTGCAAGCTGTTTCCTGAAGGATTCCTCTCTCAAAGTGGTTTAGTGATCAGGACTGTCGACAACATCTTGCCTTGGAGGCGTCGGAGGATGTTGATGAATTTCTCTGGACAGCCGACCTTTGACAAGGTCTTCCATAGCACTTCATGATTGACTGCGTCAAAAGCTTTAGTCAGATCGATGATGGCTATTTGGAGCATTTGAGGTTTCCAAGCAGTGAAAATCATGTCTGGAGTTCCACAGTTTGGTCGGAAGCCATACTGGCTTTCCAGAAGGATTTCATCTGACTGAGAGAAGGCAGTTGTCAAGGATTTTGGCGATGATCTTCCCAGTGATGGAGAGTAAGGAGATTCTTTGGTAGTTCCCACAGCCTGCTTTGTCTCCTTTCTTGAAGATGACGGCAATGACGACATCCCTGATGTGGAATGTGAGGTTATCGATATTAGTGGGAAAAATATAAAAGCATATTTTTGTTTCGATAGTGAGAAGTTTGGAAATGCCAGTATTCAAAGGAATCCAACATGTGTTTGTACACAAATTACAGAAAGTTAACATGCAAACATTGCAGGCAATTAGGAAAGCAAATGCTATATTAACTTTCATTAAAAATGGACTGAAGTATAGTAAATAATTCTTCCTAGAATTATCGAGGCCATGGTGAGAGCATATCTGGAATATTGTTGGCAGCTTTGGTCATTTACTTAATGAGGAGTATATTTTTCTTAGACGTCAAAGGTTCATTAAGGTTGGTTTCTTGGTTGAGGACATTGTTAGGTTCATAGAGCATGGAATGAGGTCAGAAGACTGAGAGATGATCTCATTGAAACGTATAAGATTATTCGAAGGCTTGACAGTCTAGTTGCTGCTTCCCCTGGCTGGTGAATCTAAGCTCAGGAGCGATAGTCTCAGGGTAAGGCATTAGCCATTTAAGACTAAGATGATGCAAAATCTCTTCACTTCGAGGGTTGTGGATCTTTGGAATTCTCTACCCCCGAGAATTATGGATGGCTAGTTGTTGAGTATATCCAAGGCTCCACTCTCTGGACTTCAGAAGAAAGAGAAGTGGTCACATTGAAAAATAAAATAATTCTTAATGTGTTTGACAGGATCAATGCTGGATGAATGTTTTCCCTGATGGGAATAGGGGGTTACAAAGTGAGAATGAGGGATCAGTCATTTAGGAGAAGAGGAGAAATTCCTTCAACCAAAGGCTTGTGAATCTTTGGCGTTCTCCACCCTGTGGAAGTCTGGATGCTCAACTGGTGAGTATCTTCAAGATGGATGTCAATGGATTTTTCGACACTAAGGGAATCAAGGGATATGCAGATAGAGCAGGAAAGTGGAATTGAGGGAGAAAATTAGCCATCAATTTTTATAATGTCAGAGCAGACTCAAAGGGCCTATTTCTTACTTTACAGTCTACTGAAGGGTGACTTTGTGTAAAGAGCCTGAGGTGAATAGCTTCTGATTTTCCTGTGCAGGACAGCTTGGTCTCAGTCTTGTACCATCACAGGTTTGTATAACTACTCTGGAAACTTTCTCCAGTGTTGACTCAAGTACCCTTCATAACTTTGATGGAAGATTGACAGAAAGGATGATGATGTGTCACACCATGTATATCTGCTGATCTTTTGCTGGACTGGCGTCTGACCAGAAGAACCAATTCTGCACTCCTGGTGCATCAAGAACTGGAAACCATCACTTGGAGTATCACAGCCATGACTCCACATCCTTCCCACTCAAGCTGTTAAATACTGTAGCCATGCGAATGCAGCAAAATGGACTAACTTTATTCAAATTGCACTTTTGTAGTGGTGTTGACTAATTCAGAGCTGAACTTTCAATCAAAACATTTCCCTATCAATTTGAATACACACCTGCTTCATTCATATCGCTGGTTCCGAGGAGTGAGCATGTTCTGTGGAATTCAATAAGCTGATATCATCTTACATATCAAAAAAAATGAATCTTCTAGTCTTTACCATGTATTCTGAGGTACTTGTAAATGAGAAAGGAACTTGGGCGGGATTCTCTGACCCCCTGCCGGGTCGGAGAATCGCCGGGGGGCTGGGGTGAATCCCGCCCCCGCCGTGTCCCCAATTCTCCGCCACCAGAGATTCGGCTGGGGCGGGAATCGCGTCGCGCAGGTCGGCGGGCCCACCCCCGGCGATTCTCCGGCCCGCGATGGGCTGAAGTCCCGTCGCTGTCAACCCTCTCCCGCCGGCGTGGATTAAACACCTACCTTAGGCGGGACTAGCGGCGCGGGCGGGCTCTGGGGTCCTAGGGGGGGGCGCGGGGCGATCTGGCCCCAGGGGGTGTCCCCACGGTGGCCTGGCCCGCGATCGGGGCCCACCGATCCGCGGACGGGCCTGGGCCGTGGGGGCACTCTTTTTCTTCCGCCTTCGCCATGGTCTTCAGAGACCCCGCTCCCCTGCGGATGCGCGGGGATGACGTCAGCAGCCGCTGACGCTCCCGCGCATGCGTGGACTTACGCAGGCCGGCGAAGTCCTTTTGGCCCTGTCTGGAGTGGTGCCAAAGGCCTTCCACGCCAGCCGGTGGAGCGAAAACCACTCCGGCGCGGGCCTAGCCCCTCAAGGTGAGGGCTTGGCCCCTAAAGATGCGGAGACTTCCGCACCTTTGGGGTGGCCTGACGCCGGAGTGGTTCCCGCCACTCCATCACACCCGGACCCCCCGCCCCGCTGGGTGGGGGAGAATCCCGCCCCAGATATTTTATGAGTAGCTTCCAAAGTCTTAAGTTGTTTTTATTGCTCGTTTAAAGTATACAGTAGTATGAAAACTGACGGCTTCTACAATAATTTCAATGTCAGTCTTGAAACTGCAGTTTGACCTTGTGTTTGGTCGGTACAGTCCAAAGGGTTTATTTATATCACCATAACTAAAGGTCAGAATCAATGAGATGCCTTTTGGGCACCAATGCCACAGACTTTTATTACTGTGTTATAGGAGAATTTAGGGACAAAACATGATTTAAAATAGCTCAGTATCATAATACAACACCACCAGCATTTAATCTTCCAGTGGATAATGCCATTTATCAGTCATTGTGCAACTTAAATGCCGATGGTATTAGATCACTACAAATGTCTCTGTGCTGCTTGTCATCAGAGCATATTTGTCACCTCCGTTTTTATTGTGCAGTGTTGTCGTCGCCTTACAGGTTCATGATGGGAATTTTTATTTAAGTCAATAAATGATGCAAACATACTTTTGTGTAAATACATGTATGCACAAATGCTTTCTCGTTCTTTATGCTTTAGCGAATTGAAGTTATTTTCAACAAAAGAGGAGCCATTTATCAATGTCAGCGAAAAGCCCATGAGGAGAACTCAAAACACAGTGTAATATTGGGTTTATTTTGTTTCACCACACTGCTGCTTTGCCTACCTCATTCTCAAGTTTGATACTGTACTTAAGATTACAAAATGTACAGGAGATTTCTCTCAAAGGCAACTGTCTTCAGCTTGATGCACATCTCATGCAAGCAGAATTCTCATCTCTCATTGCCCTGTGTATTTTAATAGGGAAGGGCATAGGAGGAGGAAAATCAATGTGCTCTTATTATAAAGCGTTCCTTCTCTGTAGTTTGTGTGTCAAGTAACATGTTAATCTAATATGAGTTTTAAACTCTTAATAGGCTTCTGCCAAGCATCATCTCGTGTCCCATTCCATCCTATTCGGGGCAGCACGGTAGCACACGTGGCTAGCACTGTGGCTTCACAGCGCCAGGGTCCCAGGTTCGATTCCCTGCTGGGTCACTGTCTGTGCGGAGTCTGCACGTTCTCCCCCTGTCAGCGTGGATTTCCTCCAGGTGCTCCGGTTTCCTCCCACAGTCCAAAGACGTGCAGGTTAGGTGGATTGGCCATGCTAAATTGCCCTTAGCATCCAAAAAAATAAAAGATTAGGAGGGGTTATGGGGATAGGGTGGAAGTGAGGGCTTAAGTGGGTCGGTGCAGACTCGATGGGCCAAATGGCCTCCTTCTGCACTGTATGGTCTATGTAATTTGTGAGTCAGCAATATATTGCGATCAGGTCAGGAAAAGGTCCCTTTTCTCCCTCTCCTAATTTGACAGCAATAGGTTTTTTGCCAATTCATTGAGTGTTTAACTGTTCATTTGCTATAACCATATGTTTTCTTCAGTTTTTAAAAACGAAAAGAGGATAGTTTAAGTACACTCGAAGTTCAGACACACGCAAATAGATTACAGAGTGGGAAGGATAGATTAAGTAGAGTCCAGTAAAATTAAACGGGTACATGTTTCTTGAAGATTTGTGACTTGACGGGCTTCAGGCTGAATTAAGCAATCTTGCTGCTTTTGGCATTGAGGCAGTTTAAAGTTGTAAATTGATGTTCTTCTGGAGATAACAACACGAGTTTGAGTTATTTTTAAAATATCTGTCTAAAGGACCTGGATAGTCAAAATGAGCAGTCAGGGTTGACAAACTTGCAAAATGGCTACAGAGAGCGAGAGAGACAAAAAATAGTCCCACTCAGCATCTTGTTCCTTCAATGTCTCAGTTGCTTGCTTAATTCTGCAGAGTAAACAGGTGATTAAACATACAGCGGGTTAGCGTATCAAATGACCTTCCATCTCTAACTGCCCAGTGATTCAAATCAGGTCATGGCTCGTGTATTCCAATTGTAACGTGATTAGATGGTGGCTGGAAATTCCTTACACATGCAGGGTCCCATTGTCCAAGTGATGATGTCTAATAGTTTGTCTCCATTGCGTCAAGTACCCAGCTGATTCGCTTGGCACTTTGTCAATGGGATAGGAGATGGTGATGGCCACCATTCATCCCCTTTCTCGGCCATTGTTCCTGGTGTGACTTATCAAACAGGTTGTCTTCATTTTATTTGTTTTTGGCATGTAGAAGATACAGTAATGCAAATGTGCAGCTATCTTAATATCAAAACCCTGGAATGTGGGGTGGGATTCTCTAATCCTGAGGCTAAGCGTTGACGCCATCGTAAACACCGTTGCGTTTCTCGACGGCGTCAACATGGCTTCAGGAGCAGCGATTCTGACCCCTACAGGGGGCCAGCACAGCACTGGAGCGACCCACACCGCTCCAGCTGCCGATCCCCGGCGTCAGATGGGCGCCGCGGGTCTGCACATGTAAAGTGGCACAGGCGCCTATGCATCGCATGTGCAACGGCTCCCTTCTCCGCACCGACCCCGACGCAACATGGCGTAGGGCTACAGGGGCCGGCGCGGATCAAAAGAGGCCCACAGCCCAAGAGGCCGGCCAGCCGATTGGTAGGCCCCGATCGTGGGCCAGGCCACATCGGAGTACCCCCCCCCCCCCCCCCGGGTCGGACCCCTCTTTCCCCCCCCCCCCAACCAGGCCGCCCCCGGATGCATGCACGCCGCGGTCCCACCGGGTAAGGGCAGGTGTGAATGGCGCCGGCGGGAACCAGCTGTTTTTGCGTGGCCGCTCGGCCAATCCCGGGCGGAGAATCGCCAATGGCGCCCGTCCCGCCGATTCTCCGGCCCTGCCTGGGCTGAGAGAATCCCGCCCGTGGTTTCAGTCTTTTCTTTCAAAGGTCACTTCAGAGTATCCAAACAATAAATTCAAAAATCATTATTTTCAATAAAATACAGTTCATGCCAAAGCTTACATAAATCTGTAATGACATACAAAGTGTTTTCTAATTGTTCATGCCATTAGCAAACAGGAGACGGAATTCTCCGTCCCGCCATGCCACATTTCTGCCTCACCCCGCCAGCGGGATGCTCCATTACGCCGGCCGGTCAATGGGGTTTTCCATTTGGGCAGCCCCATGCTGTTGGGAAACCTCCGGGCTGCCGATGAAACGGAGCATCCCACCGGCGGAGAATCCCACCCAGGGTGTGTAAATGTTGGGCTGGATTCTCCATTTCAGCAAGGAAGTGCCGGCTCAAATGAAGAATTCGGGGGTGTTTTACAATGCCAAAATCTGTCGCTGAAGCCTCAACGATTCCGGCACCGGTGAGGGGCTAGCAGCGGTGCCGCGTGGAACTGCCAGCTCCCGCACTGAAAACAGCTGGCGAATGGCCGGGTCCCTGGCCTGCAGTGGTCACGCAACACAACATGGCTCCGGCCGTGCGCAGACCCGTCCCACTATCCGCGACCCCACAGGCCACCCCCTGGCCACCACCCACCAGTCCCCCCAGCCCTTGTGGAAGCCCCCCCCCGCCCCCGGCCAGCAGCATGGATCCCGGCTGAGTGTGGCGGTCCCACACCGGGGCTCCGACCGTTGAGACCACACGTGTCCCGCGCGGTCGGGAACTCGGCTCATCGGGGGCGGAGCATCGCGGGTGGGCCTGCCGATGATGTGCCAATGTAGTTGCAATGGCGCACGACGCGATGACGCCATTTCGGAGTGGGCGGACCATGGCTGACCGGTGTAAAACTGGCACCGGCCCTAATTTGGGCGTCAGAGCCCATTCTGCGCCCTGTCGCCAATTACGATATTGGCGTCAGGCAACGGAGAATTCAGCCCATTGCCCTTCCATTGTTGCCAGAATAAATCTTGATATTGCTGATATTGGGCAAGATCTACTGTCACTTTATGCCGCAAAGGCAGTGCGGTGTAGTGCAACGCGACTAGTAGATGCTGGTTGATCCTTTTCTGGGATCAAAACTGTTTGCTACGCCTTGCAAGATCTAACGTGATCTTGCGAGACACTTGATGTGAATCCCGACCATTGTGGGCGGGATCACTATTTGGCAAATCTGCATATTTGAGCGAGACAGCTAATCTAACTCTAATATGGTTTCCCACGATCTACCCAAGACATGGGATCTCATCCCCTCGTCTTGGAGGTCTTGTTCAGTGCTGGTCCCAACAAATGGGGACCAGACAGAATTTCACTCATGGGGGTCTCCCAGGGGATCAGAAGCTTCACAATGCTTGTCCTCTGGGCAGGGTGGCACCTTGGCACTGCTGATGCCACCTGAGAACCTTGACACTGGCACCTGGCAATGCCAGCCTGGTACCCTGATGGTGCCAACTGTGTGCCAGCCCGGCACTGCCAGGATGGCATTTTTCCCATGTTGGGCATTGGGGGTGCCCTGTTTGGGTGCAGGGAACTCCTGGGGGTCTGACGACCCCCAATCGGTGAGTTGGGCTTGGGGAGGGTTCGGGGGTCTTGCTTGTGGTTCGAGAGATTGAGACGCCATTTAAAAGTGGCCCTAATCGCTCCCTGCACTGAGGAGCGGCAAGTGGAGCTCCTCAGAGCAGAAAATGGGATGAAGTACGGGCTCATTCCGCACTGAGGCCCCCGATCTACCCGAATGCTTGTTTAATAATGTGGTGTTTCTCGGCACTCCGAGCGGTGGGAAACATCTGGCTAATCATTGAATCATAGAATTATAGATTTTACAGTGCGGAAGGCGGCCATTCAGCCCATCGAGTCTGCACCGGCCCTTGGAAAGAGCAACCTACTTAAACCCACGTCTCCACCCTATCCCCATAATCCTGTAAACCCACCTAACCTTTTGGACACTAAGGGGCAATTTAGCATGGCCAATCCACCTAACCTCCACATCTTTGAACTGTGGGAGGAAACCGGAAAACCCGGAGGAAACCCACACAGACACGTGGAGAAAGTGCAAACTCTACACAGGCCGTGACCGGAGGCCAGAATTGAACCCGGGTCCCTGGAGCTGAGAGGAATCAGTGAAAGCCACTGAGCCATCGCGTGTTATGAGACTGTTCTCATTCGGGCAGATCGCGCCCATTGCCTCATAAACACTGATAATTATGACATAATTTATGAATGTTTTATCATTTTATTTCAGTTAAATTGTGCAGCCAAAGCTTCACTGACTGACACACAAATAGGAATAATGCTCATTTGCTGAGACCACGCAAAAATCAAGTGCACTTTTGTGACTACCAAAATGGATTGGTACAGTGTTACCTGGGTGGGAGAAAATCAGATCTCATAGCTCTTTTCTAAAATTCTGTCAACAGTATTTATGACATGATCCCAGAAGGCATAAGGTGAACATGTGTTAACTCCTCCACACAGCAGGTAGAATGGACTGCCCATGGAGACAGGGAGGACAGACAGCACAAACAAATTAAAGACAGTCTTTGACACAGTATGACATGGGTAGATAAAAGTAAAATACTGTGGATACTGGAATCTGAAACACAAAGGGAAAATGCTGGAAAGATTCAGAAGGTCTGGCGTCATCTATGGAGAAAGTAAAGAGAGTTAACGTTTTGCGTCCGTGTGACCTTTCTTCAGAGCTGAATATGAAATGGATAGAATTAATTTTGATGAGGAAAATATATCATATATCAAACAATCGAGTTCTGTGGGTAAATAGACATATTAAAACTTAAAAAGAAGTTGGATGATAAAGCGAGGACAAAATATGACAAATTGCATGGTATCTACAACACAGAAGCAGAACATTTGACTCAAAAGGTTTATAACCAGTGTTTATAGCCTGCACTTCCAGAGAAATGAGCTCTTGCCTGCTCAATCTTCCCTGATGGGTATATCCTCTCAATTCTAGCAACAGCCTTGTAAATCTTTTTTACCCTTTCTCCAGTGTTTCATGTTGCAAGATGTTGGGCATAGTTCTGTTGGTTTTATTGAGGTATTCATAGTCTTAGGTAGGTCAAAAGTATTTATTAACTATGAGAAACTATATACATAGATATAGTAAAGGTCCACGCTTAGAGCTGTCTGCCCGACACTACACTGACCCCCTAGGTGTTGGTCATGTTCTCTCGCATCACAATGTGGGTAGTGCGGTACTCAACTCCACATTAACCCTTTATGTGTCAATCACCTATATCACACTTCAATATCCTTTTGTAGGACAGATAATACTACAATTTTCAAAGATTGCTTTGACCAATGTTTTTTTTAATCAATTTTATATCACCTTCGTACTATGTATTCTATTTCCATAGAATCCTGACAGTGCAAAAGGAGGCCATTCAACCCACCAAGTCTGCACTGACCCTCTGAAAGAGCATCCTACCTAGACCCAATCTTCTGCCCTATCCCCATAACCCTACCTAACATGCACATCTTTGGATACTAAGGGGGAATGTTTTATCATGGCCAATCCACCTAACCTCCACATCTATGGACTGTGGGAGGAAACCAGAGCACCACGCAGATACGGGCAGTCACCCATGCTCAATTGAACCCGACTCCCTTGCGCTGTGAGGCAGCAGAGTTAACCACTGTGCCATTACTGGAGAAATAAACACTTAAATTGGATAGCCCCCCCAAAACCGGCCTGCAGATCATGATGCGCAATTAGCCCTCTTACGTTCAATACAATGCAGAGAGCATTCCACCCTTGTGTTAACTTCTCATTATCCTGATGGTTGTGTGCAGCCAGTGCCTAATGCACTATTTGTTGGCTGCATGTACTAGCAGGGGACGCAATATTGTTATTTGCTGGAATGACTTAATGCAAGCTGCACTTCTCAAAGCTTGCTTCCACCTCTTAAAGAGAAGGTGCATTTATCGCTGAAGCAGGCGTTTACATAGTTCAGAATTGCACTGTATAACAAGAAATAATAGCTTATCATGAGAGAGCATGTATCAGGATTTTCTGATAATGCAATGGAGGACATGGAAGTAGAAAGGCAGAGAGACATTCAGTCTCAATGGAGGAGGTAAGGAGCATTTCAAACACAGAGTCAGAAGGCAATGGGGGATGGTAGGTGTGGTATTTTCATAACTATCAGCATTGCAAGAGCTAATGTAGTGTCGAGAGTAGCCACTAGAGGGAGCTACAGTTGCAAATATATGAGACAGTGATGCTAGACCTTAGGGGAGGAGTGTACGCAGGAGTTAGCTAGTGAAGGCAGAAGAGCAGATAGTGCAACTAAGGTTAGATTATAGTTTATACCAGTAGTGAGATCAGCAGTAGATGAGTGTAGTTAGATGTTATTGATCAATTGTGTATTCTTACGGACTGCGTGTCGAATCCTAGTTTAGTAGTGTAAATAAAATCATAACTTTGTTTAAGTTAAAGCTATTTTGTGGTATTTTTAAACGCCACATCAACCATCCTGAAATAAGCAACACAGAGAACACCACAGTAGGCATGGAGGTTGATGCCAGAAGTGCCAACCCAAGATCCTGACTGCAGTGCTTTAATACGTTTAATGACCTCACATGAGTGATCAATGGCAGTGAGCGCATTTTTAAATGCCATAGTACACCAACTGCACCATTATCATCAACCAATGCTCAATTCACCTTGCTCCCATTATTCACTTACCAAAAATGTCTATCAATAAGGAGTGATACCTAAAATTCATGTGCTTCACCTCGCCCTCAGATCCATAACCTTTCACCTACATTTCACAGCTTGCACACACTGCTAGCTATTTAACCACGGCAGTTACATCATCCAAAGATATTGCACAACACTCACTGGCAAATTTCCCGTTCTCTTGCAGAAGAAGCAGCGTACAGTGAGAGATGGTAGGGACTAATCGGTGAGGCATGCCAAGCTATTCTTTATTTTCTTTGTACATGGGATGTGGGTATCATTAGCTTGGCCAGCACTTATTGCCCATCCCTGATTGTCCTTGTCCTTGAACTGAGTTGTTTGCTAGGCCATTTCAGGGAGCATTTGAGAGTCAACCACATTGCTGTGGATTTGAAGTCAAATGTAGGTCAGACCAGGTAAGGACAACAGATTTGCTTCTCTAAAAGTGGGTTTTTACAACAATCAGATATGGTTACATGGTCATCATTCAAATTTTAATTCCAAATTTTTATTTAATTGAAATTAAATAATTTGAATTACTTAATATTCAAATTAAATTTCAGAAGACATTGACGGGGTGTTTTCCAGAAGGCTTGTTGCAAAACATGATGCTTATGGTAGAAGGGTTAGAAGTCTTACAACACCAGGTTAAAGTCCAACAGGTTTGTTTCAAACACTAGCTTTCGGAGCGCTGCTCCTTCCTCAGGTGAAGGAATATATATGGTAGAAGGAATATAGTAACATGGGTAGATAGCTGGTTCACAGAAAACAGTGGATTATAGTCAATGGATGTTGCCCTGATTAATGAGTTGTAAATGGTGTATCTGCGTTTGGTCCACATTTATTTAGAAAGGTCAAGAGGAGAGAGCAGAGCAATGGAATTAGCTTTGGATTGTTTGAGTAAAGAACTGGCTCAGTCAAAATGGTTGTCAATGTGCAGGATTTAGTGTTCAGTTGGGAGGAGGCGATTGCAATAATAGATTGGGGCAAGATCATGGAGGGAATTAGTAACAAAAAATGAAGATTTTAAATTGAATGTGGTTTGAATGGGAAACCGATATAGATCAGTGAGGGGTAATGTGGAAACTAAGGCAGTGAGATGATAGATTCGAAGGAGCAAGCGTACAGAGACTACCAGTTCCCAATCTGTGAGTAAGTGACCAAACATCTTGGGTTATGTTATAATTGTTTATGTGCAAAGTCTTTACAGTTATGAACATAGCAAGGCTTTCAATTTTAAATGTGTGCTGTGCTGAGGGTTAGGTATGCATGAGATGTAGATCTACCGACCATGCTGTGTCCGGAAAGCAGCTCGCTGTGGCACAATGTAGCCAATAAATACCAGGAGACCCCGCTCCAGGGATCTATACGACTCGCCATGCCTCGCAAGATCTAACGAGACATTGCAATGTGCCGCCTACCCATTGTGGGCGGGATAATATTTTGTCTAATCTCACACTAATATGCTGAGGTAACCAAGGCATTGGGATCTATCCCCTTCGCCTTGGAGACCTTGGGCGAGCGCCATTCAGTACAGTTCCCCACAAAAGGGACACGATGGAACGGCACTCATGGGGGTCTCCCAGGGAATCAGAGGCCCCAAGGTCCCCTCTGGGCAGGGTGGCACCCTGGCACTGCTGGTGCAAGCCTGACACTCTGGCTATGCCGGCTTGGTACTCTGGCAATGCCATATGGGTGCCAGCCTGGCCACAGTCAGGTGCCTTGGCAGGGCCAACGTTCCCTGGCATTTTTTGCACGGTGGTGATCGGGCCCAGGGGTGCCCTGTGCACGTGTAGTGGGGTGCGGGGGGTGTGTGGTGAGGACCCCCTTAATAGGTGAGTTGGGGCTTTGGAAGGGTTCGGGGTTGCATCCAGGGGTCAAGAGATAGTTCATAAGATAAGAGCAGAATTAGGGCATTTGGCCCATCAAGTCTGCTCCGCCATTTGTTCATGGCTGATCTCATCCTGGCCTTAACTGCACCACCCTGCCCATTCTCCACAACCCTTCAACTCATTACCAATTAAAAATCTGTCTAATTCCTCCTTAAATGTATTCACTATTTCAAAGTGCCATCCCGATCTCTCCCTGCACTGAGGAATTTTGGCGAGCAGGGTTCCTCAGTGTAGGAAACGGGATTAAGTGCGGCCTTGGCTGTATCTAACTGGAGTCATGTTAGATAGCGTTGTGTTTCTTGATGCTGCGAGCACTGGGAAACACGTGGCTAAACATGCTTGCTATGGGGCATAGTTCCCATTTGGTTCGATTGCGCCTGTAATGATGGAACTATAAGATTTTGCAAGAGCTGGACATGACTAGCAATAAAAATGGAAAATGTCAACAGGCAACACTCTGTGCCATAGCATGTTATCTACCTGGCCTTGTTCATCTTCTGAGGCAAGTTTATCAGCTGGGCGTTTGGAAGGGGAATTTCAGTGGTTATATCGGTGATTGCTAAGGCTGATTTTCGAATGGAAGGTCCTACGCAAATAGGACAGAGTACTGAAGAAGAGTGGATTTGGATGAGTTGCTGCCTCAGTATTTCCTTTCCTCATATTTTCTGTCGGCCTCTGATATGCGCTTGCTGTCAAAGAAGGCCACACCAATTTTGATTTGGTTGCACCATGTACAGCGATCCTAGCGAAGATTCTTCCAGGGCTCAAGGTGGAGATCAACGCTCTTAAATAAAGTCTTCATGATTTTCTTATCCCATTTTGTTTGGCTGGCATGAGAGTGCACCCCAGACTCAACCTCTCCATAGAAGATTCACTTTGATAACCGAGTATCAGGCATTCTGGCCTACATGACCAGTCCAACTCAGTTGTAACTGTCTCAATATGATGTGGGTGCTTGGCATGTCAACTTGGGTGAGCACCTCACCTTCATATTCCTTTCTGCCATCTGATCTTCAGAAGATTTCAAAGACAGCTAAATTGAAGATAGTTGAGCTTCTTGACACGATGCTGGTACACAGTTCAAGTCTCACATGTGCACAGCAGAGTGGGTAAAACTATTGCGGGGCAGCACGGTAGCACAGTGGTTAGCACAATTGCTTCACAGTGCCAGGGTCCCAGGTTCGATTCCCGGCTGTGCAGAGTCTGCACTTTCTCCCCGTGTGTGCGTAGGTTTTCTCCGGGTGCTCCGGTTTCCTCCCACAGTCCAAAGGTGTGCAGGTTAGGTGGATTGGCCATGCTAAATTGCCCTTAGTGTCCAAAATGGAGGAAGAGGCCTGAATCCGGAAGTCCCATTCTTCAACACAGCACCTACCATTTTCACGGAGGTTACTGCCCATAGAAATCAGTAACCACCTCCACTCATGTGTGATTTTGGTGCGAAAGGTCTCTGAAACTCAATGTACAGAGACTAGACCTGGCAGCAGCAGGTCTGAACTTTGTGGATGATTTGAATAGCCGGGGTACATTTTTGGAGAAGTAAGGCATCCCTTTGAATATGGACGAGGGGCAACTTTGGGGTAAGTAGGGTGTCCTTTGAGGGAGGTCAGATTCCCTTAGTGAGAGGTCAGGTGCCCTTTGGAAAAGGTAACATGCCCGTTGGGTCCTAATAGTAGGCATGAATGAACATAAAAATTGTTTAAACCCACTGGAACTTTGAAATCCATTGGAACTGTCAAAAGCAACAAGTGTCAAGATGAACATAGAATGTACAGTGCAGAAGGAGGCCATTCGGCTCATCGAGTCTGCACCGACCCACTTAAGCCCTCACTTCCGCCCTATGCCCGTAACCCAATAATCCCTCCTAACCTTTTTGGACACAAAGGGCAATTTTATCATGGCCAATCCATCTAGCCTGCACATCTTTGGACTGAGAGGAAACCCACGCAGACACGGGGAGAACGTGCAGACTCCACACAGACAGTGACCCAGCGGGGAATTGAAACTGGGACCCTGGCACTGTGAAGCCACAGTGCTAGCCACTTGCGCTACCGTGCTGCCCAAAAATGCCAAGAAGAGCTGTCAAAACTGTTAAAGGTGTCAAGATGAATATTCAATGAGAACTGTCAACCTGTCAAGACTTTTAAAACCCAAGCCCTTTAGCTCTTTGAAGAAAACAAGCTAAGTGTTAAAAATAATGATTGTGGTCACTGTCCATGTGTAGTTTGCACATTCTTCCAATGTCTGCATGGGTCTCACCCCCACAATCAAAAGATGTGAAGGTAAGTGGATTGGCCATGCTAAGTTGCTCGTTAATTGGAAACAAAATTATAATGATTGCTTGCTATTTCACTCTGTCTTTTGACATAGCCTCAGGTCTAGCTTTACTGGATTCATGCTGCGTGACTGAGTTCACAACATTCCATGAGTAGCGTGCCTGCCATTTCAAATTTGATTCACAGCTCCAAGTGGTTATAGACTCTTTAAAGTGGGACTATGAATTCCAATGCTTGTTTTTCTAAGTGTTTAGACAATTAATGAAACGTTTGCTGTAAGGGCTTGAGGGTGGGGTCAAGGCTGGAGGGCTATTTTATGATTTGCTGTGTTTTTTGTTAAACTTCAATGCAGTGCTGGTACACCGAGGCAGACATTCCACCCAGCCCGCCGCTGCACACGGCATGCTCTGTACTTGTTCTGGGGTGGCCTGGCCAGACTCCAGTGGTCCCCTCTGCTTCAAAGCGCTCTTCCAGACCACTTTCTCCTGTGTTGGGTTTCCAATGCCGGAAAATTTCCCATCTCTACGTTCTTGATCCGGGAGTGAAAATCAAGGCCAAATGCTGAAGCATCCTTCCTAACGCTCCGATGCATGCCTCTCCATTGGGTTTTATATCCTTTAATTTTTGAAATTACTGTTCCTTTCCATTCAGCATTGCCATAAAGCCATTTCAAACTCTTAGAAAGGTCCCCCCCCCACCACCACCATCAGCATATTCACTCTAGCATGATACACCTAACAGAATAGAGGGATTTAAAAATTAAATTCATGAGAAGCACTTATCATATCTAATAAGGTACAATCACAGGGATTTATTTTTGTACTGCAGCGACATTTGGATTGCTTATGTCTCACAATATATTTGCCTATGTCAAGAAGGACGGTTAAAATGTACCATCATTAAAGGGCAAGGAAAGAAATAATCTATTGCTAACTTTCATTTTGCACCAGACATGGTAATATGTTAGCTATTGCTTGGGAATTTCTATCACACTTCTCGAGGCCTGAGTTTGCTAAATCTATAACATTGTTTTCAACCTCAAAATGGCTTGCCAAATTAGTAATGTTTGTGTATCTGAACTTGACTCTCAAAAGCATTTTCTTTAAGAGGAAGCTGAATATTATTTTCCTGCACTGTCACCTGACGTCTGGTAAATAAAGGTGATTGCAGATTTAAACAGTTATTTTGCCATCTTCTTGAATGGAATGCAATAACCAGCTTTCGCATTGTAACTCTGGTATATGTTTTATGGTTCCCTCAGTAATAAAGAACCATAAAAAGATGTAGAAACCTAGAAATTTATGGCACAGAAGAGACCCATTTGCCTCATTGCGTTTGTGTCAGCCAAGAAAGAGCTGTCCAGCCTAATCCCACTATTCAGCTCTTGGCCTTAGCCTTGTAGGTTATGACACTTTGCATGAAGTGTTTTTAAATGTGTTTTTACCCCCGCCAACCTTCCAAGCAGTGAGTTCCAGACTCTCGGCATTCTTTGGGTCAAATAATTCTCCACAACTCCCCTCTACTCTCTCTAAATGTAAATCTATGCTCCTGGTTACTCTACTCGCTGCTAAAGGAAATTGTTTCTTTATATCTACTCTATCTGTGAGGGCAGCATGGTAGCACAATGGCTAGCACTGTGCCTTCACAGTGCCAGGGTCCCAGGTTGGATTCCAGCTTGGGTCACTGTGGGGAGTCCCGAAGTCCCACTGCTAGAATGCCTGTCCTGCCGGCGTGGATTAAACCACCTACCGTACCGGCGGGACAAGGCGGCCCGGGTGGGCTCCGGGGTCCTGCAGGAGGGCGCGGGGTGATCTGGCCCCGGGGGGTGCCCCCACGGTGGCCTGGCCCGCGATCGGGGCCCACCGATCCGCGGGCGGGCCAGTGCCGTGGGAGCACTCTTTTCCTTCCGCCTTCGCCACGGTCTCCACCATGGCGGAGGCGGAAGAGACTCCCTCCACTGCGCATGCGCGGGGATGCCGTGAGCAGCCGCTGACGCTCCCGCGCATGCGCCGCCCGGCAATGTCATTTCTGCACCAGCTAGCGGGGCACCAAAGGCCTTTCCCGCCAGCTGGCGGGGCGGAAATTAGTCTGGCGCGGGCCTAGCCCCTCAATGTTAGGGCTCGGCCGGTCAAGATGCGGAGGATTCCGCACCTTTGGGACGGCGCGATGCCGGACTGATTTGTGCCGTTTTTGGCGCCGGTCGGCGGACATCACGCCGATTACGGAGAATTTTGCCCCTGCTGTTAGGTAATTTGGACATTCTGAATTCTCCCTGTGTGTCCCCAAACAGGCGCCGGATTGTGGCGAATAGGGGCTTTTTCACAATAACTTCATTGCAATGTAAGCCTACTTGTGACAATAAAGATTATTATGATCTAGGTCCCTCATAATTTTGTACACCTCAATTAAATCTTCCCTCAGACTCCTCTGTTTCAAAGAAAACAACAACAGCCTATCCAATTTTTTTTTCAGAGTTAAAGGGCGGAATTCTCCCCAAAAATGACTAAGGGCGCGATCCTAAGGCCACACTGCGCCAGAAAAGCAGCTCATTGCGGCGCAGCATGGCTGTTGAAAGCCAGGAGACCCACTCCTTTGACCTACCTGGCTCGCAACGCTTCGCGAGATTCAACGCAATCTTGCAAAACATTGCAATTTGAATCCCGCCCACTGTGGGCGGGATCACCTTTTAGCAAATCTGCGTATTAGAATGACACAGCTATCCTCATTCTAACGTGCAGATTCCCAAGGTATCTGAAGCTTTGGGATTCAACCCCTTTGCCTTGGAGCCCTGGGAGAGCTCCATTCAGCACTGGTTGCCACAAACGGGGACCAAACAGAACTGTACTCATGGGGGTCTTCCAGGTGATTGGAGGCCCCCAGCTGCATGCCCTTTGGGAAGGGTGGTGCCCTGGCACTACCAGCTTGGCACTGCCACCTGGGTGCCAGCCTGGCACTGTCAAGGTGCCCCGGTGACATTGTCAGCTGGCATGGGTGCCAGGTTGGCACTGCCAAGATGCCAAACTGGCATTTTGTGTATGTTTATGATCGGGCCAGAATTATCATGCTTGGATGTTGGGGGTGTGCAGAGGGGTTGGGGACCCTCCCATATTATGTGCGGGCTGGGGGGGTTGTTTGGGTTTGTTTTAGAGACCTTGAATATCAGGATGCCATTTAAAAACGGCGTCCCACTCTCTCGCTACAATGTGGAGTTCCAGCAGCAGAGCTCCAAACTGTACAAAATTAGGCTATGTGTAGTCTTGGCTACGCGTTTCCTGTTCAGGCCCCTTATTCAACGTGACTCACGTTGAATAGCCATGTGTTTCTTGGCACTGCAAGTGCTGGGTGAAACATGGCTCACTAGGGGACTGTGCTCCCTTTTGGGAGAATCGTGCCCGGAGTGTCATTTTGGGTGGGCATTGCAGGGTGATTTCCGGTGGGTGTATGGGTGTGATCACCCGCACTTCGTCATTTTGTTTGAGCTTCGGGAGATTCTCACTGAAGAATCCCACACTTAGGGCGCGATTGAATGGCGACACTGCATCCGGTGAGCAGCGGGCCATGGCACAACATGGCCAATAGAAGCCGGGAGACCCCGCTCCAGGGATCTACCCAGCTAACAACGTCTTGTGAGATGGTGCGATGCAAATACCCGCCCATTGTGGTGGGATCACCTTTTGGTAAATCTGCATATTCGAGCAAGACAGCGAGTCCCACTGTAATATGCAGCTTCCCAAGCCACTTGAGGTATTTGGATCTATCCCCTTTGCTTTGGAGACCTCAAGCGAATGCTGTTCATTACTGGTCTCCACAAATGGAAACCAGATGGCATGGCGCTTGTGGGGGTCTCCCAGGGGATCGGAGGCCACCAGGCGCTTGCCCTTTGGGCAGGGTGGCACCCTGGCACTGCTGGTGCCGATAGGCACCATGGAACTGCTAGCCTGACATCCTGGAAATGTCACCTGAGTGCCAGCTTGCCACTGCCAAGGTGCCCAAGTGGTAGTGCCAGCTGGCAGGGGCAATGCCAGGGTATATTTAAGTCTAAATCATTGATGAATATAATGAAAAGCAAGGGGCCTAGCACCAGGCCGATGAAAGCCCATCGCACACTGCCTTCCAGTCACAAAACATGTCCCTCTTTACTTCCTGCCATACTTGAGCCAGTTTGTGATCCAACGTACCATGTCCCATTGCTTCACATGGGCTTTTACTTTTTTGACCAGTTGGCATGTAAGACCTTGTCGAAAGCCTTGCTAAAATCTATTTAGAGAACACCAAACACCTATTTTCACAGACCTTCCTTGTTATTAATCAGTCAATTTAGTCAAATACAAGCTTCCCTTAACAGGTACATGTTGACTGCTCATAATTAATCCATGTCTTTCTGAATGACAAGACTATCCCTCCGTTTTGGATAACTTTCCAATCACTGAGGTTAGGCTGATTGGCCTGTAATTGCATCATCTACATCCCTTTCTGTCTTTTAAACAACTTTATAACTTCAACAGTCTCCCTGTCATATGTCTGTCACCAGATAGAATTGGAAAATGATGGTCAAAGCGCCCACCATTTCACCACTTGCTTTGCCAAGATATTTACATTCAAAGATGCTAAACTCCCTAATATTTTCTTTCTCACGATGTTTTTCCCATCCAATAGTTCACATTCCTCCTCCTTAACTACAATGCCTGCATGATACCCACATTTTGTGAAGACTGACACAAAAAAGTATTCATTAAAAACCATGCTCAAATCTTCTGTCCCTACATGCAAGTCACCTTTTTAGTCCCCAATAGGTCCAACTCATTCTTTAGGTATCCTCCTGCTATTTATATATTTGTAAGACACCTATATGTTTTCCTTGGTTTTACTTGTCATATGTCTTTGCTTGCCTAATTTCCTTTTTAATTTCATCCCTGTCGAATTTCATCTCGGCTTCCAGTGTTATGGAATTCACAAGGATGGAGTGGGGGCAGTTTTATTGTGAGAGCAGAAAATGTGGTGTGCAGGGTGACTTAATTAGGCCGGATGAAAAATGTCAATTTCACGATGAAGGGTTGAGATGAGGTAATGTCAGTAGCGTGTTTGGGGAATGCCGAAAACTGCACTGGCCGTAATTTTTTTGAACAGTGTCGTCTCTGGCGGGAAAAGAGGATAAGCCACTAGTGGTGTTGACGGGTTTTCCCGCTATATTTTTAAACAGATGGACAAAAAAAGTAAGGGGCGGGGCCCGTAATGAAACACCAGGGGCAGTGCCAGGGGAGGCATTGCCAACGTACTGCCATGGCCTGACCCTCTCCCCCATGGGGACTGTACTTACCTGTGCACCTCTGGTGCATTCTCCTTACAAGGTACATGTTGTGGGGTCCTGCCGTGATTCACGTCGGTCAGCCCTAACACCAACGTGAATGGAGAATTTAATATGGGGGGACTATCAGTCATGAAGGACTGCTAACGAGATTTAAATTGATAGAAATGGGGATTCCAGTTATGTCATTGGGGGGGACAAAGATAATTGATTGGTGAAACCCTGCAGGCATAAAAGCCATTTTGGGACTCCAGCAGGAATCTCTTCCCCCTCAACCGTTCCCACCCCCTGAAAATGGGAGTGGAACATCCCCGCCACTGGCTTATGGCGGCTCTATATGTGTGTTATATATGAATGCCATGAATACTCATTAACCTGAGCCAGTTCTCAATAAAGTCCTAGCCTTCGGATAAAGTCAGTGACACATGTGACTCCGGATACATGATCCTGTAAAGGTGACCTGCACCAACCATTGTGACTATGTTTGATTTCATAGAACTTACAGTGCAGAAGGAGGCTATTCGGCCCATCAAGTCTGCACCGGCTCTTTGAAAGAGCACCCTACCCAAGCCCAAACCTGCACCCTATCCCCATAACCCAGTAACCCCACCCAACACTAAGGGCAATTTTGGACACTAAGGGCAATTTAGCATGGCCAATCCACCTAACCTGCACATCTTTGGACTGTGGGAGGAAACCGGAGCACCCGGAGGAAACCCACGCACACACGGGGAGAACGTGCAGACTCC